>NC_092355.1:48127041-48727041 GCF_963676685.1 Mytilus edulis | reverse complement strand
GTGGGCATGGGAATTACAAGAACACATGGAAGAGGCACATCAGATTGTTCAGGTCAAATGTTAAGGCAAAAGAAAAAGCATGGCATAAATGTCAGTTGGGCTAAATTTGAACCTGGCAACATGGTTTATATATACTTTCTCCTTAGAACCCCGGGTTTGTCACCAAAGTTCACTAACCGTCGGCGTGGTCCATATAAGGTGATTAAGATAAACTCAAGTGTCACATACACCGTCAATTGTGGGCGTAAGGGAATGGGTCAAGTAATACATGTTGATAGGATGCGCCCTTGTCCCTAACAAATACTAAGGGGAGAATTTGTTGACGAACAAAGTCCTGAGAAAAGAGGAGAGCTAGAATCAGAGATTCATAACGAAGAAGTTATCATTGACTCTTTGTCCTTATTAGATCTAGATGATCATGAGGATGTAGACAATGATCGGCCAAGCCTCCATCGTGGATGAAGGACTACGAATGGTAAATTGTTTGTTTTGAGATATAAATAGACAGTGTAAATATGTATTTTTAATAGAAAATATCTGTTTTATAATTGTAGATCTAAATATGGTAAAAGATACCCGATATTATTATTGTGTTTTAGTTTTAATTTTATGGTATGACCGTCCGGTCGGACTGGGGACGTTAAATCCGATGACCTGTGTCCAGGAAATGTCACGTCCTGTGCACGTTAAAGAATACTTTGTAGAGTTCGTTAAGAGTAAGCTCCTAGGGGCTGCTACATAGGCTAAATTTTGCACCTGGATTATTTCGGAAGATTAAGTTCCCAGTGACAGTTTAAATTGATACATGCTTTTGGTATTTAAATTTCATATAGTAAGGGTTTTAAGTTAAGTAGTTTTGTTAAGAATCCATTACCCATTGGTAGTAGTATTGGTAGGAGCTGGTTGAAATCTGAGCATATGGTAGATACTATGTCTACGAGCTGATAAGGTGGACATTTATTTTGTTCGGTTAATTTTGTCTAGTACCATGGAGAGTACTTTGCATTTTGAGAACATGTTCAGTGGTTACTGTCGAATAGATAGTCGATAGAGTTTGAGTCTGAAAAAGGGCTAGAGGTCCATGATTTACCTCAAGTATTGTAAATGCGGGGCGCATTTCTTTTGAGGCGTGGGTAATGTGACGAAAATTATTCAGTTACCTTAATTATGTTAAGGAGTTCTAAGTTTATCTGTTAGGAAGTCGGCAAATGTTTAAATCCTTTCCCTTTCGTTTCTTAATGAAGAACGTTAATTACGGTTGTAATACGGAAAACGATTTCCGAAGTTTTGGTTCTGGTTCCGATTCTATCTAGTTGAAAAGTAAGTGCTTGATATTAAATTACTATAGGCGTTATATTAAAACGTAACAGTAATACGGAATATATTTATTTCTGTTTAGAGATTATATGCATTTTGGTTAGAGATTATTCTAGTATATAAGTAGAGTTTCTCGCAACGTTAACCAGGTCGGTCGTTAGAGCTCCCAGAGTAAAGACTAAAGAAAAGGTAATTATATCTATTTCTGAATAAAAAGTAGCTTACCAAGGACCTTTGGTTAAACTTTTATAAGCAAGAGCCAATTGTACTATCTGAATAAGGTGGTGACAATCACACTGAACTTTAGAGAAAAACAAAGTGTTCACTAATAACATTTTAAGGTGCCCAAAAGGTCAATAAGACACTCCAAGATTATTCCTTGTGTATTATCAGAGCACAATTTCATGTTTCATATTTAGTTCATATCCTTTTGAGCCCTTTTATGAACGACGGCCAAAACATTATTTAGGTTTCCCTTTCCACGATCATCATACGAAATCGGTATCCCAACCTCTTCCAAAATTGTATTCTATTTGTCCAGCGTATATTTTGTTTGTTTTTTGGTGGATGTTTAACTGCATACACAAAACAGTCAAATGGTATATCACCAAGTTCACAAATGAAACAGGGAATGATTTATCCGAATAATCCAATCGTAATGTTACATTAGTACTTACACTATCGATCATTACATTAACCTCTAAAGGTGGAGAGATCGGAGACGGTAAGGGCTTGAATTATCCGAGTGAACCTAACAAAAAAATAGGCTATACAGGTTATTGTGTTTGATTTATTAGTCCCAAAGGCTACTATTATCAATGACGTAAGCTTCCGACTGCTAACCTTCCCTAACTTCGTTAAATTACTGCCCGACTCTAATAATCCAGTCGTGTTATTTCTCACCACTATCACAACATTGACTAAAGAAACGGTTGTGGATATATAGAGCTTACTGATTTGAGATATCCAACGCCTTGCTTGATTTCTTATCTTTTCCTGTTAACACTTATAAGCCATATAATTGAGAAAAAGGAACCAATCACGTGACCACTGGCCTTACAAGAACATAAAGAGTAGCAGACAAGAGGAGGTGTTGCGCCTACCAACATATTAAATCCCGCCACATTCAGAATTCTAAAATTAGGCGTCTGTAATTCAGGGGTTTTCGTTTGATGCTGTATGTCGTATTTGTTTTTCGTTCATTGTTTTGTACATATATAATGCCTTTAGTATTCTCCTTTGGATTGTTGAACTTTTGTACAGTTTACTATGTTGCATGGGTTTTGTTATTTGTTGAAGGCCGAACGATGACAAGTAGTTGTTAATTTCTATATCATTTGCTCTCTAGTGGTGATGTTTCTCATTCTACATGTGCAATCATTTGTACAGAAACTGGACCTATTCCTTGATGATAATGTATTGCATAGTATAATGATGTTTAATGGGGAGCGTTCTATTAAAAAATGTTAACAAAAAACCAACAACTGAAAAAGATATCCATAGGCAGCCATAGTATTCACATTAAGCAAAAACTAAACTTATTATGAGTAAATTCTTCCGCAGGAGTATGGCTGTAGACTACATTTGTATGTGTAAGAAACTGGTCTTATGTTTCTCAATAACAATATAATGTTTCCCACAGAAAGTAACCAAAAGTTAGCGTGCAATAAATTCTAATATTGCACTAGTACAATAAATCGTCAAAATTTCATGACGTCAACAACGACAAAATTTTAGTTTAAACCAAATTGAATTTTTACTTTCAAATATTATATTGCTATACAATAAAAGGGTTGTTGCATGGATATTGGGGAATATTGTCCCTCGTAGAACATATATTGCACTCGCAAGCTCGTGCAATATACAATTCTACTCGGGACAATATTCCCCAATATTCATGCAATAACACTAAAATACAGTATAGTAGTGTTTATGGAGAAGACTTAGTGTTATAATAAAAAATCGACAACAAATATGGCATGGTATTGGTTGCAAAAATTCGACATTTTTCATTTAAATGCAATATTTATATTTAATTGGTATATTTCTTCATTTAAATGCAATATGTTTTCATTTGATTGGTATATTTTTTCATTTAGATGCAATATTTTTTTTATTTAAATGGTATAACTTTTCATTTAAATGGTATATTTTTTAATTTAAATGCAATATTTTTTATTTAAATGGTATAATTTTCCATTCAAATCGTATAATTTTTCATTCAAATGCAATATTTTTTATTCAATTGGTATAAAAAATCATTTGCATGCAATATTTTTTATTCAATTGGTATATTAGTTTTATATTTATATGCAATAATTGCATCATGGGAAATTCTTTGACTCCTTAAGGTCAAATTTGCAACAACGTTTGTGATTGGTCGGTATTGATTTGGATTTTCTCCCCTTTCTTTCTTAACTTGAGTGACAAATAATTAAAAAAAAAAACGCTTCAGAATATCGCCCCTCTAACTGAATCTGGTGATCGTGCGAGTCCTGCACTGTCTGTTTTATTAAAATCTTGTGGTCCTGACTAGTATTTCTATTGCAAAATTTGATGGTCACAACGTTCGGGCCACTGTTTTAAAAAAATCCATTGTATATAGATATATATGCAAGTACATTGTATACGTTTTTTTAAAATAGGTTAGACTTTAAATGGTTTTACACTAGTAATTTGTGGGGCCCTTTATGGCTTTCTGTTCGGTTTGAGCCAAGGCTCCGTGTTTAAGACCGTACTTTGACCTATAATGGCTTACATTAATAAATTTTGACTTGGATGAAGAGTTGTCTCACCGGCACTTGTACCACATCTTCTTATATCTATATACAACTTAAACTAGACGTTTCTCAGACTTTTTTTTAAATCCTTTGCCGCGCGTTGTGAACTGTTTGATAACTAAGTCAGGAAGAACAAAATTTATTTCAGTTCTAGTTGTTACCATGATGTATTAGCTCTGAGTAAATTTCCAGTAATTGCAAATACTCTTATGTCGGTGCTTTGTGTTTATTGTCTTAAAAGTAGTTTTTTTGTGTGTGTCTCGTTCCGATCTTTTGAGTTAATCTTATTGCAACTAATTTTACAGGTCGTTAAATTACTGTACTGTTATACCACTATCCCATATTCGGGATGGATTGAGTGCTCACAACCATGTTGTTGTACTGTTTGGCACATTCCCCATTTCCATTCTCAATTTTATGTTATATCGCTGTCCCAGATTAGGAGGAGGATTTGGGATCCCGCTAACATGCATGTTTAACCCCGCCACATTCTATATGTATTGTGCTTGTCCCAAGTCAGGAGCCTGTAATTCAGTGGTTGCCGTTTGTTGCTGTTTATACATATTTGTGTTCGTTCATTTTTTTGTACATTAATTCGGTCGCTAGTTTTCTTAATTTGTGATTTCAGTGCTTTTTATAGCTGACTATGCGATGTATGCTTAGCTTATTGTCGAAGGCCGTACGGTTACTTATAACTGTTGATTTCTGTGTTATTTGGTCTCTTATGGAGAGTTGTCTCATTTGCAATCATACCACATCTTCGTTTCTATATCAACCCTGCCATATTCTTTATTTACCTGTCCAAGGTCAGAAGCCTGTTGTTTAGTGGCTGTCGTTGGTTCATGTCTCGACTCATCTTTGATATTTTGTAAGGTGTTTTGTTATGTATAATTAGGCTGTTAGTTTTTTCGTTTGAATCGTTTCATTTTCATGTCGGGCCTTTTATAGACGACTTTACATTATCAGGTGTTTGTCATTGTTGAAGGCCTTACGATTGTCTATAATTGCTTACATCCACTTCATATTTGAACTCTGGTGGATAATTGCCTTATTTGCAATCACATTCCATCTCTTCGTTTTTATATTATATACCTGACTTCTAAACTCGTGTTTTCATGAACAAGCATGAAATATTTGTCACTGGGTGTTAAAATTATCAACATACAATCAATCAATTTAAACTTGTGTTAAATAAGAGCCATTTTATAATTATGTATTTGTTCGGGTGGGGGACAGAAGGATTTCATATATGAATATGGTTGCCTGGTAAGAGCTGAAAAATATGCATGATTAGTGACAGATTGAATTGAGTAATAATGCTCTCCCTTCCCCTCCCCATCCTTCATTTATAAATTTAAAGTGACCACCACGGAATAGTCCAATAGTGTTGACAGTAGCGTTAAACACTAATCAATCAAAAACACTTCCCTCGAATATCAAATAATTGTCCCTTTAAAACAGTTATTGTCCGTGTAGTTCTTATATTTATCCAGCTTATCGTCCTACTGTCATACCATAAAAAAACGTCACATTCTTATATATCTGCATTTATAAATTAATAATTTCATTTAGACTAAACGACGCCATGTTTGTTATATGCCTCTACCGTCTTGATAACCTATCAAAAAAGAAGAGGCAAAAGAGAGCCAGAAGATCTTCCAAATGCAAAAAAAAAAAAAAAACAGAAATAGACTTCTTCTGGCTCACTTCCGAAGAACCAAAAAAAAAATAAAATAAATAAAACGCGACCCATTAATATGTTTTTAAAAACGCCTTGCCCCTACCTTTTTTCGAAAAAAAATGGCATTATCAAATATATAAACAAAAACATAGATAAGGGGCGGGACCAAACCTATAGTTAACATACAAAAGAAATGATGAAATATACAGAATAAGTTGATTGATTTTTGGTTGCCTTATGTCCAGGGGCAAATATGTCACGCATGTTTAGGAGAAATATAATAGAGATCAAAGGATAAAGAATAGAGTGAAATGGTAAAAACTAAAATATATAGAATTATAGAAACGATCTTTGATCTGAAACCCTCCCTACACACACACCATAACCATTGCTGCCAATACTCGTATATATACATCTCTATACAAATATCTAAATTTGAACCTTCCCCCTTCCCACTAAGACACTGAGGTTTTTTTTTTATCCCCCCCTGTTATGTGTGTCTTGATATATACATTTTGTACGGGTCTAGATAATAGCTAAACGTACAATCATATAATTTGTTGGATACCTATAATTATATTATATACTGTATCACAAAATAAACTTGTATACCCCCTTCCTTTCCCAATGCAGTATTGAGACGTAAATCATTTAAAAGTCCTGAAGATAAAATATGAAATATGCTCTGCATACTTATTTTAGCAATGACATATAGTAATTATTGAACTACTGTGGGGCTTGACAAAAGTCTATTTAAGGGATTCGGAGATGAGAACAGTAAAAAAAGCTCAGCAACGAATCCTGAATGTAAAATGATTTGCAGCATTATAAATGAGAGCACATATTATAGATAGTATTAAATATAAAGTTCACGCCTCATACAGTGAAGTCCTATGTCATAGGACTATTGTTGTAACATGGGTTAGCAACTGGTTCCAATTTATCCTGAATTGTCTTTATTAAAGAACTAGTTCCGGAGTATAACAGCCTCTGTCTCTCCTTGTCGCGGGGTCTCTGGTTCTGCTGTTGTAATTAGGTGATTTTTTTTCTTCAGGTAGCAAAAAAAGAGGTGGCTCAGTTCAAATAATTATAATGTCCTGGAAGGTTTTTATATTCTTTTTTCATGTTTGCCCACGTGCAACATCTCTGAGGATTAAGACAAGTTAAAAACAAAAATATACATGTAGCACAAAAACGTCATGATAACATGTATCTGGACTTAGAGGGGGAGGGGGGACTACGCTATGTATATATATATTTTCTTTCAATGTGAAGACTGTAGGGGAGTTTCTTCAGAAAGGGTTTTTATTGGAGATGTTTTTGCAATGCATGCAGGCATCTGTTTCTATCCATGAACAAGTTGTGTGTCAAATTAATTATTATTACTTGTCACTCGCATTTTTTGCTTTGCCTGGCCATTATTGGCATTAATTGCCAGTGAAGGAGTTCGCACGAACGCCAAATTTTAGTTAGATGGGCGATATTCTGAGGCTGACGCGTTTTTTTTTAATTCTTGGTCACTCAAGTTTAGAAAGAATGGGGGGAAAATCCAAATAAATACCGACCAATCCACAAAGGTTGTTGCAAATTTGACCTTTAGATGTCAAAGAATTTCCCATGATGCAATTATTGCATAAAAATAAAAAAAACTATTATACCAATGAATTAAAAATATTGCATGCAAATGATTTTTTATACTTATTGAATAAAAAAATATTGCATTTGAATGAAAATTATACCATTTGAATGAAAAATTATACCATTTGAATGGAAAATTATACCATTTGAATAAAAAATATTGCATCTAAATGAAAAAATATACCATTCAAATAAAAAAATATTGCATTTAAATGAAGAAATATATCAATTAAATATAAAATATTGCATTTAAATGAAAAATATTGAAATTTTGCAACCAATACCAAGCCATAAACAAATCAACAACGCAAAAAGATATCCATACATCTGTATGCATCTTTTACTTTTCACATTCAGCAAGAACTAAACTTTTTATGGGTATATTTTACAGGTGACTGTAAATAATGTCATATCTTACATAGAAACATCCAGGCTAATAAAATATCGATAAAAGTGTTCTTTTTTAAACTTGCCTTTTCAAGTACTGTCATGCAGATCTAAATGTTAATTTCATCTTTGTTTTTCACACACTTCTTAAATTTTTGTGTTTGTTATTCACACAATTCTTAATTTTGTATTTGTTATTCACACAAATCTTAATACTGTACTTGTTATTACGCAATTCTTAATTTTGTATTTTGTTATTCACACAATACTTAATTTTGTATTTGTTATTCACACAACTATTAGCTATTTCATATATTTTGATCAAATATAACCAATTTTATTTGCTAATTGATTATGGTGAAGAGCGGAATAAAATCATTTAAGAGAGCAAGGTAGACTAGTTCGGTTTGTTTATTACTTAAACTAACATGAAAAGGAAGTTATTTGATTAATTGTTGAATCTAGATATAACACTATTACATGCAGAGAAATATAACTAAGTTTGGAAAGAAAAGTGATAAGACTAGACCGATTTTGGTAAACTTTTGTCCATTTGAAAACCACAACTTTGTAAAAACAAATTCTAGACAGTTAAGATGTCCATTATACGGAATATCAGAACAGTTGCATATCGAGATACTATACAGCAAAGAAAAAATAAGGCTGTATCGTAAAAGACTAGATTAATGTAAATGGCAATAGTGTTCCATCTAGAATGTGTATGTGTGAACATTCATGGTCTGCCGTCAGTCTATAATTGCAATGTTTTTTTTTTTATTCGAATCTGATCGAAATTTGAAATTTTTATTCTAAGTGAAACATGGTGTAATGATAGTACCTTGAAAGATCAAAATGATTTTGTAATAATTACGTGTGTAAATAGAGGTGTTGATATAGGAAAGAGAAATGAAGTTGGTATTGCTTTATTTTATAAACCATTTTTTACAAAAATAAACTTTTGTTGAAAAGAAAATTAAAATGTCCTTTTGAAATTAAAACATGATTTTTTTCAGCATTGAAAGTGATATTTATTTGTTTTTCATATATTATTATTATTCTAAGTTTCTTTTGTTGCCTGTTCCTACATCGGTCTTGGACTTCTTTTAACGTAGTTTTACTGCTAGTATTGCTTTATCCTACAATGGCTAGAGGTATAGGGAGAGGGTTGAGATCTCGCAAAATATGTTTAACCCCGCTGCATGTTTGCGCTCATCCAAGTCAAGAGCCCCTGTAATTTGCTGGTCTTGTAATTTTAAAAAAAAGTTCATTTATATGTTTTGGTGTTTAGTATGACGACAATTTTCATTAATCTAATTGATTAGGAAGGATAAAAACAACAACAGCAACAACAATACTTTATTTTAAGAGGGACACACAGTTAGCTATGTAACTAATCTTCCCTGAGGCCCTCATCATGAGAAATCAAACACAATGCAAACATATACATTGCATACAGTAATAAATAAATTTGGTGAATTTACTGTCTTCTGATTGGTTAAAATAATTAGCTTTATTTTCAATGTTATCAATTTTTATGGCGACACGCCCACTCTAACGTTGTGTATCCATACGCAAACATCTGTGTACGTTGTTATTCGTATTAATATATATCTTTGAGCATTATTTTTGATAGAAATTTATTTATAATGAATGGCAATAATTTATTTTGAATTTATTGAACCATAAAATTAATGTGTCGGTTTAGGCTGGATATTGAAATATTTAGGTGTCGGATGAGGCAGCTGGTTACACTGTACTCTTAAAAATGTTTACATAACAACACAGTAATGTTGCATTCTATTTGACAGTATGGTTGGTTCTGTTACTAGTTACGCATTTGACTTATGGGGTTTTTATCGTGCTCGTGAATTTAAATAAACTTTTTGTAACCGTTTTTTGCGCAGTGTTTTTGTTAATACGACCAAACAGAGATTTCTATATTAACCAAAATACATAACATAGCTCTTTTTGTGTTAATTAATGTGAGATTGGGTTATATCTCTCTAATAAATATGCTGTCCTGTACATTCTGCATTCAATAAAGTTTTACAAAAGCCACCCTCTCTCTCTCTCTCTCAAAAATCATTGATTGGGCCCTGATGCATTATATTATTATAAGTCGTTAAGGTGGTACCCAACACCTTAACTAAAATTTATTTGGCTCGTTGAATTTTCATAAAATTTTGACAAAGTATTTAATTTGACCCTTTGAAAAAAATATAAAAATTTCAAAAAATTTGAACCAACCGTTTTATCAGCAAAATTACACTGGTTATATAGCAGTTTGACAAGGACGCATTTTGATCATCGAGAAAATATTCTCTAATCAACACAACGTAATTAAAACGTTTAGCTGATTTTACAGAGTTATCTCCCTGTAGTGTTAGGTACCACTTTAATAGGTGCGAACTAGCATTCAGTAACTTAGGATGCTCTTTATTCTGCACTGTGTTTTTTATTTTGTGGAGATTAATATTTACCATGCAACATCCGGTCTGTTTTATTAGTAAAGGTTTTTTTTCTTCTTTTTTTCTTCTTTGTATCAATCTTTCTACTACTTTTTTAGTGTTGTACTGTGTGTAACCTATCCCATTTAGTGAAATGGTTTGGCGCTAACAAAATAGTTTAACCATGTGACATTTGAACTGTTTTACATATGTCATATCCGATAACCTTTCCGGTAACCTTTGTGAATACAGTGGTATACAGAAAACAGAAAATATCGAGATCTTTAATAGCTGGCTATACAGTATGAGTTTTTGTAAATTAATGAAGTCGTACAGTGACAAATAGTTGTAAACTTGGTCTCTGTCTCGGTGCTGCTGTCTCCTTGCCCAGTCTTCTTATTCTTATATTAATACATTTATATTCGACCATAGGTGTTCCTGATTGAATTGTTTTACACTAGTGATTGTGCCCTCTGTAGCTTGCACACGATGGGTCGGTTATACTTTACTATTTCGTCAATATTCTGTTCGAGGAAAAGGAAAATAAAAAGACTAACTTCTTCTCAGATTTATTTGTATGTTTGTTTGAAAGCTTAAGTCAGGTGTGTCGTATGTCTGTTATGGTTTTGGCTGCTGGATCGCTTATGTTGTCATATTAAACTATTTTGTCTGGTTCAGTTGCTTAGCAAATTTTGCGAATATAACGGAACTAAATACTAGGAAGTTGTCATACAAGTTTGATGCTAAGCTAATGTTAAGCCAGATTTAAGCCACTATTGTCTGCGATCATGACTGTACCAAGTAAGGAATATGACATTTGGTTTTTTATTCATTCGTTCCGTTGACTTTTAAACTCTTATGTTCTTTTTTGTCAGTTTGTACGGTTCTTTACATTTTTTTTTAATTACGTATACCCTGAAGTCCTGTATTTGTTTTGTTCTTTTTTAACGATTGTTCTAGCAAGGTATTTGATATCTCGATTATGTAGATGATGAAGGTGAAAAGAAAGATACAAAACTTTGGATTAGGAAAATTCCGATTAAATCTCTTTAAATCTGTGACAGACGATTTTAGTTCTCTCTAAATACAACTTTTTTCTCTGATCTACTCAAACATAAATAAAAAATATGATTGCCACTGAAAAAAGCGACACCAATTTATGTACAGAAGAGTGTCTTTATGTAACCATGCTGCCTCCATCAATCGACGTAACATATAACGCGTAGAAAGGTATTAATAAAATTAACGGTATCAATTTTCTTGCACCAGATGCGCATTTCGACAATACATGTCTCTTCAGTGATGCTCGTGGCCAAAATATTTGAAATCCAAAGCGTATATAAAAGGTGAAGAGATATTAAAATGTATCGAAATGACAAACGAACAAATAAGTACGTTACAAAGGACATACGTTTATATAATTGATAAAGGAAACTCCGAATGTATCAAAAAGAGACGACAACTCGACCAAAGTGCTAAAAATATTCCATATGCCACTCATGGGTCTCCAACGCAAAGAGAAAACCCCGCACTCAGAAACAGTCTTTATATTGTTCCTCAACAAATGAACGCCGCACCAAACCTCGAAACATACAAATAAACAAAAAATATAACAAACAAACAAGTATGTTTCGTGTTTACGACACAAGGACCTTTCAAGCTGTCTACCTGAAATAATATGCTAAATTTGTTTCAGGTAGGCAATAGTAGACATTTCATCAGTTCAGATGGTAAACATGTTAACTGATGTTTATCATTGTTTATTCTTTTTTTTTGTGTTGTACTGTTATACGACTGTACGAAGTGTATGGAGGATTTGATGCCACTAAACATTAGTAAGACCGTTCGTTTTCTCAAGTGCATTATTTCATGCTCATGTTGATGCCTATCAAAATTGATTATACGGTATGAGTTTTTCTTCTCATTAGTGAAGGCCGTATGTCTACGTGTCATGGCTTGCATTCATTTCATTTTAACTTTGATTGATATTTGTCTCATTTGCAATCAAACCACATATTTTTATGTATATATGGATTAATTTGTATGTATTTTTGTTGTGGATTTTGAGACACTTTTACAGATGTATTATAATTTTAAGTCACAAAGGTTGATTAGATTTTCCATAATGTTTTATTCCAAGAGAACGTAAATTTTATGAAGCCTTAAGTATATGGA
This sequence comes from Mytilus edulis, assembly GCF_963676685.1. Lineage (NCBI taxonomy): Eukaryota > Metazoa > Mollusca > Bivalvia > Mytilida > Mytilidae > Mytilus > Mytilus edulis. The sequence continues at coordinate 48,714,616 of NC_092355.1, read as the reverse complement.
TACAACTTTAAATTTTCCGACTTTAAAATTCTCTTAAAAATCATTCTTTATAACATGTACAAACATGTAAGGCATAGGTCATAATATCTTTATTTCTATTGCGCTCGTCTTCTTCGGAAAAAGCACATTCAATGTTTGGAAATAACATATATTAGGTACGCTACTATAGATTATGTACAAAATGGAGCTCATTGTTAAAAAAACCCCAATACTTTCATATTTCAAACCACAGAGAAATATAATATTTCGAACTTCTGAAAACACTTAAACAGTAGTAAATACAAGAGATATTATAAATCTCTTCCGCTTGTAACAAAAACAGTGACATTTTCGTCTGACTGCTAAAATCAACAACCACTAGCATCAAAAGCATCTGTGTTTTCACATGTTTTGACACTCCCCTTTTTTTCTAACCGGGATGTGTGACATCTTGTTATATTTTGTTGTATATTGAAAATACAATTATCTACACATTGTTAAAAAGTTCCTGCCTATTTATATTTATTTAATGATCAAATTGCCCAGCTTCTCTTTCAAGTTTAAATTGGTTAAACTTTTCTTTATACCGTTGTATACATGTGCGCAGTAATTTCCTTTTAATGTTTTCATGACAAATTCAAGGCATTTGTGTTTCATTCACGCAATATCATTTAGCTAGTTCGACAGTGCAATGGCTGTATAGCCAGTCAAGGTCGTTACACACTTCCATATATAAAGCTAGTCATTTCTTTTAAATCAAAATCCTTAAAGTGTCTCTTCTGTAAAGATATATGAGCTGCGTCAGATAAAATCGACCGTATGCAAGTGCATGCACACAAATACATGTATAAGACTTTGATCGATTTTGGAATGATGAAGATATAAAAGATACATTTTTGTCCGTTTTATAGGATTGTCTTCTTATGAAAACCTACCCTTGGAACAACTACAGACTTTCCGAGAAACAGAATATAAACTTAACGGAACTATAAAAGTCAACAAACCTGCATTATCTTAATTACTCAGATAATGTAACTCTACTTTCCGCTATATAGATGATGTTCTTTCACTAAATAATTCAAAATTTGGTGATTAAATGTATGTGGAACGCATCTATCCCATTGAGCTACAGATAAAAGATACTACAGATACTGTTAAGTCGGCCTCATATCTTGACTTACATCTGAAATTGACAATGAGGGTCGGTTGAAAACAAAACTTAACGACAAATGAGATGATTTCAGCTTTCCAAATGTGAACTTTCCATTTCTAAGTAGCAACATTCCAGTAGCACCTGCATACGGGGTATATATCTTCCAATTGATACGATATTCCCGTGCTTGCATTTCCCCATCATGATCTTCTTGATAAAGGGTTGCTGCTGACAAGGAAGCGATGAAACCAAGAGTTCCAAATGGTTTAAGTCGAAATCATCCCTTATAAATTTTACGGACGCCATCACGACCGTTATGGAATAACCGTTTTTCAAATGATATCGGATATGTCCCTTACGTCGTAACAACAATCTCCTTCCGTTTCATGAATGTGACCTACCGAATAAGACTATTTACCGGATTTGTTATCCCATAAGCAACACGACGGGTGCCACATGTGGAGCAGGATCTGATTACCCTTCCGGAGCACCTGAGATCACCCATAGTTTTTTGGTGGGTTTCGTGTTGTTTATTCTTTAGTTTTCTATGTTGTGTCATGTGTGCTGTTGTTTGTTTGACTTTTTTCATTTTTAGCCTTGGCGTTGTCAGTTTGTTTTAGATTTATGAGTTTGACTGTCCCTTTGGTATCTTTCGTCCCTCTTTTAGATGAATATTCATAAAACAGAAAGACAACTTATTTATATCCGTCTTTCAATTTGTTCAATATGCGTTATTCACTTTAAATAGGCGACAATAGTAGTGTTTTCATTTATCCATATGTATATAATTTAATTTTGGATGTAACGAGTCTTCTGGTTGGCTGACGTTGTTTTGTTTATTAGCTCATAGACATAATTTAGTCATGTGACCATGGCGTCATCAACGTTTTTACATTGTTTACTTCGGTTTAAAATGGAATTTAGAATTAAATTATATGAACAAATCTGTAATATTTTATCTGTCTATTCGAAATAACATAAAAGGCGTGATACACGCTATGCGGGTTAATTAGTGTGCACCACATTTTTTATGTTATTTCTTTATAGACAGAAAACAAATATTACAGTAATTCCTTAAATATATTGAACTTGGATATGTATGACCAGTCGGAAACCTGGTTAAAATAGAACAAAAGAATCGAAGCTCTTTGTTAGAGACGGCGATAAATGTGTACTGTATTGTTTACTATAGTGACAGAATTTTTAAAAATTAATCGAAACAAACAAAATTACAATTTTCTTCTCAATTGCGAGGTGTTTTATTTTAAAAACACCATTTGCAAAAGTTTTCAATTTATCTTGTACATAGTTAAGCAGAACAATTATATTTCAAGTCGACGACATGGGTATCTTTCAAGTTGGATGAAGAAAATGCCTTACCTTCGATTTTCTTGAAAAAATTACCACGGACGGAAAACATATCAATCTATTAGTTTAAAAATTTTCGTGTCTGCCCTTCCATTATGTGACTCAAGAAAAAATTCCAAAAAAATGAGTAACAATTGTATCGAAAAGCGAAAATCGAGTGCACCTTTTTTATGTTAGGGCGTGTTTGAGTTGAGTATTTTGTCTTGATATCGTACAAAGTAAGATTATTTCATACATCGTCTCGCTTCAGATTCTATTAATTTTATATATCAAAGCTACAGATTGACTTTATAACACAAAAAAATAACAGAACTAAAAGATGAAATACCTATCTAATGAGTCACAAAAACAGAGAATGTGTGTTCGAATAGCTATTTTTTTTACTGAAAGTACTTGACGACAGTCTTCAAGTTGGATGATGAAAATGCTTATCTTTGAAAAAATATAATTTTTTGTGTGTGAAAACTAGGGTTTATAGTCTTTGTACACTAAAAAAAATCTAGTCTGCTGTTCAACGAAATTTTTAATTAGAATTTTTTAAAATGTTTATGAATTTTCGAAAATTCCACCTGACAACCGATCAGACAATAGTTTTAAGTTGAATCAATGCAGACAAGATCATTAACTGATGCTCAGTAGCTAGTTGATACATTTGTCTTTTAAATTACAACTCACATATAAGGATCGTAATGGTGCAATGTTGATAAATTTATCGGTTTCCATGAGCAAAATTGGTAGCGCGTCATCCCTACAATGGCTTCCATTTCTACGATTGTGAAAATGAACTGGCGTAATGGGGAGATAATTCTGACGAAGTAGAATCTGACTGTGAAGCAACTTTTGATTTCATTTCAAACGAGGTGTTTAAATTTTTTATCACGAAGTGTTATACGATTTCACGAATGTTCTATTTCCGGGAACGACTCTCTTATGCGACTACTTTCTGTTTATTTTAAGTAACGAGAAAACATTTAATACAACTTTATTTTCAGACATCATTATTCAGAGAACAAATGTACACTAAACACAAATTAGATAAATAAAATAAATACAATTATATCAAAATATAGCAACGTGTCAAATATTATAACATAGAGATTTTTAGAATATATTTAATGGTTTGTTCCTCAATTTGAAGCGCAGGTTATAGTTGTCGTTTCGCTACATATATATCAATTTCATATATATAAATAGAACAACTTCTGAAATCCCTTTAAAAATAAAGCATGAAATATTACATAATTATGTAGATTCTATACATTGCACGTTTTCTTTTCTCTGATCTTGAATTTTAAAATTGTAAGCAATGTAAATCTATTTCAACTTATAATCAAGATGCTTGATTTGATAAATCGATTCTGTTTTGACTGTTATGGGAATAAACTGTATTGGTGCATTTTCCACAGAGTAAAATCTTCCTCAAAATCTGTGTAAATTCTGGTACACGAAATAAATAAACAATTGGATTGATGGCAGAATTCAGCAGAGAGATCAACACACAGGCGCTTCTTTGAGATCTTTTGTTCTCTCCTAGCAAATCATAACTCAGTAAAACACAGACAAGAGGTGTTATAGTGACGAAAAACAGAACCGCCATTATACAAACAGTTACAAACAGCCGTTTATCCTTATATCCCCAAACGTTTGTAGAATTAATTTTAAATCGAAGCCATAGAAGACGAGACAAAATTGACATTGTTACCACAACCAATAGCGTAATTATACCATAAACAGTTCCACTGTAAAAGGAAAACATTTGTTCATATCCGCTAAACAAGGTATCCAATGAACACATTGTCAGGTCGTGATCTTGTGTCCATATACTGAATGGAATACTGTTAAAAATAATAGACAGCGTCCATGAAGCAAGGATAACAAACCATGCAAAATTCCGGTGATTTTGTACTGCTGTTTTTCTGATTACAATTTTTAATCTTTGTGCGCAAATACCAAACACATGTAACATTGATGCAGAAAGGCTCAGGGTAAACATATAATATCGGATCCAACAGTTGTAATAAGAAAATATTTTGTCAGTGTACAAGTATGTTTCTGCCATTAGATAAGCAGATATACCGACCAATGTATCTGTAATTCCAATGCTAAGAAGATGTAAATTTTTCACTTTTTCTTTTCGTGCTATTATCCAGATAATCAAAACAATTGATGGCACGTTAACAATCATCGTTGTGACAGGAACTCCAATAGTTACAATTTCTATAACTTTTCCATATTCCTTTTTCGTGCTGTTAATGGATGAAAAATTAGACATTTCGGAATTTTATTCTGAAAAATTCAAATGAATTATTATCATTTATCGAAATGATCGTATGACATAATAGTTTTACTGAACACTTGTATATATATATACTCCTCCGGCATTTAGTGTAGAGAACTTCCTCCCAGAATCAAGATTTACAAAATTTTGCCAGCAGTACAAAAGAACAAATTATGTCGAAACAGAGTATATACCATGTAAGACCAATCAGAGTGTTGATTGCAAAATTATCAATCTTCGATCCTATTTCTCGGAATATAATTATTATCGAAAAAAGCAGGTGTCGTGTTGTCAATAATTATAACACTCTATGTTTTTTATTCAAACAAATATATCACAGTTAGTGTTATTGTTGGTCGTACGGTGACCATCATTTTTTTACTTCTATAGGGTGTCATTTATTCTGTTGTGGAGAGCTGTTTTATTTGCAATCATACCACACCTTTGATATGTATCAATTTCTTTGCTACTTATTTAATGTGTCTATTGTCCGTAATTTGAAATCAAATATGGGTCTCTATTAGAATAAGACTGAGTGTTAAAACAGCATGCAACATATTTATTGGGGAAATGAGAAAACACATGACCACTTGTATGAATCTATTCCTATATTTCTTAATTAATACAATTTATTCTACGGTATATCCATGTTTAATGGAGATATGTTTTATACAAAAATTACTCAAATACATAAAAGACATCCATAGGGTAAATACTATTAAACTTGTTTGCAGGTGACTGTAATCTATGTCTTATAATGAAAGTATATGTGTTGTAAAAGTTCATGTTATATGTTGATAGAAAATGTGTCAGTATAGAATCATATTCAAAACAGTGTAGCTGTGGCCATTGATTGACAACCTTAAATTATCCCATTGACTGGGGCAGATTAGGTGAACGTGTGTCTGTAACGACAACTGCTCACTACTTACTTATTATAGAATTTAAACTGTGGGGTCACCAAAGGTTCTTAACGCCTTTAATATTAAAATAGTTCGAAAAATTAATCAGGAATAACTTTATGTTTTGATTTATATTATTGATATAAATCAAAACATCGTGTTATTCCTGATTATTTTTTCTAATTTCTTTATTTAGTTGTTGAGAACCTTTTGTGACCCCACAGTTTAAGTGCCTTTAACAAGTACATAGTGAGCAGCGGTTGTTACAGACAAACGTTCACATAATCTGCCCCAGTCAATGGGATAGTTTAAGGTTGTCAATCAATGGCCACAGCTACACTGTTTTGAATATGATTCTATATTGTCAATAAAATTTGTAAAAGTGGTTTGAATTAATTTTTTCTTTTTTTTTCTTTCACTTTCCTTAATTTTAAATTAGAATATTTATAGTTTTTTTTAAATTTTTATCGCAGCTTTAACCATAATATTACGGAGCCCCGCTATGGACATACAAAGAAAAAAAATACATTGTGCGCACAAAATGATATATTGTGCGCACAACTTAATTATATTGTGCGCACAACTTAAATATATTGTGTGCACAATATAAATCTATTGTGCGCACAATTTAAACAGATTGTGCGCACAATTAAATATAGTGTGCGCACAACATAATATAGTGTGCGATAAATTCTTTGACCTAACACATGGTACGGGGCTTCAATGTCTCCTTTGTAAAGTGACAGAATGGAGAAATGCATTAGGTTTTCTTTTGAAATGGGGCTAGATTACATTGAAATACTCTAGCAAAAAATCCCCACTGCATTTGTATCGACTCCTGAATACTGGAGAAGTTACGTTTATTTCGTCTGAAACTTGTTTTACCAACAGATGCGATGGAAGCCTCCACTTTATATCAGAGTTTATTGGAACGGTTTGAAACAGACTTGGCAATAGACTTTCTTGTAACAAATATAAAAGTACTATTTGCACTTATGCATTATACTTTATTTCTGAAAATCTCAAGATTTTGTTAATTTTGATTGACACAAGACTGACATGTTCCACAATTCACGACTTTGATTTTGTTATGCTCCGTCGACGATAGAGATTGTCATTATATTTAAAAGTCTTTACGTCCGTCTGTCCGTCCGTCCGTCTCTGTTTATGGTAAAAGTTTTGGTTATAGTTTATGATGATGATTTAGTGTCATCAACTTAAATGAATAATATGGTTTCTCTAAAGATATCATTGTAAAAGTGTAAAGTAAGTCAAATTCACTGAAAACTGAATACACATACTTAAGTACGGTTTTGACTCAAAATGTACTGTTAGTCATTGAAATGTGACGGTGTGTTCAGTCTTAGAAATACACCATGAAGTTGTCATCAAATAAAGATAAAACTGAGTACATATATAAATCAGAAGATGCAATATGAGTGCCAATGAGACAGCTCTCCATCCAAGTCAAAATTTATTAAAAGTTAATAATTACATTAGATGTATGTTTCATTGTGAAACTTTATTCTGATTGGCTTACTGCATCACGTGTTATTCCGTAAGCAATTGCATTGCTCAATGAAACTTTTCATTCATGATACCACGTGGTCCCACAATAAAGTCCACATGTGAATTTAATAAAACAATAATAAAATTCGTGTTTTCATGATCATTGCTAAAAAATGTTATTATAAGTATTGAATGCTTCTTTTTGTAACTTATTAGGGTTAAACCCCCGGTTGTATAAGCGTTGACTGTGCGCACATTTTTAGTATGAAGCTTCCTCGCTTAAACAAAATGTACTTCGGTCAACGCTTTTACACCCCAATAAAGTTAAAAACAGAAGCATTCAATTCTTAATAGAACGGTCTTCATTACGGAGCGTTGGCTCACACCAAACAGCAAACTATGAAAGGCCCAAAAGGGCTATAACAAAACGATATACATATATGAACCAATAAACGAGAATCACTAAATAACAAGTTTCCGACATAGAACAATATGCTAATTATGATTTAGAATTTTTAAGAGTTGTGTACAAATGTTTCATTCTGATTAAAAGAAGAGAGGACAAGAGGTCACTGATTGTATCTATTTTCTATCGATTTCATTTTACATATTTACAAAATATTGTTCGTATTCATTATGAAACTGAAATGTTACAAAGCAATTAAGGAGTAGTCAATGAAAATGTATTCCTCAGTGGTATATATTGAAAACAAACGGAACAATTATGATTCAATTTTTCCAAATATGGTCCGTTTTGGGGCATATATTTAAATTGTGCGCACGATATATTCAAATTGTGCGCACACTATATTATTTTGTGCGCACAAATTATTTAAGTTGTGCGCACAATATATTTTCTTTTCTTTGCATGTCCCTAGCGGGGCTCCGTATAATTTTGTTATTGTCGTCAGACGCAATTTTTAAACTAGGTGTATTGAACAGTATTAATTTTTTACTTATTCTAATTTATATTATTCAATTCAATTTATTAAGTTTGCAAGATAAATACATAAAATTTCTTAATAATTTCTTTTTCTAAACTTTGTTTGTTTGAGCTGTTTTGAATGTCTCATAAGTCTTTTAACCTGGGTGCCGATCGATCTTTTTTTATGTGATTGTACTTTACATAAATTTATCTTGCCTTATATAAATTTAACAATTTAAGCTAATAGACCATCGATAACCGTGTTCTTTTTCACACTTGCCTGAAGTAACTGTAATAAGCGGATCTATGTCAGTCTATGGAAGAAGCGATTCGATAAAAGGTTTTCTTATATCAACGAGCGATATTGTCTTATATCAACGAGTTGGATTGTGGGAAATTTCAGACGAATGTTAGCATTTGTACGAAGAAAGGCATATTTCTCGGTATAAAGTAATGACTCTTTTCTTATAACAGGGTGACATTTAACACGACATACGTCTGGTGTATAATTTTCATGAGTTATTTTATGTAATAACAAGCAAGGTGTATTTAAACGAGAAAATTGAATTATTGAATAAATAAAACATAAATGCACGATTTATCATTTGTAGATGTACACATTCTATCAGTATCATGTAGCAAATCCAGTGGAATGCAATTGAGATGAATTCAATTGTTTGCTACGACTAAATCACCTATAAGTCAACGATACTGCTATATTTTAAAATATCAATGCGATATTTGTCTTATATCATAGCGATGATTTTTTAATATCAAAAATTTATAAATGCGATACTTTTCTAATATAACTGCTATAGTTTTCTAATACAAAATGAATACGATGACACGTCACAATGCATGTCAAGAAAACTACAAACTTAATTCACAAACTTAGATCATGACTGGTTTAATGTTTTAGGCTCAATATCACTAAAATTTTGTAACTGGTAACAAAATTAACGCTTACATGAACTTATCATTTTAAAAATGTTTCTTGACCCTATTGATAGTTGAAAGTGTTAATAATCCGTTCAGTCTATTGTTTTCAATCACATCGTTTAACCGACTAACTAACATGTTTAACCTCGCCACATTATTTATGTATGTGCCTGTCTGAAGTCAGGAGCCTGTAATTCAGTTGTTGTCGTTTGTTTATGTGTTACATATTTGTTTTTCGTTCATTTTTTTCATATACATAAAGCCGTTAGTTTTCTCGTTTGAATTTTTTTACATTGTCTTATCGGGCCTTTTATAGCTGACTATGCGGTATGGGCTTTGCTCAATGTTGAAGGCCGTACGGTGACCTATAGTTGTTAATGTCTGTGTTATTTTGGTCTCTTGTGGACAGTTGTCTCATTGGCAATAATACCACATCTTATTTTTTATAATTCTATTTGAAGTTATGATGCAATGGCGGAATTTAAATGCGGTTGCAAATACGTCTACCTACCTATTAGATTATAATATACTGGTCACACTGTTATAGCCTATCCACCTTGGTAATATCGAAATAGACAAAAAATGTCATTACTTAAAAGAAACATTCATTCAAACAATCCAATCCAATACAGCTCCAAATTACAATAAATAGTCAAATGGTAAAATCAATAATCCAAACAAATTAAAATGTACAAATGCTGATGTCCCGAACTTTGAAGATACCAACTGAGTAGCCTCAGACTATAAATTGGACAACTTCAGATACAAAGAAAATCAAAAATCTTGTCAAACAGAAAATGTACTTATTATTAACATAGAAAAAGATATTAAGAAGGAAAACAGTTCTTTTGGGATATCAAATACTTTTCCCGTTGGTAAATCGATATCTCTATGAACATAATCAGCTCGCCGCGTGGACGCTCTTTTACATCGCGATGACCGTGAGGGTATTTCGATGTTGTGTTGCCACAGAGATTTGACTTTCGTTTTTGGCTAGTAACCGATCGTTTATACGATCGTACGCGAACATTTCTTAGTGCAAAATAACAATCCGTATCGCTTGGTATAAATTAATTTCTTCAATGAGTACTAAAAAAATGTTTAGAACACAAATAAATAAGATGTAATTGTCTTTTGATGTTAGAAATGTGTATATATCTTTTCTATATTCATACATTTAGATCGTTCAGTTGGAAGACTGGAAAGCAGTTATCTATAAGGGGAAATTTTAAAGATTTATAGATATAAGAAGAGGGTGCATGAGTTCGAATGAGACAACTTTCCATCAAAGTTATAATTTGTTTAAAGTAAACCATTATAGATCAAAGTAGGTCCTTAAACACGGAACCTTGGCTCACAGTGAACACCACGCTATATAGGAACAAGAACATTGCTAGTGTTAGGAAAACCAACGGTCTATTTTGTAAAAAAAAAAGGAGATTCAAAAGTACAGGTCAGATTTTGTCGAATCTATCTGAACGAGGACAGTATGATTCATCTTTGTCACAAGTTAGTTTCATTGTTATCCAATGAAAGTCTTCTATGTGTGCGTTGCGAGCATATCGGATATACATTATTTCGGTGCGTTCATTATGAAATTTGCTAAATGTTACATATGTGAACAATCATTTTGATACTTAGCTATTTGATTACGGCATTATTTATTAAACCCTTATTTGATTAGTTTTGCTTCCAAAACCAATTGAGAAATTTGTAAGATGTTAACAAAAACAATTTGAATTTAAGCAATGATCTTAAAACTGCTTATTTACATACAATACTATTAAGAAGTAAAATCACCAAAATACTGAACTCCGAGGAAAATTCAAAACAGAAAGTCCCTTATTAAATGGTAAAATCAAATGATAAAACACACCAAACGAATAAATAACAACTGTCATATTTCTGACTCAGTACTGGCATTTTCAAGTTTTGAAAATGGTGGATTGAACCTGGTTTTATAGCGCTTAACCTCTCACGTGTATGACAGCCTCATCAAATTCTGTCATATTTACAACGATGCGTGAACAAAACAGACATAATAGGTAAAATTGTCAAAATATGGGTACAACAGTCTAATATTAATACTAATCGGTACTAATATTGATATAAGAAAAACACTGCTATAATATTTTAAAAGTATCGCATTGTTTATTTATGTATATAAGAAAAACACAGCACTTCAAATTTTACACGGACATAAACTTTAGCTTCTAACTAACTTCTCAATGTATATTTAGACTCAATTGTAGTTTATATTTGAACAATACGTTTTAAAGTTAGTATTTTCTTAATTTTTCGTTGCCGAAAACAACATTTTCCGCATGGAATGTCTGCATATTTACAATTGATATTAGACAATATCGCTTTGTGATATAAGAAAAGTTTTTATCGATACGCTTCTTCCATAGACTGTATGTGTTAATTTTGTATTTGATTTCACACAATTCCTTAATGTTATTATTGTTTTTCACACAATTCTTAATTTGTGTGTGTGTTATTCACACAATTTTTAATTTCATATTTGTTATTCACACAATAATTAGCGTTTAACACAATAATTAGCGTTTAATGGTCCCAATTGAAAAAAAATATTAGATATTCTGTTATATACATTCATTAAAGATGTAATCTTTTGTCGTTTCAGTCTCGTTGAAATCATGTTCTGCAATTATTTCAAAAACATGTGACACAGGTAGAAAGTATCAATGAATTTAGAAAAAAATATTATAATCAAACTCAACTCTGTGAGAAAAAAATGTGTTTTTACATAAAGAAGTTTTTGAGTAATAAAATATTCCTATATTATTACCAATCGAGTCAGTCTCATTAGGCGAAATATTGAGAAAATTGTTAAAGTGTACAAGAAATGTTTTTTTTTTTCAAAAAACATGCGCATCCCATATAATTAAGCATGGAATATTTGACACAAAAAAGCATCAAAATTTTATAAAACTTTCTGATATTAACACCTACTTTTAGTTTTTAACCGGATTTTCGAAGGAAAAGGCGGTTATTGATTGGAGGTTGTACGCCGATTTGGTGGCTACTAAACAGTTTTCGTTTATTAAAATGAAAACTATATGAAACAAAATATATAGAAATGCTGGTTTTTGTTTTGGTGGCTAAATGAAGATAGTTTTAAAAGTTCAGCACCACAACAAAAAAGTCCAATTAATTAAAAAGCACCACAACAAAAAAGAACCACAGGAAAAATGTCCAATTAATTAATACATTTGTACATAATATACATATTAATCGCTAATTTATCTATGTGATATGGTCTCGGATGGATAGATCTCTCATTTGCAATCTTACCACATCTCATTATTTTAAACAAATAAAAAGTAGACTCCTTTCGGTATAATATTGACCACTGTGTCTAAACTACAACAACAACAAAAATGTTTGGACTCGATGGTATCTAACATCCGACACGGTGACGGAATAGCAATAGACAGAGAAAAGGTAGGTTTCTGTTTATTTATTTGTTATGTTTATGATTTCGAAGAATATATATTATACATCAATAACTACTTACAATTGTGAGATGTAATATTTTCTACGACCGTTCTACATTAACGGAGAAATAAGAAAAAAATGAATGTTAAAATGAGGAATATTTTACGACCGTTCTACATTAACGGAGAAAAAAAATCGAATATAAGAGACAGTGAACCTTTACCTCAAATTATAAGGGGAAAAAAGTACGGAAAGTAAGATATTGACATGGAGATTGTAATACTAGCCACTTTAAGCACCTCAGTTCTTGTATTTCTGTGCATGGAACGTAACAAATGGGTGGTAGAGGCCGGTTTGGTCAATGTTGATTACTACACAATCACCCGGTTACTTCTATGTATATCACCCAGTTTTGTTTTTGTTTTGAAACCATAACATTATGTAAAGCAAAGCTAACACGAATCTAATCGTTATCCATGAAATTCTACATATAATATATACAACTTCACTTGCGTGTTCTTAACAAATAAGTACTACATAAATTATTATGTATACATGTACAAGAGTGTACGCACTAACATGTAGTGACGGCTTAAAAGGTCGTAATAATTAAATAATTTGATATATTTTGAAGATCTGTATAATAAATTTTTTTAATGTAAGTATCACATAAACTTATCATTGTTCAGCAGATCTACAAAAACAATAAGATGCTTTAAAGGATTATTGTGATACATTGAAATTCAAAGTCAATGTCACTAAAAACAAAATACTGGGAAAGTAGTTTAATTTGTGGGTATCAATTTTCGTGGTTTGAGCAATATTTACATGTCCGTGGGTTTTTAAATTCGTGAAATTTATCTAAAAAAACATTTGAAAAATTAAAGCTTTAGAAACAAAGTTTAAAAATAGTCTGGATTGAAGGAAATTGCAAAGTAAACATTGACCCGCCGAGTAAATTGTAGTGATTACGCTTGTAACGGAGATGCTGTGGAATAATCTCGCTTTGCTTAATACGGAATGACGCAAAATGAACTATTTCAGAGAAAGGAATAACAGAGTGTATATTTAGATAAATTATATGGTAATGATTTGGTACACGTTTCATCAAACTTACTGGATATTTAAGAGAAGATTCATGGAAGAATTTTACCTTCTTAAATGGACCTGTGAAAAATATAGCATTATTAAAGAAATATTTAAAATTGGGTCTCAAAAAGACCACCTGGATTTACCATTAATCCGCCTTACATTTATTACTACATGGGTTTATCATTAATCCGACCAACAAATTTTGCCTTAATTAACTAAATTTATGTTTTAGTTTTACTGTTCACATGTACATTTCGTGAAACATTTAATAAAGTATCTGAACATCATCTGTATTTGGTCTCATTTGCCAGAGCTCAGTCCCAGCGGAAAGAACCATTAACCGACATTAACTGACGCATAACCACCCGACTCTCCTGTTACACACTAATTAATCCATGATAAAGTGATCAACAGATTAAAGACCATCAAAGGTGTTGATTAGGCTTAAAACATGTCACCTAAAGAAAACAGTAACAAATGCTATAAACGTATCTTGAATTGTCAAATAATTCTTATCCAATTCAACCCAAGCATGAAATTATTATTTCCCATATGTACGAGAACTATGAGGATATAAAATGAACACTTTATCATACTAGCATATTAATACCGGAAATCTGACTTTCATCGATCAAAAATATCTTTTATGAGAACTAAAAGATCAAAAGTTGTACAGTTTCGGTTATTAAAGATTAAATGGGTATCATCCTGCGTGCGGTTGTAGTTCTGTGACTGCTATAGTAAAGTATTCTCAGATTTGGCGTTATTCAATATATTTTCTAGATCATATCAGTAGTCAAACGTACGGATGGGGATCTTTCCATGTCTTGATTTGGACAATAGTTGTTTAAGTTCGTTGGACACTTAAATTTGCGAATAAAGTCATCTACGAAAATCACGAAAATATGTACACCACGAATAAAAGTTCTTTTACTGTAGCATTTTTTCATTACAAAATGTTGTTTTTAGATATGTTGATATTAATAAAATAAAGTTAAAGTTTGATATTGTTGAAGAATGCATATCTTGGTGTGTTATTTCCTAGGACAGGAACTTTCACAAAAGCACAATCTGATAAAGGAACACGTTCAATGTACGATATTCTAAAAAAAAAATAGGGGAGATTATTTAATTTAAAACGTCAACTAGAATTATTTGACAAAGAAGTTAAGCCGATAATATTATACGGATGTGACGTCTGGGGAATGGACAAGACCTCTGTTATAGAACGTGTTAATTTTGTAAATTACTGCTTTATGTGGAACTGAGGACAGGTGACCCTTTAATATTTACCTGAATATATATATATATATATTGAGTTACTTAGTTGTTGTCTTCATTTGTTTTTGTTGTTGTTATATGTCACAAACTGTAAAGTTTATATGGCAATAAAACTTTGAATTGAAAAAAAAATGAATTGTTCAAAACAACTACTCCTGATGACATGATATATAGGGAACTTGGCCGATTCCCACTAGATATTTTTTTTTAAATTACGTACTATTAATTATTGGGAAGCTTGTAACTGGAGAAGATAAGAAACTAGAAAACATAATGCCCATTAATGGGGCATACAAATTTATTGTTGAAAGTGAAAGTAGTGATTTGGCAAAAATGAAAGTAGCGTAGAGATTGGAGGGAGGCAGGACCTTTTTCAGGACGTCGGGATCGGGTGTTTTTAAGCTCAGGGTTTGGGGATTGATCCTTACGGGATCCGGGAATATCTTTTTCGATTTCGTGATTTCGGAATATGAATTTCTATAAATTCTGTATCTCGGGATTTCATGTTTTTAAGCCGGGAATTTCGTGATCAGTACCCCCTCCGATCACCCCTCAAATTATCCTTAATCAGTCTTAGTAATTTATACAAGATTCATATCCTACCATTAGCATGTTTATAAGGCTCTGAAAAGAAAAAGCACTCATGGCTTGTCCTTCAATAATATTTTATTAGACTAATAATGGTCTATATACAAGCAGTTACATTTATTTCATGTTTGAAGCATTCCAAATTTTAGTTTAATTTGACTTTTACCAGAAGATGCATTGTAGCAAAAGAGAAGAAGAGTTGTTGTCTGAGGCCAGAAACACGAAAATAAACGAATTTAACAGAAAGGAAACAAATATCGGACTTTGGAAAAAATGGAGAGGGCTTTTGATACCTTTTATGAAATTCTCAATACATAATATCTTTTTTCAAAATATCATCCTACAACAGTTTGCGAGCTGTATATGCCCGCGATTTCGCGGTTGTGTTCTAGTATATATAGATATAGGAAGATGTGGTGTGAGTGCCAATGAGACAATTCTCCATCCAGGAAACAATTTATATAAGTAAACCATTATAGGTGAAGGTACGGTGTTGAACACGGAGCTTAGTCTCACACCAAACAGCAAGCTAGAAAAGGGCCCCAAAACTTACTAGTGTGCAACCATTCAAACAGGAAAACCAACGGTCTAATCTATTTAAAAAACACAGAAACACTTTTGAACCACATTAATAGACGACAACAACTGAACATCAGATTATATGAATAAAAAAAAGAATCGTAAGACAACAGCCTTTCGGCCAATTATAAGTGAAATAGTTGTACTAAAACAATTACATTTCAGTCAGTTTGATGCTAAATTCATTCTAAATAATATTATCTGTTTTTTTATATGCATATTACATTTACCAATTGGGATTAAACATCTTGAGACGTTTCAACTTGGACTTATACACTTCTTCAGTAGTCCAAGATTTCAACATAGATCGAATATCGGAACTCCGGCCTTCAATCAATTTAACAAACAGCACCAAAAAACAGAAAACTTGATACGAAATTATTTTATAGATAACATCTGGTATTGGTTTTCACTGAAGTTATCTTTACAAAACAGCGGGTGGTCAAATCCTTAATTGTGCGTGTAATTGCAATTGATTAATTAACTAGTGACCCCATATGGAGCGAGGAAAGGTTATCCTCCTTGTCGTTGAAAATAATTGTTTTCAAATTGAGTTATCTCCCTTAAACTGGACAGATTCTTGCCAATGCCTTCAATGTAATAAAAATAATAACTAATCGCAGAATTCAAATAGAGAAAATATTGAACTCGTGACCGAACTAAAAGGGGTTAGCAAAGTTAATTTATTTCAACTCATAATCTTGATTTGATAAATTGATTCTATTTTCACTATTTTGGGGATAAACTTTAATTTTGCATTTTCCACAGAGTAGAATCTTTTTCAAAATCTTTTTAAATTCGGGTACACGATATAGATATACAATTGGATTGACCGCAGAATTCAGAAGGGAGATTAACACACAGGCGCTTCTTTGAGATCTTTTGTTCTCTCCAAGAAAATCATAACTCAGTAAAACACAGACAAGAGGTGTTATAGTGACGAAAAACAGAACCGCCATTATACAAACAGTTACAAACAGCCGTTTATCCTTATATCCCCAAACGTTTGTAGAATTACTTTTCAATCGAATCCATAGAAGACGAGACAATATTGACATTGTTACTACAACTAATAGCGTAATAATACCATAAACAGTTCCCATGTAAAAGAAAAACATTCGTGCATGTCCTCTAAACAATGTTTCCAATGAGCACGTTGTCAAGTCGTGATGTTGTGTCCAGATAATGAATGCAATACTGTTAATTATGATAGATAACGTCCACGCAGCAACAGTAACCAACCCTGCAAACTTCCTGTGAAATTGTTGAGTCTGTACTGCTGTTTTTCCCAGTACAATTTTTAATCTTTGTGCGCAGATACCATGCACATGTAGCATTGATGCAACATAGCTAAGGGAAAACATATAATATCGGATCCAGCAATCGTAATAAGAAAAAGTTTTGTCAGTGTACAAGTATGTTTCTGCCATAAGATAAGCAGATAAACCAACCAACGCATCTGTAAATCCAATGCTAAGAAGATGTAAATTTTTCACTTTTTCTTTTCGTGCTATTATCCAGATAATCAAAACAATTGATGGCACGTTAACAATTATCGTTATGACAGGAACTCCAATAGTTACAATCTCTATAACTTTTCCATACTCCTTTTTCGTGCTGTTAATGGAAGAAAAATTAGACATTTCCTGAATTAATGCTGCAAAATTCAAATGAATATCATTTATCGAAATGATCGTATGACATTTAAGTTCTACTAACCACTTGTTTTAGTCTTCCAGCCTTTAGTGTAAATAACTTGCTCCCAGAATCAAGA
Source organism: Mytilus edulis (assembly GCF_963676685.1). NCBI lineage: Eukaryota > Metazoa > Mollusca > Bivalvia > Mytilida > Mytilidae > Mytilus > Mytilus edulis. The sequence continues at coordinate 48,696,787 of NC_092355.1, read as the reverse complement.
TTTACAAATTGTTGCCATGGTTACAGCTGCAGTACAATAGGACAAATTATGTCGAAACAGAGTATATAACACAAATCAGACTGTTGATTGCACAATTATCAATCTTCGATCCTATTTCTCGGAAAACAATTATTATCGAAAAAAGCAGGTGTCGTGTTGTCAATAATTGTAACACTCTATATTTTTTATTTAAACAAATATATTACAATTAGTATTATTATTGGTCGTACGGTGACCTTTATTTATTAACTTCTTTTTCAGTTGTTCTGTTGAGGAAAGTTGTTTTATTGGCAATTATACCACACCTATGTCTGATTAGTGATTTCTTTTATTACTTTAAAATGTGTCCGTTGTCTGTAATTTGAAATCAAACATGGGTCTTCATTAAAATAAGACTGAGTGTTAAAACAGCATGCAAAATATCTATGGAAATGAGAAAACATGACCACTCAGTGTATATAAAGTGCGAATCCAGTCAGTTCATCTTCACTGTTGTATGCGAATATGTTCATTGTAGAATAAAGGATCATGGGAAAACTTTATTTGTTTACGTTGAAAATACCAAAATAATTGATTTGAAACTAAATTTTAACATATTTTCATTATGATGCGTCTTTTTAATGTAAAACAACAGTATCAAAGTTCAAATATGTGTAATAAAAGCAACATAGCATAGGATATCAGTTACTAAAAGCGATCCATTTTCACAATAAATGCGATGAATTATCCCTGTATGGCATTCATTTCTGATGTAGAATTTTCGAAAATGCGATGAATTTTTATTGTAGATTAATGTAATCATTAAACTTGCAACAAATGAAAAAATTATTTGATTACTTTAATATTTATATCTATTTATAACTTGAATATGTCTATAGAAACTGGCTGGCCATTTATACGTTTCCCACAATATTGACATGTGTGAACTATAAACTGAAATGTTTCCCCGCAATGTTATTTTTCCGGTTCGTATATTGCTATGATGTCGTTATCGTCTGCGTCGTCCGAAAACCCATTTGGTTTCCGATCAACTTTAATTTAAGTAAATGGATCTATATAAATTTTAAAGAAGGTTCAATACCACAAAAGGAAGGTTGGGATAATGTTGGGGATGATGGTTCCAACCGTTTACGAAAAGGGGCCTAACAGAAGCATGTTTTCAGTTTTAGGATAATTACTTGTGTATAAGAATTTTGATTGTTCTGAAATTGTACCACAGTGTTCGATACCACATGTAGAATGTTAGGTTTCATGTTGGGGTTATGGTACTAACAGTTTAAGAATGAAGGAACAAAAAGGGACAAAAAACAATCATGTTTGTAGTTTCCGGATAATTACTTGTTTGACGTTTTTGGATCTTTTTCGCATTATCACAAATGGAAGACTGGGATTTTGTTCGGGGATAATTGCCCCAGACATGCATAAATTAGGGGCAAAAGAAATGACAAAACAAACATTTTTCTAGTTTCCAGACAATATCTTGTGTTCAAGTGTATGGACCTCTCTAAAATTGTACTACAAGGTTCATTACCAGAAAGGAAAGACTGGGATTTGGTTTGATGGTTATTTATCCTAGAAGGAAAACAAAATGTTATGGGCGGGAAGAAACCTTCAGTTGCACTGTCACGGAAAAGAAGTTCCTTCATAATATAAGTTCCAAAAGGAAAAGATATTCTGGAATATTATTTCCACAGGAAGAAATATTACAGCATATGTTCCTAACGGAATAAATGTTATAGAATATTTGTTCCAACAGATGTTTATAACAAAGTTTCCATTGGAACTTCTGTTAGGTGGAACAAATATACGTTGACAGCACAATATTGCGCATACGATTTAAGATGTTCGAACACATTTACCTTGTGTCAGAAACCTGTAAAACGTCATAAATTTGATCACAATCCAAATTCAGATAGTATCAAGCTTTAATATTATGTCCAAATTTGCCCCAACTGTTCAGGGTTCGATCTCTGCGGTCAGCGAAGCATTTTTAATGTTTTACTATAAAACGAGCAGATGTGATTAAAAGTTCCTGTTGCTTTCTTCATATGGTAAGCTATGTCAGCATAGGCGTATCCAGGGGGGGGGGGCCTTGGAAGAATTTGGTTCATTATATAGGGAATCACTGAAGCATGGCTTGAACCCCATCCCCCTTTTTAGGTCAGCCATCGGGCCCGCCTTTCAAAAAGTTCTGGATCCACCACTGCCCACTTCTGCTTTTGAAGTGTTTGGAACAATGAGTACAAATCAGGCTTTCTCCATGCTATCAGTTGTTATGCTTATTGAGAAGTCTTAAAATTTTAATTCACACTGGTCACATTTGTTTAACCCATTAGTGTGGATCTTCTTATGCCTGGGAAAACTAGCTACCCATTTTGTCTTGAAAGGACAATACGTGCATTGGTATGAAGACCCCTCCTTAACTTTCTTTCTTTTTTCTGTGATTCATCTTCACTTGCCTCCCCTATTGTTGAGCCCCCAAATGCCTCAACATTCATATTCTGAAGGAAAGATAGTTTTAGCTCCATTGTTGCTTGCATGTTCTTTACTGTATAAAATGAAACGACAATGTGACATATAATTATCCAAAGTCATTTAATAAGCTTGAAATGCAAGTCAAGTTGTGTAGGGCAAACTTTATCTGTCAAAAACGTATGCTGATAAAGTTGCATTGGAACATGATGTACGTGTTGTACAGCACCCTTTATACTACCGCAGAGGTCGAACCCTGAACAGTTTGGGGTAAGTATGTACAGAACATTCAAGCTAGACTTCATTTTTGATGAAATAAAAAAAAAAGGTTGAATGTCTGACCCTGTGGGCCTCAATGTGGACCATTTCGATAACTTGGCCCAAAATACAAAAATCCCAAATTTAAAAACACGGTTAGATTCAGCATTCCAAAGTACCCCAAATATTCAACTGTTGTTGAAATCCAAAAGAATTTATTTCTTGACAGTTTGGACCCCATAAACTTGTTAAATGGGCCAAAAATTAAAAAAATAATAATAAACACAATCATGTATTGATTCAGCCTACCAAAGAACCTCAAATTTTATTTTGGACCCTGTGGGCCAATTTAAAACCGGACCAAAAATAAAAAATCTTACTTCAAAACCTCATTGAAATTGGTCAAGAAGTGATTTATAAAATTATAATTATAAAAAAATATAGAAAGTATTGTTGTGTTTATCCCATTCTATTTCGATAGACATGCGAGATGTACGTATTCAGTGATGAAGTTTCAATGCATTGGATAAATATAACTACACTTTAAACAAAGATTCTGATGAATTATAAAAAATTCTATGACATGCTTCTTCTGATTGGTAAATAGACCCATACTCGAAATCCAATGATAAAATTTGTTTGCACATGCGTATAATGACTACTGCAGAAACATGAATTTTATCAAATTGGCATGCATTTGAAAATATTTTGCATTAATCTAAGAAACACTTTCAACTCTGAAATGATCTGCATATTGTTATATTATGACAACGATGTGTTTTATTTGAAAAAAATATTAATTCTATTGAATGTTTTGGAGTGTTCAATCAAACTTTTCATCTCAAAGTCAACACTATCAAATCCTTTTCTTACTTTATTTATTGTTTGTGCAAGTCGGCTGAATTTGAAATTTAATGCATAAAGATTAATAAAATTCATACAATGAAAATGCACCGCATATACATTACTAATGAATCGCTCTACAGTGAAAATGTAAAGTATCATTATTCAACAGTAAACAGGACTTGCATAAAGATAGCATCATAGAGGAATTCAATACAATATGGGCAAACTACATCTTCCCTGCTAGTTTTTAATCACCTGCACGATTTGTTCGTAAAACGTCCTAAATATTCACCTATTTCGGTATATATTTCACGTATGGATGGCTCTCGGCGCGTAAAAAAACCCGTTCCTATCTCTTATTTTGTATAACTTGTATTATTTATTACTAAATATAGTACATGTGAACAATTTTCTTCATTTTCTTCAAAAATCATAATTTTTCGTCTGTTTATTTACCATTCTTCATCAGAAATGCATGGCATATACAGTGAAAATGGTATTTTAGGATCCGCACTTTACATACACTGACCACTTGTATTAATCTATTATTCTTATATTTCTTCATTACAATTTATTCTACTGTATATCCATGTGTAATGGAGATATGTTTTATACAAAAATTAAACTACTCAAATACACAAAAACATCCATAGGGTAATATTAGTCTTCACATTTAACAAGTACTCAACTAAATACTGTTAAACTTGTTTATAGTTGACTGTAATCTATGTCTTATAATGAAAGTATATATGTTGTAAAAGTTCATGTTATATGTTGATAGAATATTTTTAATATATATTTTTTAGAAAATTGTTGAAAATGTGTTGAATTATTTTTTTATTATTTTTTCTTTTCTTTTTCTTTTTTCTTTCACTTTTCCGAATTTTAAATTAGAATATATAGTTATGTCCTATTTTAACACATAACTTTGTTATTATTGTAAGATGCTACATGTATTTTAAAACTAGTTGTATTTAACAGGGTTATTTTTTTTCTTATCTTAATTTATATTATTCCATTCAATTTAATAAATTAGCAAGATAAATACATGAGATTTAATATTATTTTCTGAAAAAAAAATTAACTTGTGTGTTTCAGCTGTTTTATATAATAGTGTCTTGTAAGTCTACATAGGCTGTGTGCTTCTTGATCTTTTTTTATGTGATTGTACTTGTAAATATTTTACTGTTGTGTAAGATTAATACGTGACACTTTATTAACATAAATTTATCTTACCTTATATCAATTAGAACAATTCAAGTGTTAAAAGATCATCTATTACCGTGTTCTTTTCACACTTGCCTGAAGTAACTGTAATAAGCGGATCTAGGTGTTTAATTTTGTATTTGTTTTCACACAATTTCGTTATTCTATTATTGTTTTTCACACAATTCTTAATATTCGTGTGTGTTATTCACACAATTTTTAATTTCATATTTGTTATTCACACAATAATTAGCGTTTAATGATCCCAATTGAAAAAAAAATATTAGATATTCTGTTATATATATTCATTAAAGATGTAATCTTTCGTCGTTTCAGTCTCGTTGAAATCACGTTCTGGAATTATTTCAAAAACATGTGACACAGGTAGAAAATATCAATGAATTTAGAAAAAAATATTATAATCAAACTCAACTCTGTGAGAAAAAAATGTATGTTTACATAAAGAAGTTTTTGAGTAATAACATATTCCTATTTTATTACCAATCGATTCAGTCTCATTATGCGAAATATTGAGAAAATTGTAAAGTGTACAAGAAATGATTTAAAAAAAAAATGCACATCCCATATAAGCATGGAATATTTGACACAAAAAAGCATCAACATTTTATAAAACTTTCTTATATTAACACCTACCTTTAGTTTTTAACCGGATTTTCGAAGGAAAAGGCGGTTATTGGTTTAGGGTTGTACGCCGGTTTGACGGCTACCAAACAGTTTCCGTTTTTCAAAATGAAAACTATATAAAAAATATATAGACATGATAGAAATGCTGTTTTTGTGACTAAATGAAGATGATTTTAAAAGTTCAATTTTCACGACTTTAGCTTTTCTCATTTTTGAGTTGTCGACATTCCAGTATTTTATAGGAAATTTGCCACTCAGCACCACAACAAAAAGGTCAAATTTTATACATAATATACATATTAATCGCTAGTTTATCTATGTAATATGATCTCTGATGGATAGTTCTCTCATTTGCAATCTTACCACATCTCATTATTTAAAACAAATAAAAAGTAGACTACTCTCGGTATAATATTGACCACTGTGTCTAAACTACAACGGCAAAAAATGTTTGGACTCGATGGTATCTAACATCCGACACGGTGACGGAACAGCAATAGACAGAGAAAAGGTAGGTTTCAGTAGCCATTTTCAAATCTTAAGTGTAAAATTTATCGTAAGTCTAAAATATTCCTTAACAATGCAACTAAATATTGTTATCGTAAGATGAAATTTACACTTAAGATTTTTTGTGAAAAGGGCTACTGTTTATTTATTTGTTATGTTTATGATTTCGAAGAATAGATATTATACATAAATAACTACTTACTATTGTGAGATGTAATATTTTCTACGACCCATCTACATCAACGGCGAAATAAGAAAAAATCGATGTTAAAATGGTAATATATGAGACAGTGAACCTTGCATCGAATTTGTTTAATATCTTGTTAAATTGTTCAAATTGTAAGGGGAAAAAAGTACGGAAAGTAAGATATTGACATGGAGATTGTAATACTAGCCACTTTAAGCACCTCAGTTCTTGTATTTCTGTGCATGGAACGTAACAAATGGGTGGTAGAGGCCGGTTTGGTCAATGTTGATTACTACACAGTCAACCGGTTACTTCTATGTATATCACCCAGTTTTGTTTCTGTTTTGAAACCATAACATTATGTAAAGCAAATCTAACACGAATCTAAACGTTATCCATGAAATTCAACATATAATATATACAACTTCACTTGCGTGTTCTCAACAAATAAGTACTACATAATTTATTATGTTTACAAGAGTGTATGCACTAACATGTAGTGACGGCTTAAATGGTCGTAATTGGATATATTTTGAAGGTCTGTATAATAAATAATTTAATATAAGTATCACATAAACTTATCATTGTTCAGCCGATCTACAAAAAACAATAAGATGCTTTAAAGGAATATTGTGATACATTGAAATTAAAAGTCAATGTCACTAAAAACAAAATACTGGAAAAGTACTTTAATTCGTGGGTATCAATTTTCGTGGTTTGAGCAATATTTACACGTCCATGGGTTTTTAAATTCGTGAATTTTATCTAAACAAAATGGAAAAATTAGAGCCTTTAAATAGTCCGGATTGAAGGAAATTGCAAAGTAAACATTGACCCGTGTAAATCGAAGTGATAACACTAGTTAACCCAATGGCATGATAGAGTGATCAACAGATTAAAGACCATCAAAGGTGTTGATTAGGCTTAAAACATGTCACCTAAGGAAAACAGTAACATAAACAAATGCTATAAACGTATCTTGAATTGTCAAATAATTCTTATCCAAAACAAGCCCAGCATGAAATTATTATTTCCCATATGTACGAGAACTATGAGGATATAAAATGAACACTTTATCATACTAGCATATCAATACCGAAAATCTGACTTTCATCGATCAAAAATATTTGTTATGAGAATTAAAAGATCAATAGTTGTACAGTTTCGATTATTAAAGATTAAAGGGGTATAATCCTGTATGCGGTTGTAGTTCTGTGACTGCTAGTCAGGTATTCTCAGATTTGGCGTTATTCAATATATTTTCTGGATCATATAAGTAGTCAAACGTACCGATGGGGATCTTTCCATGTCTTGATTTGGACAATGGTTGTTTTAGTTCGTTGGACACTTACATTCGCGGATAAAGTGATCCATGAAAATCACGAAAATTGGTACACCACGAATAAAAGTTCTGTTACAGTAATATTTTTTCACTACAAAATGTTGTTTTAGATATCTTGATATTGAGTAAGATATAATTGTTGAAGAATGCATATCTTGGTGTATTATTTCCTAGGACAGTAACTTTCAGAAAGGCACAATTTAATAAAGCAACAAGTGCAATGTACTATATTCTAAAAAAAAAAAGGGGAGATTATTTCATTAAGTACAGCTCTTTGTAAGAACCAGGCAGAGTACGATATATAAGGGTTTTCGATTTTTTCTATAAATTGCCTGGAAGAAGCATTCTTTGAATACTGCAAAAAAAAAAATTGAGTGGGAAAATATGAGTGATTGCCATGGTACCGGACACTCTATTAATGAGTTGTTAAGCTATGGAAAATCTTTCAAAAATCATCTTATATTGACCTTGACAAAAGCTAGAATGTGCTATTGCAATCCCCATGAAGTCCATCATCTGTTAGTAACATTTTATGAATAATTATAGATTACCAGATTGAAGCTCTGAACAAAACATGACTAAATGTTGTAGGAAAAAGTAAAATAACAAATATACGGAACACTGAGGATTTGGGTTTTAAACATTTTTTAAAGTATTAAATAAAGAAACATAAAGCAAATCGGGCACAATTTGTGAGCAGTTAAAATAACGCCACCAAAATTCAAACTTGATATCTGTTTTGTGGTTATAAAAATTGTGAATATATTAAATAACATTTGGTTGAGGCAAAAAAAAAATGGAAACCAACTTTGAGACGACTACCGGATTACATTATACTGGACGTCTAATATCAACGATTACCAATTGACCCTTATTATTTTTAAAGTCCCCACCGACTTAAATGTGTTCAATATGTCTGTCCGTCTATCCGCCCGTACATCACACTTCAGTTTTAGTTTAGAAACGCTTTTACCAAATGATTCTATATTTGGTTTGTAAGCTTATTATGTTACAGGTCAAGTTTGTGAATTATGCTGGTGGGATAACATCGATCTCAGAATCGTGTGTGCTCTAAAAAATTAAGAATATTCTTACAACTGTTAATGACCATATTTATCTTGCCTTACCATAAGCCAGGTTTGCCAGGCTATTGCAATCCCACGAAGTTCATTATCTGCTAACTTTCAAAAATTTATTATCAGATGATGAACTCGAAGTTAAGTCTGACAAAACGCAATTATCTTTTCAAGGAACAACTTGTATGAAACATTTGAAATTTGAAAAAATAACATACCCCACTTTTATCTCAACCCTCCAACCTCAATGTTACATTATATATTACATGAAAAAACACCAGACAAGATTGAAGCTAAAAATAAAGTCATATTCCAATTTGAAAATAAAACTCTCTATTTATGTAATTTTTCAAATAAATTTCCATTTAATCAGTTTTTAAATGGATGTTGCTATGGATAATCTTTGTTTCCATGGTAAAAATGGAAGGCAACAACACTTGACGATAGTAATTGAAAATTTGCGTTAGCTTTTATGTATTTTCTTATCGTTTATGAAACAATTCAGGTTATTTAAGCTCTTAAACTGCAATATTCTGCAAATAATAACTCCGTTTCCAAGGGAAAAATCGGTTGCTATGGTGATCAAACTAAAAAAAGTCCCAAGAATTTTTCTATTAAATTTGTTAAAGTAGTATCCAAACTCCATAACTACATTTGCATTTTTTTTTAAATCACCCGAGAAAATTTGATAAAATCCCAAATTTAGAAAAGTTAAAAATATGCATTTTTTGGCAAAATTTTACAAAAAATTTACAAATTTGAACTACTTGCAATCTTAACTAAAATGAAGCTTTAACCAAGTTGTATGCTCGATTCTATTCAATTTAGGCTCTGAATTGTAGTTATTTAGCTGATTTTTGAAAGATTTTACCACGCTTAACAACCCAAAAAAAGAGTGTCCGTTACAATGGCAACCACTCATATTTTCCCACTCAAATTTATTTTGTGAGCAGTATGTGGCTACTGCTTCTTTTAGTCCATTTATAGATAAAATTTGAAACCCTCATAAATCACATGTGTATGGCACTCTGCCTGATTCTTATGAAGAGCTGTACTTAAAACGTCAGCTAGAATTATTTGACAAAGAAGTTAAGCCGATAATATTATACGGATGTCACGTCTGGGGAATGGACAACACCTCTGTTATAGAACGTGTTCATCTAAAATTTTGTAAATTACTGCTTAATGTGGAACTGAGGACAGGTGACCCTTTAATATTTACCTGAATTTGTATATATATATATTGAGTTACTTAGTTGTTGTCTTCATTTGTTTTTGTTGTTGTTATGTCACAAACTGTAAAGTTTATATGGCAATAAAACTTTGAATTGAAAAAAAAAAATGAATTGTTAAAAACAACTACTCCTAATGACATGATATATAGGGAACTTGCCCGATTCCCACTGGATATTTTTATTAAATTGCGTTCTATTAACTATTGGGAAGCTTGTTACTGGAGAAGATAAGAAACTTCCTGTCATTCTATAATACAATGACATAATGAGCTGTTGCAAGGGTTCTTAACGAACAAAGAGCGTGGCACTCTCTTTACACGAGGCATCGGATTTAAACGTCCCCATTTTGACTGGACATGGCTGCAAACTTAAACATCCCTCACAACGAAACAGACGCCCCATTTTGGTAAGTATTTTACTGACGGTCGGAAGAAAACCAAGTGACCATATGTCTATTCCCCAGTCACCCTTGGGGGATATTTCAGGTTCGATCATTAATATTACTTTTACATATTTCATATAGAAATGGTATAGAGAACTTGAACTCTATTTCGCGTTATAAACTTAATTTCTATCTTTTTTTCTAGTTTAAGTATTTATTTAAAAGCAAAGCAATATAATGAATGTTTTTGTTCCAATAAAGTAGGAATTTAAGTGTTTATAGATTCAAATAACTTATAGAGATATTTTACACTTTGCCGAAAAGTATTTACACACTTGACGTATCATACGGAAGATCTGTTTGATGGATCCTTTATTTTGACTTATGACTTTTTATGACATATAATAACACTTTGCCTTGATAATTGCGCATCCAGGACCATTACACTGAATGTAATAACATTATATTAAACTTGAATTTAAATGCGAAATATAGGAATTTCTGGTAATTGTACGATGTAAAAAATAGTAAAACGGAGGAGAAAAGGACACCTTCTTTGAATTATTTCACCTAAGAGTATACCAATGGAAATATAAAATCCCTCTTCAAAGAAAAACTACGAAAATTTCTTCCGAAAATATAACATTGAAACATATCAAAATAGTACATTTGTGAGGGAAAAAATGACACCTAGAATATGACGGGGCTTGCTTAAGGTGGTACCCAACACTTTCGCTAAAATTAATTTTGCTCGTTTAATTTTATTAAAATTTTGTCAAAGTATTTACTTTGATCCATTAACAAAAATATAAAAATTTCAAAAAGTTTGAACCAACTGTTTTATCAGAAAAGTTACACTGGTTATATAGCAGTTTCACAAACACTTATTTTGATCACCGAGAAGTTTAATATTCCCTTAACAACACAACGTAATTGAAACGTTTAGCTGATTTTATAGAGTTATCTCCCTGTAGTGTTAGGTACCACCTTAATCATTTAGGATTTCAAATATGAAACACCTAAAAGTGAAGAAATCTACTTTCATGATTAGTTGATCTGTAAATAGAGTCCAAGGACAGATTAAGGAGTAGGTGCATATGATGTGTCTGTACTCAGCAGATATATTCTTAACCTTATAGTTTGTATTCCGTTTCACGTTTGTTATAATATTTTCTGTTAAAACTTGAATCTTTAAAAAAATAAAGGAGAACAAACTCACACAATTATTCTATTTCAACTAGAAAATGTCTGCGAAATTGCGGTAATATTGGGCAAGTGTTGAAACAAAGTGTTTTTTTTTTTTTTTATTTCTCGGCCGTAAGTCGACTGAGCATGCGCGAAAGCGTTTAAGAATCGGATTGATATTATGGCCTTTACAGGAAATTGCGAAATATCTCTTTACCACTAGATTTACAACTAAGACTTTTTGATGCCTTGTACAGCCAGTTCTCATCTACGGCTGTGAGGTGTGGGGTTTTGAAAACACTTATAATTTAGAAAAGATACACCTTCAGTTTTGTAGAAATATTCTTGGGGTTAGAACAACCACTCCAAACTTTATGATTTATGGTGAGCTTGGTCGATGTCCGATCAATATTATAATCAAAATTAGAATTGTTAATTGTTGGAACCGAATTGTTTGCAATAATCATAAACCTTCTTCTATTATATATCATACAATGTCCAAGTTGAACGAATCCGGATTGCATTAGTTTAAATGGATTGAACATGTTAAATCAATATTTGACAATACAGGCTTTAGCTTTATATGGGATATACAATTAAGAATATATCCAATTCAGTTAAAAACGAGTATAAAGCAAAAATTAGCAGACGAATTCATCCAACAATGGCACTCTCAAATCAATAACTCATCGAGGGGAGAATATTACGGTCTTTTCAAAATTGACTTTGGCTTAGAAAAATATTTATTAAGACTCTCATCTACAGATCGTAAAAATATTACTAAGCTGCGATGCTGTAACCTAAAAATAGCAATCGATACAGGTAGATGCTCCTTGTCAATAGGAAATGAGTATCACTACTTATTTGAGTGCCAATCAGATCTTGTTAAAAATATAGAAAAAAATACATTTCAGAATATTACCGCATTTATCCATGTGTTGAGAAAATGAAGGGACTGCTTTCATTTTGCAATATCAAAGTTCTTAAAAATTTATCATTGTTTATTAAGAAATTAGTTAAAATATTGTAACCGTTATATGATTATATGTTAACATATATATATATTGTTTTGTAGTAACCATAATAATGACTATGTGTTTTGCCTCGTTTTGCACATGTAAATATGTGTCTGAGTGTTTCCAAATAAAGTATATTGTTATTATTAGGTCTTTCCACTTTTCTGTGGAAAGACCTATTGTTTTTCTTCTGATCATTTTTTTTTTCTTCCGCCAAATTTTGTTCTTGCGATAAACATTTGTTTCGCAATATGTCGCTTAGATATTTGGTATCTGATATCGAACAGTTTATGCGCTTTTGAAATTTACCCTGCGTAACCGAATACTTTTCTTTGTAGGAGTTATCTCCCCAAACACTGTTTTCCTTGTGATCATAACTCCTTCGCAACCGTAAAAGATTACGACAAATTTATTTTATAAAATTACTCGTTATATCCTTCGCATGATTTGTCCAATTTCGACCGAAGCAATATGAACGCTCCATATGAGAGTTATTTCCCTTTTTGTATATGAAATTTTGAAATGTATTTTAAACTGGAACACCATAAGTGATAGAGACCTAGGATCTTTTGATTTGAGGTCCTTGCTCCAAAAAAAATGAAAATTAGGTCAAAGTCAAAGGTCAAGGTCATATTCTAATTTTTGAATTTGTCTTATTTTCACTCATTTTCATTAACCTTATAAGATATCGACAAATTATTTTGTATAAATTGTTAGTTGCGACATGTGGTAACTAAATAATTTTAGTTGAAAGGGTGCGTAAACAATGAATGGGAGTTTTAGCCTCTATCATATCTTAAATTATGTTTAAAGTGATATAACTTATTAACCATACATATTAGAGACTAGGGTCTTTTGATTTGAAATCCTCAGTTTGTGACCTTGAAATTGAGGTCAAGGTCATAGGTTAATTTGACGTTCTAGATTTTGACCTTTGCTTTAAATTCATATCTATACCTCATAAAGCCATATGAAGTGACATTTTATGTTACAGGTCAAGTTTGTGAATTATGCTGGTGGGATAACATCGATCTCAGAATTGTGTGTGCTCTAAAAAATTTATTATATTTTAATATCAAAATAGATATAAACTGGTGGAAAGGCCTTCAATTGTTCTCTGAACAATTGGTTTTTAATTGTTATTGATAACTGTCTCCGAATTGGGCTATTTTCTAAAAAAAAAAAAAACATGGAGTTTTCTGTCGAAAAAAGATTGTTTCATAGACAATGAATTACAAAACACTACATGTATACTTCATATCACAAATATAGCCAACTTTGTATGGTTTCAGGGGAGATGCGGCTCGATGAAATCAGATCTTCATTTAGTAGGATATTTGATGACGGCATACCCTTCAATGAATAATGATTGTGATTTTTGTCGTTAAATTTAGATTATCAGCCAGCAATAATTTCATTTAAATGGTGATTGGTTTAACTGCTAAACATTTTAAAAGAACATGCTTGAACAATTTCCGCGCAAATGTGTGTATTCGGGATTAAGATAAGCAAAGTATCGGACGTATCTTTTTAACTATTTTTCTTTATTTCAAAATTTAATAAAATTGAGAATGGAAATATGGAATGTGTCTAAGGGACAACAACGTGATCAACGAGCAGAAAACATCCGAATGCTACCAATGAGTCCTGAATACAGAGAGAGAATCCGGCACCCGGAGGCACGTTCCCCTTAACAAAAATATGTTCTAGGTCGGTGATAATCGATGTCATAATAAACGCCGAAACATATAAAAAAAACTAAAATTAAAAATCATACAAGACTAACAAAGGCCATCGACTCCTGGCTTGGGACTAGCGCAAACATGCGACGGCGGTGTTAAACATGTTTTTGAGATACTAGCAGTTACAGACAAGCTAACTCTAGACCTCAATTAAACTGATTGAACGATTATATTATGTCTTCGTCATATGAACATCAAGCACAGGCAATAACGTTACAGGTGTAGTATCAACTTAAGTGTTCGACTTGATGAATACATCTTCCCTCTAAATATAGCATGTATAGCTTACTAGGTTTATAATATATTATGCAAATATGGGTATATATCATCATAAATTATAGAAAATAACATACACGCTAGTTATGAAAATCTGTGAAAAAAATGCTAACAGACAAGGCAAAGAGTTTGAATCGAATGTGTTTATAAAAATGTATGGTAATTGGATATACTAATACTATTTTAAAATTTTTACATTATCATCTAAACAGAACTTGTTCTTTTCGGCGGTTGCTTTTCGCTAAGTCGTATGCAACTGACTCGACCAAAGTTGTCTTGTCCCGAATTTACACATCATTCCGAGTAATCCAAAAAATTATAAGAACTATTTGTCGCTTTATGAGATAATTTAACCGGAGACACAATTGCAAAATGGCTGTTTATCATGTGTGCCTAGTTCAGCTGATTCAATTCGATAAAAAAAATTAACCTTGATAAAAAGATAAGTCAATACATTTTGAAAAATGATGGCAAAATCTTTAAACTGGAAACTCTACCTATCGAAATATTCTTGCTTTTGCTGAGGGTGTCGTCCTGCAGTAACAGTCGAATGCGGATATTTTCAGCCCTTTCTCCGACGTCGATCCGATACCACTTTTTCGACGAAAAGTATTGTTTTTAGGAGAGTTTTTTTAATTTTTGAGAGCCTCCGCCAACGTGAGCCAATAATTTCTTTTCATATTAAGGAAACTCCGTTTGTGGGCTATCTTTATCATTAATTATTACTAAAGCTCACGTTGGTGGAGGCCTTTGAAAGCGGAGGACTGCAATCCACAAATCCACATTTTTCAATCTATTGACGTTATCAACGCATTTTACCTAACCTCAATTCAGCTTTCTGCCATACTAGAAGACAAAATACGCATTTGCTACTGTAAAAAAAATACATTATGATCTTTTACGATGCTCAGTTCATTTATGTGATGAAAATGAATTTTTGACAAAATAGGGGGACAAATACAACCCTTGGTGTACCTTGTCCTTTCCGACAATAATACCAAAATGAGATATTCTACAACTCCATGGCTTGCAAACATTTATTTGAACTTGTTTTGCTTAATAAAACACTATTATCCGCTTAAACAAGTTATGACTAAGGTGTTTTCACATCTCCCCCTTTTTGTCTAACAAGGAATATGTGATATCTTGTAAAATGTATAAGTAACAAAAATACCGAACTCTGAGGAAAATTCTAAACGGACATTACCTAAACCAATGGTAGAATCAAAAGCTCAAACACCTCAAACGAATATGTTGTGCATTTAAAAGACAATAATCCATACATTTTAAGACATTTTATTCCATTACTATATATTAACAGTTAAAGTGTCAAGTTACTCTTACGTGTTCAAATTTGTTACGATTTTCTTTAAACTGTGTGATACATATGCACAGAAATTCCAATTTGTATCTCATAATGACAGTTCATGTGCACTGTGGTTCTTTCACATAGTTTAGAAGTCTAAAAGGCCGGTACGAAAATTAAGGCTAGTTCTTTCATTTGATTCAGCGTCCTCTTAGTTTTGTTATTGAATTATAGATGGATTTAAAATCTGACTATCATCCTCGCTTCGTACCGTACAGTGAGTAATTTTCAAAACATTCAAAAGTCGCTTTGATAAAGAAATAGTACTGGTATTTACCAAGGTTTGAAAAACACAAACAGTAAAAATCAATAAACCTCTTTTTCTTAATCTGGTTACTAGAAGATAATTTTGTCTATACACGGGCAGACAACGACTTTATATATTTCCACACGTAATTCATTTTATGTCAGTGATAATAGAAGCGTTTTCTTCCATTCATTGGTTGATATCGTGAACTTGGATATATGTGCATGTATGATTGATATAAATATTATTTTATCAGACGTGGTCAAATTTGTTACACAAAGTGTACATTTCCCAAATGTTAGTATGAGAACGACTGTGTGATGTGGCTTCAATTCGGGAATACAATCATCACTGTTTTCAAATAATCTATTTTTGTCTATTAAAGGGAAAATTCGCGATTTTTTACTTATTGTTTAAATATGTTCATTATGACATAATATATATATTCACAAAGTTTTATCGCTATATGTGCAGTAATAAAGGAGAAATTCAATAATTAATGAAAAAATATTAACTACTTCCTGTAGGTCGTGACGTTTTCTCCTGGTTTTTGCATGCCGGGATTTAAAATACAATCATTAAAAGTCTTGGTTTTTAATCATATTTTACCGTTATCGTAAGCGTGCCGATGACTAATGCTATATCTAATAACCATCCGATAATAAGAAAATAAAACGCACAGTCGTGCAGTTGTACACGTTCATGAGAAAAATTTCTATATTTACAGTATATATTTCGATTTATTTTTGTAGACAGCACAAGAAATTATTATAATTATTTTCTTTTGCTAAAATTTATACTTTTGAGACTGATAAAGTGAATAAATTAAAGTATATTACTTAAAACTGTTAAGACAATATATAGGTTTACGCTTATTGACCTTTTACTATCTACGCTATGACTTTATTTATGCGATGTGTGTATTATTCTCCGACAATACTCGTGAAAGTCCTGTATAAAGGTGAAATGTTATTTGCAGATCGGTAATTAGCTTGGCCTCTAGGGCACACCGTGCCAGGTGTGACTGTCTATTCGGATCAGTGGGTTATACGACAGGAGGTCAAGTTTAATACACAAATTTAAAATAAATTTTCAAGGTGTTGACAAATACAAGTGAATCGCCGTGGAATTTTTTAATTATATTTGGTGCTATTATTTTATTTGAATTCAAAGAAGTTACTAAACTAAGCCGAAATGAACCGGTTAAAGTCTGGAAACTAAATTTAGTTGTCGGAATAAAATGATATACACTCTTATCATTTATTTATATTTTTTTAAAAGGGAAAATAAAACTAGTTTTACACAAGCATTTTAATTGTCCTAAATAGGCAAAAAATGTACGGGAACACTTAAATTTAGACATTTGAAAGCCATGGCCAAATGAAAGGTGTACCTGTATTACATTTTTACTTTTATACATACATGTAGTCTCAGATTCTAGTGAGGTCGGAAGGGTTAATCTTATGAAATAGTATAGATTATCTGATATCATTTGGATAATGGAAGAAGCTATACTATAAAAATAAATAAATTTATTACAAATACACTCGAGATCAAAGGTTGTTAATTTTTCTGATCCAGTTAATTTTTACTCACATATTTTTTTATATTTTGATTTGAGCGTGCTTGTTTTTACATGACAGTTTTTTTTTCATTTCTCCTATCTCGTTAGACGAAAGCAAACCAGTACATTATATTCTGCATTTGTATAGTGCGAAGTTTCCTAATTGATATTCTTGTTTCACATGTAAAATGAATGAACAATTATAAAAAACGGCATTCATTTTGAAATATAGCACTGTTTTCTAGAGTGAAAATGAAGTCACATATGCGAGGGTATAAACGGGACGAACTGATTAACAATAACGGGACCAACAATTATATATAAAACGGAAGAATTAGTGCTGAAATATAAATAAAAGTAAAATTTAATTTAGATAACATGGAGATTTGGTCTATACCTATTCTTATAACCACTCTTAAATTTTGTTACATTTTGTACACAGGCTGTATACCACGGACAGTTTTATATTGGTATGGTATATTTTATAAGTTTTACCTGAGAGAGTACATCTGGTTCACTCGCAATCACGCACGTGATTCATTGACCTTGTTCATTGTGTATTAAATTAAACAATCTTAAGCCTGCCAGGAAGTCGACCGTTAGAATACCCGAATATGTCATTTTTACAATACCCCGGTAATAACCGGTATTAAGCCATGCTGATTACAAGAAGACAAGTTTTTTAACGTTGGTCAAGTTAGATCAAAAGCCAAAATAATCTAATAATATACGTTAGAAAAAAGCATTTAAAAAAACTTTTACAACAAAGATAAATCTCAGTTTATAATTCCTCAACAATAAGTATCTCCGGACTTTTTTTCTTCACTTTATTGTGACTACTTTTACATTATTATAGCATAAATCCTATATAATACTTGAAACTGCATCTCGGTGCCAAAAATGTAAATTTAGTGACGAGCTAAAACCATTAAAATTGAGAATGGAAATGGGGAATGTACGATCTTTTGTCATTTACAGCTTTTCAACCTGACTTCACCATTGTACGCTGAATATTTAACCCTCTAAAAAAATTAAAATTATTTTTTTGAAATATTCTTATCAATCTTAGTGAACCATTACTTGAGTTGATGATTTTGGAAACTATGTAGACTTCTTCCATTACTTGGTCGGGTAGAACATCCATCAGCTTGACAAGTCATTTGAACACTGATTAACGGACATGTCATGCTGGATACTAGGACTTTGTGGTAATTAGATATCCGTGGTCATTTGTGTTCAAGATGGCGTCTTCCCGAGAATTGAGAGTCGATTTTAAAAATCTAATAACTCACTTATCTAGACGAATAAACCTTTAATATTTTGGGAATATGCTTATTTATTTAGGTTAAACATAATATCAAATTTTATTTTTTTTGCGAATTTTCCCTTTAAGCTCCGTAAAACATTTAACGAAATCCTTACTTTCATGCATTTTGTATTGTCATTTGCTTTCGTGTATTATCATTTTATATATAGCTTTATATATTTCATATGAATAAAACTATCTTCTTTTAAAATTTAAAAAAAGGAAGGAGGGAGTGAAAAGGGGGGGGGGTTAAGTAATGAATTTTAGATTCTTTAAATTGATACAACGAGTTAAAACACGTTTTACATATTAAACCCGTTTTAACATTATTTTAACTCATAATGAGGTTGATGCCTGTTTTGATAAAGTGATTCTGTTTTCACTGTTGTGGTGATGAACGGTATTGGTGCATCTTCCACAGAGCAAAATCTTTCTCAAAATCGTTCTAAATTCTGGAATACGATATAAATATACAATTGGATTGATCGCAGAATTCAAAAGAGAGATCAACACACAGGCGCTTCTTTGAGATCTTTTGTTATCTCCTAGAAAATCATAACTCAGTAAAACACAGACAAGAGGTGTTATAGTGACGAAAAACAGAACCGCCATTATACAAACAGTTACAAACAGCCGTTTATCCTTATATCCCCAAACGTTTGTAGAATTACCTTTCAATCGAAGCCATAGAAGACGAGACAATATTGACATTGTTATCACAACTGATAGCGTTATTATACCATAAATAGTTCCGATGTAAAAGAAAATCGTTCGTTCGTATCCCATGAATAAGGCTTCCAAACCACAAATTCTCAGGTCCTGATCATGTGACCAGATACTGAATGGAATACTGTTAATTATAATCGATAATGTCCATGAAACTAGAATTACCAACCATGCAAAATTCCGGTAATTTTCTTGTGACTGTATTGCTGTTTTTCCCAGTACAATTTTTAATCTTTGTGCGCAGATACCAAGCACATGTAGCATTGATGCAACAAAACTTAAGCAAAACATATAATATCGGATCCAACAATCATAATAAGAAAATATTTTGTCAGTGTACAAGTATGTTTCTGCCATAAGATAGGCAGATATACCGACCAATGCGTCTGTAAATCCAATGCTAAGAAGATGTAAATTTTTCGCTTTTTCTTTTCGTGCTATTATCCAGATAAGTAAAATGATTGCTGGAATATTTACAAGTATAGTTGTGATAGGAATTCCAATCGTTACAACTTTTATTATTGTTCCATACTCTTTATTCGAGGTATTAGTGGAAGAAAAATTACACATTTTGGATGTATCTGCAAAAAGTGCTTACAATCAATGCTACATCTATTGAGGAACTACCAATTGTAACAATCTGTCATTCGTTTTACGATTATTTGCTGTCGATAACTGATAATGAATTAGTTAAATTATGTTTTAACTCCTAAGCATCAAGGTAATTTCTATCTTATCTACAGACTCCAGTAACATATAATGTGTTTTATGTATACAAATGTAAATGTAACTAGATATTTATATAACTAACAAAGTTTAAAGTTCAAATATTTGTTATGTGATACGTGTTATTGGACAATCCTGAAAATTATTAATTATAATTCATTCGTCCATTTTTTGTTCATTAGAATCTTTATTTACGTCAATTTTGTCAAAACAATGTAGTGTGAACACGCCAGAAATACATAATTATACTTAATTGATGACAATTGTCAAATGGTTTCGATTTCATATTGTCTAATGATGAAATAATTGTGAATGTATACTTTTCACACGTATACTTACGTCAATTTTGTCATAATGGTATGGTGTGATCATACGCCAGAGATACCTAATTATATAAAAACTTTATTGTTATTTTTCATACGAGTTCGATTCCGTTTTGTCATATAGTGAAAATCTTTGTTGATGAATACATATCGAATGATGAATTACGGCAATTTTCAAACAATGATATCGTATGAACACAAATTAGAGATACCTCATACCTTTTTTTTTACTGATATAGTCATATGGTTTCGGTTCCATATTGTCAAATAACCATGCTGAACTGGGCTCTTGTTCATATGCCTTTATTCAGTACTCGGAGTAAAACATATGTGATTAAAGCATCAAATCCAGTATTGTGATTGGTTGATTACAACAATCGTGCTCGAAAGTGTTTTGACCTTGCTAGCCAGATATACGTGTACTTTCTATTTCGAATAAAATAATTATGAAGAGGGAAAGAAATCTGTTATAGGTTTTCCTTTCTGGTTCATACATTATGTAATACTAATATATAAGAACATGTTTGTTATATATTTCTATATATGAAACCGAATAATTGACAATTAAGAGGATCCAATTAACAATAACGGATTGCTTATATAGTATGTTTATGATATTAGAAAATTAAATGTTTACATGTTTACGTTTCAATCTAAAATCAATAAGAACATCAGATTTCGGATGCTGCTATAAAATCATATAACCATATAAAAACTACAATTAAAAACAATAAATAAAAACAGACAACATTAAAACTATACACAAAAAACAGATGAAGCACTAGATGCGTTACTGTGCTATGGTTAAATTTTGTATAATGGTCATTCATTTGTTCTTATATGCTTTGTCTATATGGCTTTTTGTGTTTTATTGAATCATATTACGTGGCACTGTACCTATACATCCCGCCCTTGTGTTATTGTGCAATGTTTTTTTTTTATTTTTGTCTTTTGTGCTAATGTGCTTTTCCTATTGCCCACTTGTGCTTTTTTGTAACATATTGTTTTGTTTTATAATGATTAAGATCATAACACAATGTTGACTATTCTACCACTATTTTTGACATTTTACCTATTTGTCTGTTTGTTTTGTTTACCTATCGTTGTCAATATAATGGATTTTGCGACTGACAAACAAGTTAGAGGTTTAGCTAGCTATATGCAGGTTTAATCCAACATTTTCTACATAAGAAAACCAAGTCAGGAATATGGCAGTTGTGTCCATTCGTTTGATATGTTTGATGAGTTTGAGATTTTGATTTTGCATTTTGATTAGAGGCTCTTCATTTTGAATTTTCCTCTTAGTTCAGTTTTTTTTTGTGATTTCTTTTTTTCTTTTTGAATGGTTTGTTTTCTTCATTAAATACTGACATAACCGCAGTTCCTTGAAAGAATTATATTTCATATTTCTGAATTATATTTTATAATCACTGTTTCAAGACAAAAGTCTGGTGTCCTTACTAAAAAATCATCAATTGCAAAATAGAAAAAAAATACATTTTATTTGAATATCTATGTATAAGCAAAAAATCTCAACAACAACATTTAATACAAGTTAAAACAATATACAAGTAATCTACACATTTATGTGTTAACCGTCACATATTTCATGAAAAATTGTATCGAATTAGTTTTTAATATTATGTTTCAAACAATAAGATTTTTCATTTGACAATTCTGCTAGCTGAAACACTTTTGATGTAAAGCTGTACTTAACACCAATGACATCATATAGAAACTTGTTATCTATTCAAAAAGAATATTTCCCTCTTTTAATAAGTTTAGCGTTACCGCACCATCATTGTCTCAAAATACATTCAATATCAGATGATTTAATTAATATGTATATATACGAGGCAATGTCTGATGTGATACTCACATTCATTGTCCTTCGTTCACGCAAATTTTATTTAAATGCAGTCTTAGGTCAAACGTGTTTCACCTAAGGGAAATTCAACTAACATTTTATAAGAATTTTTTTTTTCTAAATGGTCAAATCCCCGATATTCCAATGTTTAGCTCACCTTTGGAATTCATGGTATATAATTCCTTTCAAGTTAAGGAAACTGTTTATAAATCAGTGTTAAGTTTACACGTTTTGCTAGTGTTTTAGGTACATAATCTCCCCCAGTTCAGATCTTTGATATTTTGTCGTGTTTTCATTTTTTTTTGGAAAAAATTATACCGTCATTGATTTCATTGTTTTCAAGGTCAAGGAAACGAAATAACATGACCTTCTTATCTCCATCCATTCTTTGCTTTTCCTATAAGTAGAGACACACAGAAAGTGGAGAGTGCAATAATTAAATATTACCTATGTTATTTCAACTGATCGGGAGGAGCTTACGTTTTAATTTGCATAAGGACAGTCTATTTGAAAAAATGTGTGATTACGATGATTGCCGTTATAATTATTACTGATTTCTAATCACCTATCAGTGACCTCAAAGGAATTTACAAAAGAATGACGGAACACTTCATTGATGAGTTTATCCTAAAACACCTATCTATAGATGGACCGGTTTATTATGAGCGAACTGGATAAACTCCGCCCAGTCAAGTGAAATAAATCGAGTAATATCATTTAGTTAACGAATTCCCCTAAAAACATCACATGATAATTCACTCGAAGCGCTAACTTTAGGGAAATATACCATTCAGGATCTGCTTACCTTTCCGGAGCATCTGAGATCACCACCAGTTTTTGGTTTGGTTCGTTTTGCTTAAATTTTAGTTGTGTCGTGTGTACTATTATTTGTTTGTTTGTCTTTTAGTTTTTAGCCATGGCGTTGTCAATTTATTTTCAATCTATGAGTTTGAATGTCCCTCTGGTATATTTCGTTCCTCTTTTATAACGTACAATAACCTTTCTATCATGTTTGTCGGTCGAGATCGGTTCGTTTTCCTAGTCATTTCTACTTAATGCAATACTAACAGCAATCTGACCATTATCGAAGATCACTTTTAATGATATATATATTAAAGGGTAATATAAATTCCATCCTTTAATCATATGTACATCAACCAAAGTTTTTGGGTTGATTGATGATCACAAAAAAATGTTTCGTTCCACCAGGCCTTTCTATTGAATCTATCATTCCAGTTGTTATAGTGGAAGATATTAGCAAGCAAAATCAAGGGAATTGTGCAAGATACAAGCATGAAAATTAGCACGAGGCATCATTATTATATACTTTTTAAGAAAAAACTGCTGGCCATAAGAAAATTTCATTTTTTTAAGATGGCCACTACCTTTTCTAAAATGGCTGATTTTGTCAGATTGAAATACTTATTTTTCTGGAAAACGTTTTCTTTGACCGTCTCTGAGTAAAAAATACTACCAGGTTTGATGGATACCTTCTAAACATGTGACGTTTGTACTAGAAAAAAATATTTTTTAAGGTTATGATACACATGCTTTTAACAATTTCGCGTATGCGCAAACTATTTATTATTAAAGAACGAATTACACGCACTGCAAGGGCACAATGATGGAAATCGTAGTTCATCTAACAGATGAGGATTTGAATATCTTAAACATATCTTGATCGTCATTCATTCCTCTAAGCATTTAGTATCTATTCGAGTTTGAAGTGTTGCTTTTGATGCCACTGTTTGAAAACACACCCTTTCAGTTGTAATGATCAAGCATACGATGGATAAGATGAAAAGGGTGGTTAACTTTCTAACTATTGGGCAAACAGTTGGAATGGCCAGACTTGTACGAAGAACATACGTTGGTGGATTGTACATTAAAATGGCTTGTTTTGTGCATTAAATTATACTCCTGGTGCCTTTGGAGACTATTTTACAACACTGGGTCGATGCCACTGCTGGTGGACGTTTGGTCCCCGAGGGTATCACTAGCTCAGCAGTCAGCACTTCAGTGTTGACCTGAACATCAATTAAACGGTCATTTAAATAAATTTCCTGTTTACAAAACTTGGATTTTTTTTTTGCAAAAATAAAGTATTCTCTTATCCCAGGAGTAGATTACCTTAGCCGTATTTGGCACAACTTTTTGGAATCTTGATTCCTCAATGCTTTTTAACTTTGTACTTGATTAACTTCTATAGATGTTTTGATATGAGCCTCATTGATTAGTCTTAAGTAGACGAAACACGCGTCTGGCGTATTAAATTATAATGCAGGTGCCTTTGGTGACTATTTTAAAATTCTGAGTGATATATTGCGTGATAGTGAATGGACATGTGTTCTACGGAAGCCGATATTGCAACACCTAAAATAGCAGATGCTTTTCATGTATGTTCAAATGTAATTACATGTAAATAGACCCGCGCATCAGATAACTTCATATGTGGTTTGCTTGAATTGATAATGCCAGCCGTTATGAAAGCATTAACACAGAACATATAGTTCATGACTCTGTGACGTTCAAGTATGACTGTGATCAACGGTAGTAAGGAAAGCGAGTCATATCGACCATAGTTTATTTCTGGCGTTCAATTATGAATAAAGAACTTCATGCTCCTTCGGTAGTACGCTCATTTGACGAGTCAGATATCGTAATTTGCAAACAGTCCATATCAAGCATGATACCAATGTTGGTCTTGATCGAGTAAATCATGCTCGATGTTACTCATCTATCTCCAAGATATGGCTTCCCTTCAACAACATCACCCACACGTGGCAATGCAATTTGCAAATGGTAATTTTTACTGTACGTAAGACAAGCAAGTTGATTTCTTATATTACAATTGATCAGACACAAACACAGAATAATAAGTCGTGAACGGCGATGTTGGTATCATACGTTTAATCGAAGATCCCTTCGAGACGATAGATGGTAGCTGGACCAGAAGTCAGTAGACTGGTAGATGAATTTGAAAGATTTAGTGGTTTGAGTCATTCCACAACAGAAGAACGACGTCATGAAGACTCTACAAATAACTTTAAAGGCTTTCTAAAGTGATGAACAAGTTTGATAATCCATTTCTAGAAGAGTTGTCAGATTTGTACAAAATTTACTCTTTTAAGGAAATTGTTAATTCAGAAGTAGGTAAGATATGTATTTAAACTCCAAGATATTGGGCCCAAAAAGCACGATCTTTTGAAGCAAATGGGAAAACGAAAGAGAATCTGCTTTTTTAACAAGATGAAAAAGAACATTTCCACATAAGAGCCGTAAAATGAAACTGAACACTGAAAACAAAGCTACAGAACCTGAACACTGATTGCGAATCTTTTCTAGATTTTTCATTTCTTCTTCAGTCATTAAAACCAAACTGCTCCTCCGTCTATGTGTCAGGATGTGGTATTAAATCACAGCAAATTGGTATACTTTAAACATTCTGCGATTAGCCATCAACTGATCCAAATTCTGACGCATTTATCGTTGGTGGGGCAGCAATGGTTAATTTATTGCCACCACTTGGGGCAAACATATTTGATGATTATGTAAAGGATATCATACTGCCTTACATAAATCTCCCTTCGATAAGTATCCAAGAAAAGACATGGATTTGTTGTTTACTAAATAAATTATGTAAAGGCTGGGACAAAAACAAAAGGCATAGTACCGGTGCTAGACGGAAAGTTGTTGATTCTGGTAGAAAGCCAAGGGTTTGGAATAGTTTTCTCTGTGAAGATGATAACAAAATGGAATTGTTCAAGTTTCTTGCCGACAGAATTGCTTCTTTAGAGACTAAAGAAAATGTTTATGCTACTCAAGTAAAAAAGTACTTTGCAATTTCAATACGGATACTTCCCAGCTATCCCCTTGTAACCGTGAAAAAGCAGATACACGAAAGATTGTCCATGATAAGCATACTGCTGAAAATGGTTGTAAAAAGTAATTTTAAGAAGTACTGACAGAGATGTAGTAGTATTAGGAATTGCAGTGCTCGCAAGATAAGGTTTGAACAAATTGTGGATAGGTTTTTGAAGGAATACAGACTTTCGACTGCTTCCTGTATATGTCATATCAAATGCGTTTGGTCCTTGTGTAGCAGTTTTTCCTTTCTTCCATGCACATAGTGGGTGTGACACTAAGTCGGCATTTCATCGGAAAGTGAAAAAGTCAGGTTGGCAGACATTGGAAGTATTCTCAGATGTAACTGACATTTTTGCCCGATTTTGTATGAAGACATAGACATGGACATCATAGAAGTATTTGTTTGCATCATGTATGGAAACATCACCGTTTGCTGTAAAGGAAACAGCGGTCTTATTATGCTATTCTGCCTACCACAAAATCATTATGATGACCTGTGGTAGACGGAATAGCATCATAAGGCCGCTGCTTCCTTGCAAACGATTTTAATCTTCTGGAGCACATCAAAGGAGAAGCATACATCAAGGTGGACATGTGTGGGCTCGTCTGGATTTATGCATTCGACAGGTCCATGTACCAAGACATGACCACAGGAGTTGGGTTAAAGAAAAAAACCCAATGATAACTGGAAACCAAAATGGACTTCTTTGCTGGCAGCTGATCCTCATGTCATGATTTTTTTTAAATGCGGATGCCAGATATTTAGCTGTCTTGGTAACTGTAAATGCTACCTTTCAGGTATTCAGTGTACATGTTTGTGTATTTGTAACTGTAAGATAATTATAAGATAATCAACCTGTCTTTCTAAACAAACTACATATGCATTTGAACTTAAAAAAAGCAGTTATTGCTCTTGTTAGGTTGATAGAAATAATAAAATTGACATTTTCCACATTTTGCCGCCATTTTTGGATCGGAAGTCACTCTTTTTCTTCGTGTAGGTATTGTTTTTTTCGTACTTTAGGAACCCTTCTTTAAGTTTTATCAAAACTGACATTGGATTATACCTTTAACACATGTTTCTAATGACTTGTGAAATGTAGCCAATTGGATATCACGCCATTTGCCAAATGAGCGGTGGCCATCTTGAAAAAATGAGATTTTTTTATGGCCAGTAGCTGACTTTTTTTAATTATCATTTTGTCCACTCATATACCAAATTTCATGCTTGTATCACGATTTGCACAATTATGTCCATAATATCTCTCACTATTAGTCGAAAACTTATATATGTCTTGAACAAATGACACTTTATTTTGATATTTGTATACACGTAAAAATTCTCAGAAACGACTTGCAATAAGATATATTATAATACTGTAACCCAACTAGTATTTGCGAGCTATTTTTTTTTTTTGCGATTTTCGCGAGTAGAAAAATAGCAACTACAATTATATAAAAATATGTTAAACCTTGATCTTTCATTATTTAACTACATAAAAGATATTTGTAAATTGCGAATTTAAAACTCCTTGAAGTGGACTAACATGAGAATAATAAGAAAATGTACACATATATCAGTTAAACATTACACATTTCATGAAAGTCAGATAAAAACTGTTTTTTGACAATAGGTTTTAAAAAATATGTGTTTTTTTTTAAATAAGGAATATGATAGTTGTTATCTATTGTTTGATGTGTTTGAGCTTTTGATTTTGTCATTTGGTAATGGACTTTAAGTTTTGGATTTTCCTTGGAGTTTGATGTTTTTTGTTAATTTATTTTTGTCATATTAAATAATAAGAACATTTCCGCTAGCCGAAACAATGTTGATGTAAAGCTGTATTAAAATCAGCAACGTCATTTGGAAACTAATTAACCATTTATAAGGATAGTTTCCTTCTTTTAATTAACTTCGCGTTACCACACCATTATCGTATCATTATACATTCAATAGCAGATGATTTAATTATATATGTATATATATATATATATATATAAATATGAGCCAAAGAATGATGTGATACACACATCCATTCTCCTTCTTTAACGCCAACTTCTGATTTTCATGAAATTGAATTAATAATAAACAACAATTTTTTTGAAAAATGTGTTTAATTTTTATGGTTATCTACTGAACTATTTTTGTGACATTTCATTTCGAAAACATCATTACTTGTGTACTATTTGACGTCCATTATCACTGTACTAGTTTACATATTTTTTATTGGGGCCAGCTAAAGGACGCCTACGGGTGCGGGAGTTTCTCGCTACATTTAAGACCCATTGGCGACCTTCGGCTGTTGTCTGCTCTATGGTCGGGTTGTTGTCGCTTTGACACATTCCCCATTTCCTTTCTCAATTTTATATTTGTATTTATATTTTAATATTAATTTTTTTTTCTGGAATACAATAGCTCTATGAATTTGTCCATGCGAAATGTATGCGCCGTATATACTTAAGTGAAGAAAGTAATGTCCGTTTATACTTTCGAGAAGATATTCATGATCATAATTTAATTTCGAGAAGAAATTTCTGGTCCGTATGTTCTTTTGTGAAGAAACTCGTATTTCTCAAAAAGTTGATTTAATAAGAAAATATTTAAATAAAAAAAAAGAGTTTTCGTAACCACAATTACTGAAGACCTTTATCATTGTTTATCAAATACTTATATTTCAAAGATGTAAATAAATTGTCTCATTTGCAATCATACCACATCTTCTTATTTCTGTATTGGTATAAATATTCTTCAACGGAACTGCAAATGATGAATTTGATTTTATGTTTCAAACATCGAAGTATTTTCCCCCCTTCAAGTACATTCTTTCCAAGATATGTGCAGCAATACGTAATGTGACTTAAACGAACATGTAATGTTTGCAACAATAATAACGTTTATAATGAACCTTTTTCATGCAAAGCTCTGATTCCTTTCACAGATTTGGCTATACTTTTTGGACCTTTTGGATTATAGCTCTTCATCCTTTATATATGCTTTGGATTTCAAATGTTTTGGCCACGAGCATCATTGAAGAGACATGTGTTGTTGAAATGCACATCTGGTGCACGAAAATTAGTACCGTTAATTTAATTTTCCATTTATAACGTTCCAGCAATCTTGATTTTTATTAAACAATATGTTGTATACGTCCTATCGTCATTAAATGTATTGTATCTTAGAGAATTTTGGTTAGTTCATGTTCTTTAATAATATGATATCATGTTTACATTATCAAAACATGACAGAATCATATATCAGAAGAAAGATAAATAGATTTGCTATACGAATAAAGTGTGGTTAGTTACATTTCTGAGTAGTTTATGTTGATTGTAAAAGTACTTAATATAATGTTTATTTATCATTTATAAATTTTTAGCAGATTCTGACAAATTGGCAATGCACGAAAACATTATCTGTTTGTGCTATCATGACTATTTTAAGTAATTTCAATTTACATGATATAAAGATATAGAAAATTTAAGCGTTAAAAATTTTGAAAATAAGATTCGAAGAAGGAGAATCAGATTTAGATGGATAATGCTATGTTCGTTTTTTCCCTTTGCTAGTATACCGGAAAGTTTTAGTTGTATTACTTTCTCATTCATGAAATATGTTCGTTAAATTTGACCAAAATGTTTCCTCATTATACTGCTTTTTGGGAAATTTCATGCAAACAGCAGAATTGACAAATGCTCGCAAACTCGACGTCATTTCTTCTTTAGGGACGTCTTCTACCACCAAACTAATTAATGCCTCCGATTCCCTATTAAGAAATTTTTCCTGTGCCACTCTACATTCAAACAAACACCAATTACTTTGAACCATATCACGTGATATAACAAGGATAACTCTTCTACTCTCAGACATTTTGTCAATAATGTTATCAACAAATACTTTTCCAGCTTCGAAGTTACGGTCTCTTATACACAAAGGCAATGATGCCTCGTTTTCAAGTTTGTCTAACAGCTTGTTTTGAATCCATGTGATATCCTCATCACAATAAATAACATATCCTTCATAAACGTAGTTTTGTGTTTCTTCATTTGAAATCAGCGCAAATCCTTTCTTTTTTACACGGAGGAGGTATAGCCAATACCTTATATGCCAACGCAATCTAAATACTATACTTAACACTATGACAAAAACAATACCAAACACAGACAAACATGTTACAACTGCGGTAAAAACTTCATTGTCTCTCCGATTACATTCGACAGTTGTTGGTAATGAATCCTTTATTAATTGACCAGCCTTATTCAATGGTGTTTTGCATTGATAGTCGGATGGAAAATCTTCAAACACGAAGTTTTTATTTTGTAGCCAATCACGGAACCATACATTATCACAGGTACATGCAAACGAGTTTCTTGCCAGTGACAAAGTTCTCAAATTTCTCAATGCGGTCATAGGAAAAAGTATTTCGTTTACAACTGATATAGTGTTATCTGACAACATAAGAGATGTTATCGTCGTTTTGTTTCCAAACACTTTATATCCATCCCAGGTTGATATTTTGTTGTACTTCATTGAAACAATTTCTAAGTAAGGAAGTTTAAAAAACAGGTTTGCTGGTATGGTTTGCAAATTACATCTATCTAAGTATAACAATTGCAATCGTTGTAGAGGTATTAACATTTTTCGCAAAATTTGTGTTGATTGAAAAACATTCCCACTAAGATGTAATATTTCTAGTTGCAAATTACATCTATCTAAGTATAACAATTGCAATCGTTGTAGAGGTATTAACATTTTTCGCAAAATTTGTGTTGATTGAAAAACATTCCCACTAAGATGTAATATTTCTAGTAGCGGATTATATTTGAAAATTTCGCTTGAATCGAAATGGTAAAGCGAGTTCTTTGAAAAACAAAAATTATTATTTGCAAAGGTTAGATGTTTTAATTTGTTATTTCGAAATGCTTTGCTTCCTATTGTCCTAAACCTTTTTGGTAAATACGTCAACTCTAGAATTCTGAGGGATTTCAGTTCAAAAAATGTATCGTCTAAAATTTCAAAAATCGGGTTACCACCTAATGATAGAAATGTTACTTCATTCAAACAGTAGAAAAGATTGTTTACACTATTTATCATATTGTACATAAGATTCAATTCAGTGAGATTAGGGAAAAAACACGTTGTTTCATTTCCGAAAAAATTTCTAGATATACTTATTTGATTAGTGTTCAAATTAAGCCTTTTCAAATTTGGAAAAAATCCTTTTTGAATTGTTGAAATTGGTCCTCCACCAATAAAGAGGATTTCTAATAATGGGAATTGTTCACCTAAAAATGTCATATTCAAGTTATTAAAGTTAATGACATACATTTCAAACCGTTTGATCTTGAATCGAGATAGTGACAAGTATACTTCAGTTGGCTCATCCCTCCAAAAAAGATAATTTAAATGAATAGACTGGAAATGTAATGAACCGATTCGCTCTACGGCTTCCGCTACTGTTCTTGGTGATAAAAGGTTTTCACTAAGATCTAGTTCAAGGAGATACCTCAAACGACTAAACGAATCAGGCTTCAGATGATTAATATGACACGAAACTAAAAACAAGCTGGTAAGCTTCAGGTGTTCCAATGGTTCAAAAGTTGATACATGTACGTTAATGCTTTTATGAAAATTTGCGGCGAAGTTTAGGTTCTTTATATACTTTGGCAACACTGGAATATAAGTTAAGTTTGCACGATGACACGACGCTTCCTTTGTTTCTTTATTGCAGGTACAGGCGATTGTTCCAGGACATATTTCACTGTTAAGAAAACCATACCATGTTGAAAGTAGGAACAACATACAATCAATTGCTACGAATTTCATCATAATGCCCTGAAATTAAAATATCTTTGTGTTTAATGTCAAGTACTAGGATAAGGATTATATTTTTTGGGGGGGAATTTCTAAATTTTGGATCTAATACGTTTCTATTTATTCAAAAGAAGAAATTCTTTTATCATTTTTAATCAACACTAACAAAGTTAAATAACGACACTGTATGGAAGTGAATTACTAATAGTTTGAGAATATTTTTTTTTTTTTACTCTATTATATACGATTTGTACTATCACATGTATCAATTGCAAGCATATTCCGGCGTCTTTGTCTAATTTACTATCGACTAAAACAACTTTTTGTAGGCAAATTTGTTGGATTCCTTTGGGCCACACCAATTCAATTTCATGTTCTACGGATTTTAGGACTCCAAACATTAGGGCGAGCGAGCGATTTGAAAATTTTTATAAAAAAATATTTAATTTGAAAATTTTTGAGGCGAAGCTTGAAAAGTAAAGGCGAGCGATTATATTTTTTTTAAAAACATAAAAAAAGTAGGTTTTGACAATATTAAAACTTTATTTATCACTTGTACTTTGACGTTTCTTCAGTTTATGAAGTGTTTTTTCCCAGTTCACCAAGACATAATTGAATAATTAGATGTTGTGTATGTATGTGTGCCAATGAGACAATTCTCCACCCCTTTTATTAGGGTTCATTACATAATATATATTTTTGTTAAAAAAAAAACCACTGTTTAGTACAAAAGGGCTCATATTTTCCCAAAGAACTATAAAATATCTATCTGGTATTAAATGGTCAAAATATTTCCGGATGCAAGAATATAAACAAAATATTGTTCTGTTTTGAAAAAAATAGGTGCGCGCGGGTCCGTCGAACAAGGAATTAAATTGGTGTGGCCTTGTATATATTAAAAGAAGAGGTATGATTGCCAATGACACTACTTTTTACAAAAGACCAAACGACACAGAAACAAACAACAATAGATCACCGTACGGACAATGAGCAAAGCCAATTACCTCACAGTCAGTAACAAAAGACCCCGAAATGACAAATGTAAAACAATTTAAACTAGAAAACCAACAGCCCAAACATTGTACAAGGGAAATGAACGAAACACAACATGCGTGTAATTCAGGAATTTGGTTTTCAGTAGTTGTCGTTTGTTATTTTGGTTCATTAGTGTTTCTCTTTTCTCGTTTTTTATATAGATTAGACTGTTGATTTTCCCGTTTGAAAGGTTTTACACTAGGCATTTTTGGTCCTTTAAAGCTTGCTGTTGGGGGTTTCGCGTTGAAGATCGTACTTTGATCTATAATGGTTTTCTTTTAGAAATTACTACTTTGATGGAGAGTTGTATTATTTGCAATTATACCACATCTTCGTATATCTATGTAACACAGCAACAAACGACAACCGCTGAATCACAGGCTCCAAATCCGGGACAGGCAAACACGCATAGATCGCAGTTGTTGAGAATATTATCTTAATTAGTTTTGTTGTATGTCTATTGTTGCTGTATCGTAATCATCAGCTTTTTATGTCTATTTTGTTGCTTACTCGGAAAACACCTAACAAGTCAGAAATATGACAGATGTTTCCACCTGTTCTGTTGTTTATAACGTTTGAGTTTGTCAGATTTAATGGATAATTACCCTTACATTCGTCACAACGTGGTCGATTCCTTAAAGAGAGAAGCGGATTCACCCGAGGATTGCCGTTGGTGACCGATGATTGCCGTTTGTGACCGATGATTGCCGTTTGTGACCGATGATTGCCGTTTGTGACCGATGATTGCCGTTTGTGACCGAGGATTGCCGTTTGTGACCCTTCTCTTATTTTTTTTAATCATTTTGTGATTATATAACGAGCACTGTCAAAGCAAGGTTTTGAGGACATCTTATGCATTCAGATATTTCATATCCCATCTTTTAAAGTAGTATTATTCTATTCAAAGAACGGACATGTCATCAATCACCTCAAAAGCTAACCAAACCTTCAAACAGACTTATTAAGGAAGGATATAGTTACTGATGTCAATCATTAAAGATGTAATTTTTCGGAATTAATATTGCTTCACACATAGTGGAAAAACTATACTAAATAAACAGTTATTTGGATGATACGCGTTCTGTTCATCCCGTACATTTTACGATGGTATGATGTTAAACCTCTTACGGTAGAAATTATACTTGATTATCATATAACATAGACAGAATCGTTTAATAGTTTAAAAAAGGTTGAAAGCTTGCATTCCAGTAACTGCTAGTAGTCTTTGGAAATTTATTTTCATAATTGTCATCTTCCAAAACATTATTTTACATGTTACTTGCAATTCTTTTAAACTGGCTTTCGATGTGTGTTTTGCTGTGTGCTTTCTTATACCTCATTTGCTAGAGGTATTATCACGGTGGGTATGGTTGTCCTGCGAGAGAACGTTCTGTGCTGGTGATTCGGTCCTGACGGGTGCTGGTGATCAATGAAAAAATGTAAACAAAGACGAAAATATTTTTTTTTGACGTTTTCACTCATAAAAAATGGAAGAAAACAGTTGAGATTTTTCGATTTTGTTTCTTATGGGTTCATATGTAAACCATTAAAAAGTTGACCCTCTAAACTGTTTCAGTAAGCGTAACACAAAAATGCTCATTTTCAGAAAATCTAGAACTGAAAAAATAAAACAAAAATGCTCATAGAGTCCGCTTTCTATACCGCAATCCACACGACAAAACTATTTTGTGAAAAAAAACATTGCAATTTATTAAAATTTAGCATTTTCTCAATTTATTCATGTCCTGATACTGTGATGGTGGGTCCTGTCATTGTGCTGATGGGTCCTGATACGGTGCTGGTGATTTTGGATAAGAAGTTGGTCATATTTGAAACAAATGTTACAAAATCAATATAATTGGACAGATAATTGTTGTCAATAGAATCTATGACTCCTATTTTAGCTCTTGTGCATCCATTTGGCTGTTTAATATGTGTTTTCAAATGATCGTAACTTGTATTACATAATTACATAAAAGGGCAACATCTTCCGTCCAATATCAGATAACAATATATAGTTTCTAAAATAAGAATAGTTTTGTTAAGATATTAAATGCCCCTTACATTGATACTTCAACAATGATCAAAGCCGCATTTTCAACTAATAGATAAACCATGTTCTCATATACAAAAATCCCAATCGTGTCGATTAAAAAAGGTTCAAAACTTAAGTTCACATTTTAATGTTTGATGAAGCAGAACTTTAAAAGTGTGCAGTGAATCTTGTGCTCAGAACAGTTATTGTCATGATTATGTTTACATAAGACTAAAGGAATTAAGAAGGTACCAAGAAATATTTCACAGTTCAATTTAATGATCATGAATGGAAGAAAATGGTATGGAAGTTTAAATAGGACAAAAAGAAATTGATAGTATTTTTTGGCGAAAGACTTAAACGCTTCTTTGCATTATATAGTACAGCTCTTCTATAAAGCATGCGAAAAAAACTTTGATTGACTTGCTTGCTATGTTTTCTTGAATGTTTTCATTCATAGGTAGGCTGAGTTTCAATACATACTGGGATTTGATTGGACAAACACAAACTGATAGGAATTGGAGTTAATGTTTATTGTCCAAACAAATTCTAGTATATAGAAAACAGACTACTTACCTGTCGTTTACAAACATCCAAACAATCATAGCAAGCAATTTGATCAATGGTTTGCTTTGCATATATTTATAGAAGAGCTGTAAATTTAAAAAAAAAATTCTTGTTGTCGTAGATGGTTAAATCCTCAACAAAATCTCAATAACTTTGTTGGAACGAATAAAGGTTTTAAATTAAATGTTCGTGGACTTTTTAGCTTCCACCCTGACGAGGCATGTTAGCTGTATGTTGTTGCACCTGACGCACGGAAACTTTCAAATTTCCATCTTCTTTTCTGAAATATTTTACCCAGCTCATACTTGACAGGATTGTTATCCTAGTAAAAGGTGTAACCAATGAATTGAACACCTTAGTTAAAAATTCCACAATACTATATAATTCATTTAATGTGTCAATTTGTTCGAAAAAGTCGAAAAGAAGAGAGTTTTTTTAATGTCATGATTATCTGTCGCTTTCTAGATCTATGCCTTGCATTTATTTCAGATGACATGGACTCCTCACCCTGGTGACCCTGCTGCCATCATAACTTTATCCGTATACATATATTAATAGATAAACAAAAGGCTGCAACTGGTATTTTTGTATTTAACATGATTCGTTGTAACGAGAATATTTGTGGTGAATTGAAACTGTGAGGGTCAAAATCTTAAATTGCTTATAAATGTTGCTGGACCCAGTTTCGTTATCTGATCTGAATTTTCTGAAATGTCCAAGGTAGATAGACATTGGCCTTTTGATTTTTTTTACTCGGTAAGTTTTGCCCTTATTGCTTGAACTTTTGCAATATTAAAGCCGATTTCAATTAGTGTGTAGACAAAGGGAATATCTTTGGTTATCTTGCTTGCTGAACAGAAAAGTCATTGTTAGGTTATGTAAACTACCCTACTTTAAGAGTAGACTAGTGCGACAAATGACACCTCTTTCTGTCTGTAGGACCAGGCTACTTCGAAGGGAGGGTAGTATACCTTACCTAACAATGACTTCACGGTTTAGCTAACAAGCAAGCTAATCAAAGATATTACATTTGCCTACATACTCAATGGAATCGGCTGTAACTAAAAACTCGAATACATTTTAACAGACAGTGGTCATGTTTGTTGATGAATATTGTTTTTCCTAGATTCACTCTTGAAAAATCATTTGGTAACATTTGGTCAAGTAATTTCAGAAAAGATATTTTTGTAATTGCGGACGCCAAGACAAT
Organism: Mytilus edulis; assembly: GCF_963676685.1. Taxonomy (NCBI): domain Eukaryota; kingdom Metazoa; phylum Mollusca; class Bivalvia; order Mytilida; family Mytilidae; genus Mytilus; species Mytilus edulis. Next base: position 48,659,761 of record NC_092355.1, on the reverse strand, counting down.
ACATGAACCTCACACGACCCATTGACACAGGTGAGCTTATATATGATCTTATAGCGATTCGGGTTGATAACCAGTTGAAATTAAGCCAGTTTTTTGTGTGTGTAGATTTGTATTGTTTTAAACTGTTATGACCTTTTAAAGTTAAATGTAGGTTTTTAAACTAAGAATTTCTTTTTTAAACTTATATACTTGTTTTATACTCAATTGGTAGTATGAAGCTACGAGATATCAGTTTAAATTTTGAAATTGACATATTCTAGTCTGCCCTTTCATAAAATAGTAAATTTTTAGTGTTTTATCGAACTTTCGAAAAAAAAATACCTGATAACCGTTCAGACAAAAAAAAATATGTTGAAAAAATCTTACAGATACAGCAAGTGATTCTTAATAGCTATAAGATACATTTTTCTTTTAAAATACAACTTTTAAATCTTACGGGAAACTATTCCAAGCTTAAAACTTTCACTGTAACCTCGCTCCCCCCCCCCCCCCCCCCAAAAAAAAAACAAACCCAAACAAACAAACCCGCAATACTATTGTCATTCTTATAGTCAGCACTAAATTGTTCACAAACAAATGTGTTGTAAGATGCTAAAGACATATGATTCAAACGCTCAGAAAGTCCTTTGTTTTATATTTTTGCTCTCCATTTTTATGCAAAACCTTTTACATTTTCATTTTATGGGTTATTGTTGAAGGTCGTACGATGACGTATGGTTGTTAACACATACTTCCTTTGGTTTCTTATGGAAATTTGTCCATTGACGTACAACAAACATACCACATCATCTACTTTATATAAGTATTGTATAAATTACAACGTATTTTGGTGATCTTGCAAAATGATCGTAATCCCGAAAATCGTAAACATATTTTCTTATCTTAAAAGGGGGCAAGAAGGGTTCCATTAACAGGCCAATGAATAAGATTACAGTTAATTTAAAAAAAAATAAAAAAAAATAGGGGTATTTTTTCTCTCACAATAACAGTAAACAGATTCACAACAATGTCAATTTCAAGACAGCAGACAACAGTTAATTAGTCAATAACAGTACAGCATCAATGATCTTGAATATATGCCACTTTTAACTAAAATATAAAGGCACAGAACCAGGACATAGGAGCACAGAACCAGGACCGTTTTTCTTATCACCAGCACAGCGTCAGGACAATTCCGTTTAAGGAACTTGCACGACTTTTGCAATATAATATTGTTGTAATATACTTTGCATGGTACATGTACTTATGACGCATCAGAGAAAAATTAAGCAACAAAACAGTCGTTTTATTGCCGTTCTGATACAATGTAAACAAACCCACCAGCACAGAATCAGGACCAACCAGCACCTGACAGGACCAAATCACAAGCACAGAACGTTCTCTCGCAGGGCAACCATACCCACCGTGATTATGGGAGAGGGTTGCTATCTCACAAAACATGATTAGTCCCGCCTCTTTGTTGCGCGTGTTCCAAGTCAGTAACCTCGGGCTTTTGTGAGTCTTGTATGCTTTTTTTTTTATGTTTCTGAGTTTTGTGTGACGTTCGTTTTCGCTGAACTAGTATAAATGTTTTAAGAAGGCCAGCTAAAGCCTGTTACGGATGCGTAATTTTTACGCTGTGTTGAAGACCCATCAGAAGATTGGCTGAATTAATTTTGCCAAATGTCCAGTGGCGAATATTTCATGCATATTTATGACTTTACTGACGATCAAAGATTCAATCTGCATACATTAACTATGTACTACAAGAACAAATAGTTAGATTTTTTTTCAACTATTTTAATACATCTCGTTCTTACGGTATTATTGCTTTGACCTATATAGAGCTGCTCACCAAACAAATATTTATAAGTTATACTTTTCGGTCAGAACAAAATTACTCCATGTTTGAGCAGAAGTTTGCGACCCATTAAGAAAGTAGGTAACTCTCACTAAAGCAATTTCTGACATACTAGTACAGAATTTTGTTTAGGGTCCAGCAGAACCACGCCTCCGGTAGAGGGATTGTCTGGCTGTATTGAAGACCCATAAGTAGTCTTCAGCTGTTTTCTGCTATTTGATCGTGTTGTTGTCTCTTAGGCACATTCTCCGTTTCTATCCTCAATTGTATAAGTGGTAAGGTTAATGATATGCATTATAAAGAAGAAGAATGTGTCCATAGTACACGGATCCGCACTATCACTTTCTATGTTCAGTGTACCGTGAAAATGGGGTTAAATTTGGCATAAAAATAAGAAAGATCATATCATACTAGGAAACATGTGTACTAAGTTTCAAGTTGATTGTACTCAAACTTCATCAAAAACTTCATCCACCAAAAACTTACACCTGAAGTGGGACATCGAACGGACGGACAAACGGACACCCAGACCAGAAAACATAATGCCAATAAATGGAGCATAATAACAGATAGAGAGACATTTGGCAGTTTAATATAGAATGAAATTCAAAACAGTGTGGCTGTGGCCATTGATTGACACATTAAATTCATCCATTGACTGGGACAATTTACGTGAACGTGCGCTGTAACGACCACTGTTCACGACGTACCTACGATAGACATTTAAATTGTGGGGTCACCAAAGGTTTCTTAACGCCGTTAGTTATAAAATAATTCGAAAAATTAATCAGGAATAACCTTTATGTTTTGATTTATATAATTGATATAAATCAAAACATCGTGTTATTTCTGATTAATTTTTCGAATTACTTTATTAAGGTATTGAGAACCTTTGGTGACCCCATAGTTTAAGTGTCTTTAAAAGGTACATAGTGAGCAGTGATCGTTACATACAAACGTTCACCTAAATTGTCCCAGTCTATGGATGAATTTAATGTGTCAATCAATGGCCACAGCCACACTGTTTGGAATTTCATTCTATTCATTTGTTATTGAATCCGCATATTGTTTTACTAATAAGTATAATCCTAGAAATGTATATAAAAAAAAATGCAATGGCTTGAAAAGTGTATTTAACAATAATGAACAGAAAGAGACTACGATTACTCTTATCAACCATAAACGAACTATAAATAAGGGGCTATGGAAAATTAAATGAACACATTTTTTTTTCATAAATCATTGCTTGTCTGAACTTACGTTTATCGGGAACACTTAAAATCGTTTTTTAAACGACACCGAAACAGGTAAAGTGCTATGTGACTAAAATGAACTATAATAGCCAACTACATTTACATATGAGTCAACTTTGAAGTTGAAACAATAAAAAAGGAATGATCCAAAATCATTTCAGTTTCAAAGAATTGACTACTGAGCTGATAATTTCTTTGGTATCTGCTAATCAACTAGCAACACTATCGACGCAGTGCAATAAAAATGAAATTAACACCTTTCTTAATATAATTTAAAAGCTTCCGAACAGTTATTTTAGATATAAACATAAAAAAAAGAAAATGTAGTATGATTGCCAATGGCACAACTTTTCACAAGAGACCAAATGACACAGACATTTGCAACTATCTATAATATAGTCACATACAGCAACATACGAACCCTTTAAATTATAGGCTCTTGACTTATATATAGTTTCACATGCACTATAAAAATATTAATAGAAACGTTTTTCATGCGTAATAGATTTCATACATATAAACTAAACTATTAGACAAAACAAATAATATAAAAACTATTCATTAAATTGGAAGATAAAGAATACAATTACCTTTTTCATAAAACTAATCTAAAATTGTGCTTAAGCAACTTCATCTAGTCTATTCGAGTTTAAGAACAATTATTTCCTTGATAAGGACAATTGACTAAAATAGAAATATCATCTTACACTTAACTCCATCCGGAGACTTGTTAATGCACTTTATATTAAACTTTTAATTTTTCAGAAATCTGTATGAAATTTTGAACCTACTCTTATTTTAATTCACTTTTTGAATATAGTCTTTTAACTTGTTGTGTGTACCCTTAACAGCAATTACAGGGTTAATAAACCATATAGGTATACACAATTTCAATGACGTTTACATCTATAACCCGACTGTTTCACATTTTAGCAAATCAGTTTAGTTTGTACACTTGGGGGAAAAAAAGAAAACAGAAAAAATAGAAAATAAACAGCAAATTAACTATCGTGTATTGGTAACCAATTGCTAGTCTGAAGATTGGTGGATTGTTTCAATGTGATTTAATGGAGCTTTATAATCTATTAAATGATGTCAAGAAAAACCTCGGAGGTGTGCATGTTAATTGAAATTTAATAATTATTCTTTATTGTACTTGTTGTATCTTGGTGTGAAGTTTTCAGTTGTTTCTTTTTTTTTTTATTGGTTAATTGTCGGATCTTGTTTTCTTGTGTGCCCTTTTGTTTGCGATGGGTTTTTTTTTTTAAATTTGAGAATTATCTGTAGGTACAGCACATGCACGATTCTGATTGTTAATCAGTATTACATGAGTCACTGTTGTGTACCGAATTCTGTAATTATGGAACAGTTTGAACAAACTGCAAATATGTAATACATGTTTAAAAGTGCATTCACGTTTTATTTTAATCATGCGATTGCAATTTATTTAATTCGCCCAGTTGTATTTATGAAAAGCCAAAGTTATATTGAAGAATGTCTCGTCTTTTTCTAAAAAAAAACTGCACGAATACTACATTATGGTCTTGAAGTATATATTCGAGATACTGATGTTTTGTATATCATCTTTAGTTCGTGCTAAAGTTCGTGCTATAGTGTGCGTTGTATTTGTATTTGTCTTTGTATATCATGTTACATCTTTCTTATTTCTATCAACTAATAAGATGGATACAATTAGAAATACATTTAACAAAAACCGAGAGTGGACGTGGACGGGTACTTAACCATCTCAACATCAACAAAATACTAAGTACAGATATAAGAATATCCACAGCTACATTTATTGACAGGTAGTTCAAAGCCCATAACAACTAAAAAAACAATCATACATCAAAGACTGAACTACACATCCAACATCCAATGGATTTATTGTAAAGGTGTCACTAACAGTCAGAGAAAAACATAATCTTGTTCAATGCAAAGATTCAGGTGACAGATTGTAGATCAATGGATGAGCAATTATCTTACCTCCTATACATTTCTAGGAATGTGATTGGTTAAAAGCGCTCTCGTGGAGACCGTGTATATTTAATATTAGGTTAGTAGGGAGGCGGGACTTATCTCATACACGGTTAGTAGTGGTGTTACGTCTCTTTATATACCATATAAGGTTGTAGGGAGGCGGAGCTTATTTCATACACGGTTAGTAGTGGTGTTACGTCCCTTTATAAAAACAAAACGGTACTGAGAAAAAATCGTAAAGGTTTCAACAGACGAAGAAATTGATGATTAAGATTGAAATAAATTCATAAAACACATTTAAACCTAACAAGTTGTTATTGTTGGTATCTGTTTTTGTAGGATCAATGGAAGTAGTTTCTTAATGCTAACAGTATTGAAGACTTGCTCATTTTGATAGGTCACTAGTCTAAATTTCACATGTTAAGATAGTCGGTAAGATATATTCGTTATATAGTGTGATAGTGATCTAATACGGTTTATATGGGGTCAGTAAATTCCATATGGGGTTACGTAATGAATTGCGAGCGTCCGAGGCATTTTTCTTGTTTACGTTTATCAGGAACACTCAAAGTCTAATATCTGAAGGACAAGCATGTATTAGAACCGAATCAGTTGAAGAACTATAATCTTGAGCAAAATTTATCAGCAATCATTTTCTTATTTTTTAAGAAGCTTTATTGTACTTGTTGTATCTTGGTGTGAAGTTTTCAGTTGTTTCTTTTTTTTTTATTGGTTAATTGTCGGATCTTGTTTTCTTGTGTGCCCTTTTGTTTGCGATGGGTTTTTTTTTTAAATTTGAGAATTATCTGTAGGTACAGCACATGCACGATTCTGATTGTTAATCAGTATTACATGAGTCACTGTTGTGTACCGAATTCTGTAATTATGGAACAGTTTGAACAAACTGCAAATATGTAATACATGTTTAAAAGTGCATTCACGTTTTATTTTAATCATGCGATTGCAATTTATTTAATTCGCCCAGTGGTATTTATGAAAAGCCAAAGTTATATTGAAGAATGTCTCGTCTTTTTCTAAAAAAAACTGCACGAATACTACATTATGGTCTTGAAGTATATATTCGAGATACTGATGTTTTGTATAAATTATCATCTTTAGTTCGTGCTATAATAGTTCGTGCTATAGTGTGCGTTGTATTTGTATTTGTCTTTGTATATCATGTTACATCTTTCTTATTTCTATTAACTAATGAGATGGATACGATTAAAAATACATTTAACAAAAACCGAGAGTGGACGTGGACGGGTACTTAACCATCTCAACATCAACAAAATACTAAGTACAGATATAAGAATATCCACAGCTACATTTATTGACAGGTAGTTCAAAGCCCATAACAACTAAAAAAACAATCATACATCAAAGACTGAACTACACATCCAACATCCAATGGATTTATTGTAAAGGTGTCACTAACAGTCAGAGAAAAACATAATCTTGTTCAATGCAAAGATTCAGGTGACAGATTGTAGATCAATGGATGAGCAATTATCTTACCTCCTATACATTTCTAGGAATGTGATTGGTTAAAAGCGCTCTCGTGGAGACCGTGTATATTTAATATTAGGTTAGTAGGGAGGCGGGACTTATCTCATACACGGTTAGTAGTGGTGTTACGTCTCTTTATATACCATATAAGGTTGTAGGGAGGCGGGGCTTATTTCATACACGGTTAGTAGTGGTGTTACGTCCCTTTATAAAAACAAAACGGTACTGAGAAAAAATCGTAAAGGTTTCAACAGACGAAGAAATTGATGATTAAGATTGAAATAAATTCATAAAACACATTTAAACCTAACAAGTTGTTATTGTTGGTATCTGTTTTTGTAGGATCAATGGAAGTAGTTTCTTAATGCTAACAGTATTGAAGACTTGCTCATTTTGATAGGTCACTTAGTCTAGTTTAAATTTCACATGTTAAGATAGTCGGTAAGATATATTCGTTACATAGTGTGATAGTGACCTAATACGGTATATATGGGGTCAGTAAATTCCATATGGGGATTCGAGCTTCGCTCTCACAATATTATTAGTTACATACATGTAGTGTGATAGTCACCTAATACGGTATATATGGGGTCAGTAAATTCCATATGGGGTGAGAGCGAAGCATAGTTGTTTGTGTTTATAGTTTTTTGAGGGATCACACAATTCTGACTGCTGTACCCCATGTTTTATTATGTTTATGTCAGTTTGTTTTGTTCACACATTGTGTCAATATAATTTAAATCTATGTGACTTTCAAATTTAAAAGTGAGAGGTTTGACTAGCTATAAAACCAGGTTGAATGCCCCAATGACTGCATAAGGAAGTGTCTCTACCAAGTCTAAAATATGACTGTTGCTGTCCATTCGGTTGATGTGTTTTGGCTTTTGATCTTGCCATTTGATTGACTCTACGTTTTTAATTTTCCTTGAAGTTCGGTATTTTTGTAATTCTTCTTTTGAAATGTTGAGATGTTTAATGTTTCATTTCAGTTCTATCGATCTAAAACAAATGTTGACTTTGTTTTTGGTAAGTTTATTTGTGCATGTTTTCTTTGGCTGTACTTGTCATCATAACTGCTCCATCAACTATTTAATATCACGCGTTTTAAAGTTTGTGAGTGGCACGGACTCTGCATCGGGGGGTAAAAACATATTTCAGTTATTCATTCAAAGTTATTCTAAAAAATGATGGGAAGAGGCATATGGTGTATTGACTTGTATGACAGAATCCCTACACGCACTTTAATATCTCAAAGTAGATGAACGGTGTTTTAGGTCTTCATCTTAAAACTGCAGTGATGATCCTATAACCCGGAAGGAGACAACACTTAGATCTAACAAGTACTGGGTTTGGCGAAACTGTTTGCGGGTCACATTGAATACCGACATGCATTGCACATACGCGGGAATTCTCAACACATTTATGAATGTTCCAGACCGTATGAATATTTGGACCGTACGCGTACGGTCTGGACCGTATGCGTACTTTTTCAAAATACTCATACGGTCGGACCGTACGCGTACGGTCTGATTAATATGATTAAGAAGTTGCTTAAGTTTATAAGTTACAAATGCATGAAACAGATCAACATAACTTAACTCTCAAATTAATATGGTAAAGTTCAATTGTAATTGAAATAAAAACCTTATTTTTTAACTATTTAAAAAATTCACGCTAATTAAATCTGTTACTATCTTGTTTTTAGCATGTCGATCAGTAATACATTAATTGAATCATTAAATTGACGATATCGGAAGTAAACATAATGTGAGAGGACAATTGTTTTAGAATATTAGAAACTTTACACAAAAATGCAAATGCGAAGGAACATGAATGACCTGCAAACATGTAATTGTAAAATATATTAATTTACATTACTTGTGGTAGCAAGTGTCACCTTGGGCGAGAATACCAAAATAGGATTCAGATACACAATTAAACAAATATTTAATTTCAATTGTTCATTTGTTCATTTTATCCATCTAATTGCAATGATAACAATTTATAAAACTAAAAATAAATGTTTGTTTAAATTTAACCCATATGATCCAACAACATGTATGGTCAGCTCTTACTGGACCATATGCGTATACTCATACGGTCCGACCGTACGAGTATACGTATACGGTCCGGACCGTACGCGTACGGTCCAAATACTCATATGATCTGGAACATGAATACACAAAGGAAAAATATAGACGACTAGCGGTTGTAAAAAATGTTAAATAAATTCAAACAAAATTATTCATTTCGGTTTTATTTCTATAGATTCAAGTATTCGAAATCTACCAATTATAACGATTAATTAACCACTGTGCCTGTGCAATAACGTCATTACTATAATCATTATGCGTTGTTCCAATATCTAATTTATCCCAGGTCCTGACATTGCGTACTCCAAAATTGTATGCTGCCACTCCACCTAAAGAATATAAAATGGTGTTACGACGAACGCTCTATATGGGAAAAGGGTAAGGTTTGTGATCACGTGAAACAATATTTAACCAGACCATCCTTTTTGTCTGTACTAAGTCAAGGAAGCTGGTTGTCATTTGTATTTGTTTGTACATCCTAGATTTTAGTAGTCGGGTGTTGATGGTTACTTATGCGAGTAGTAGTGTCCATTATTTTTGCTGATAACTTTTTATAAATAATCAAATAAAACAGTCAACATATTTGTTTCTTTTGTTTCCATTTCTATCCACTTTTTCTTTATGAATACTTGATTTTTAGAAACTATATCTTGTGTTTTACAAGGTAGTTTTTAGATTAAGAGTCAATTTCATAATTATATGCATGTTCAGTGGTTGTCGTCTGTTTATGTGGTTCATAATTGTTTCTCGTTTCTCGTTTTTATATAGATTATACCGTTGGTTTTCCCGTTTGAATGGTTTTACACTAGTATTTTTTGGGGGCCCTTTATAGCTTGCTGTTCGTTTGTGAGCCAAGGCTCCGTGTTGAAGGCCGTACCTCGACCTATAATGGTTTACTTTTATAAATTGTTACTTAGATGGAGAGTTGTCTCATTGACACTCATACCCCATCTTCCTACATATATACACGTACGAATTGTGTGGCGCCAAATAAATCAATATCATACCGTAGATTGAAATATTTCCATTCATAACATTAATTATTATACACAAATATTTACAAATGCAAAATGGCCAAAAAAATAGAAAAAAAAAGTATCGTTGTGTTGCCGTCTCGTTGACGTTTGGCATACATTTACTTTTATTGATACACAATTCATTGAATAGAGATCGGGTTAATTTGTAAATTATTTCTAAATACAAGGTCTGGATATTTTAAAGGTTGTTGGATTTTTTTTTTAATGCAAATGAATGTGCATTTCGAAACTGATAGCCTCGAGCATACGAAAAATATCGTTTGTTGAATGTGGTTCTATAGTAATTGCTGGTGGATGACTATAAATCCCCGATGATATCATCGATCCTAGAAAGAATTTTTGAAAATAAATATGCAATATGAGTTCAAATTGAAGTAAACATGGAAAATTGTTTTCGTTTAAGGAATTTAACTCCCTCGAACCTAGTTTGGGTTCCTGTAATACAGTAAACTATTATATATTAATTTAGGTATTACGGATTATATGAATAAACAGCTCAGTCGATATATGTTTTAATTATATACACTAAAACATATATCATGCCTTAATTATATCCGAAATATACAACGTTATCAATTGACATATAAAATCCGTCTAATTGTGATAAAACGTGTACTGTTGCTGTTTTTCTTTTATACTTGTAGTTTGAGTTTCCATTATATGTCTGCTTTTCATTTTTTATCAATATTGAGAAATACTTAGAATATGGTATATAGTATTTATTGTTGACCTTTTATTTATGATGGTTTATAATCAAATGCAGTTATTTCTATTAATACCTTGTAGTGCTTGAGCATCCGACCATGATGGTAGTTTTTGTTTCACAGCCTCTATGTATGGTACTAAGACATATTTTGTCATTGCGTTGATATGATCACAGCTGTACCAGAGGTAAGATGTGCAGTTTTTGTGGTAAGGGTGAAGTGGATCGACTCGGACATCACACTGAAATTAAACTCCAATAATAAATATACAATATTAGGTAAATGTCAGAAAAATGTCAACTTTTTTGTATGAGGCTGAGAAACTGGGGAAGGGCGAGGTTCTACCGAGACCTTCCCCAGTTTTGCGCCGAGTACAAAAAGTTTATATTTTTCTGACATTGACCCATATTTTTTTTTATACTGAAACTTAAATAAATAATTTCATAGCTATTTAAATTGTTGCACAAATTTCAAACTTATTTTCATCCCTTAATGAATCCCTGACTGTGGAAAAGTGTTCCATGATGAAATTGACGTTTCACAAAATATAGCTGTGTTAATATATTTAGGAAATAAACACAGCTAGTTGCGGTATAAAGTGGGTCTCATTGGGGTCTAAGCGTGACGCGGGATTGCTGATTTTTTGTATGCGTGACACGTGAAAGTCAATTTACTGTGTCGTGAAAACATCAAATGAGGTCTAGCGGGACCCGGAAATGACAAAAAAACGAGAATTGCTTACGTACATAGTGTAAGCGGGTTACGGGAATCTGACAAAACAGTAAGCGGGATACGGGAATCTGACAAAACAGTAAGCGGGATCCGGGATCGGAAACCCCCAATGAGACCCCCTATAAATGTCTGTAGTTGTAAAGTTATGGACAATAAATTATTATTTTTTTGGTAAAATAAATGTTTTATGTAAGCACATGTCATACGTATGTTGCTATTATAGCTGACTATACGGTATTTGTTTTGTTCATTGCTGATGGCCGTACGGTGACATTTAGTTTTTTATATGTTTACGCGTCATTTTGACGCTAGGGGATAGTTGTCTCTTTTGCATATATACCACATCTTCTTATTTTTATATCTGAAAATTTCTGAAACACTTGTCACAAATTTCACCATCCAGTTAAATCGTTAGTTTTGTAAACGATGATGATGTTGATTGATGGTGGTTTTACCCCTAGTGGCACATCAAATGCATGTGCAGGACGAGAGCATGTTAATTGAATCATTGACATGTATGAATGTGACCATGCGTTGACATGTATGAATGTGACCATGCGTTGACATGTATGAATGTGACCATGCGTTGACATGTATGAATGTGACCATGCGTTGACATGTATGAATGTGGCCATGCGTTGACATGTATGAATGTGGCCATGCGTTGACACGTTAGACCGGACTTGAAATGTGCTAGTTCAAAACATTCTACAATAAGACGGCACCCTACTCGAACACAAAAATCTGACTCCGAGCAGAGCAGTCTGCTTTAAATCATCTTTGCACGTGATTTACCAAAATGAATTTAAGTGTTTTAAATTACATAGTATATACCTGCATGATGCCATAAGCATGGTGATGATCACCCCAACCATTGGTACTGTACAACATCTTTCCAGCACGGGACTCTCTGCTAGCAATACCGGCAATCACAGCTGGGTGAATGCCTACAATGATGACGCATAGAGACGAAAGTTGTATTCTAATTTTAATAGTTTTTAAGAGTTTCAGTTTGAATATCATTTAGTTCTATATACTACACACTAACTACAGATATTCGGTTTAGCGACAAGTTTTTGTTAACATGCGCAATTTCAGTTCTGAATGATAGAATCAATGACGTCTGAGGAAGTCAAATGTACACATGTACTAGGCGATAATATTTTAACGTTGCATTGTAGACTCGCGAACATAGATTATGAAAAGGGAGGGAGATGTAAAGAGTCGACAAAAAAACCTAACAATTAAAAAAAATGGCAATAAAGACCCTCATCTAGACCTCTATAATTTTATTTCGAACATATCCTTCCCATTCCCCCTTTTGGACTGTCCGTTCATAAGTAGGTTTATTTTTACATATTCGATATTCTGTTTAAACAACTATTTTTAAATTTCCAAAGAAAAAGAGATTACTTATTTTTGAAGCAGCACCATCAATCGGTTTCGCCTAGAACCTATATTCGAAAATTTGATTTAAGATGTATGAAATCTTACTCAGTAAAACAACAAGAAATGCAACAGGCAGGTTCTGTAATAGAAGCTATCTGTGATGAAGGTCGTACTGCGACTAGAAAAAAAGGTTATATTGAATTGAATAGGGCCGGAAATTTTTACCTTGTAACAGGCAACCAACGGACCCCTTAAAAAATGTAGTATGTTTCTCATGTGAAGAGAGTATTACTCTACATCACGGTGTATATACCATCGGATATAATGTCCCCATTTTGATTAGACTTGAATTCGTATTTGTACATTCCGCACAGTCCAACAGACTCCCCATTTCGGCAAGGATTTTACTGCTGGTCGAAAAAGAATAATAGTGACCATACTATCATTCCTCGGTCACACTTTAGGTTACATTTCTGCAGGATTTATAATACAGTGTTCATCTATCTAGTTGCATAACGTTATGAATAAATTTGATATGTTTACTGTCTTCTGATTGGTTAAAAGTCTTAGTTTTATTTTCAATGTTGTCAATTTTTATGATTCGCCGATTATTCAATGTGAAGAGTCAAAAATTCATTTTATGGTTCAATAAATTCAAAATAAATAATAGCCATTCATTAAATATAGTTGACTGAACGACTGTCCTTTGAACTGGTGCCAACTACGGGAACAATGAGTTTACATATATACACGGGGGAAATTTAATATAAAAATTTGAACAGCGAAGGGCATATCAAACACTAGCGAGGACCCTTTAAAATACAAGATTCCTTGCTTTTAACTTTAAATAGTGCCTAAAATATTCTGTTTTTGCTAAATACATACGTACAATGTAGTTGTTTGGTTAAAAGTTTATGTTGTAACTATTTGTCCTTGTATCTTGTCTTTTTAATATGTAAAGCAGCTTTAATGTAACACCGGTCATATGAAGGTTCAATTGACTCAAATAACTTACAAAGATTAAACAAAATTAATAGAAAATTGCGCCATGCAATAAATTGAATATGACTCACAGTTATTAGCTGCTGCTTTCAGATAACAGGACTTTCGTTTATCTATTTCAGTTATATCCTGGTCTATGGCGAGATGGGAGGCTGCCATTCCTGCAATACAAAGTGAAAGACAATTAAATGTAAAATTTAATCTACATAAAAAAATCAACACAGTCCTAAGATTTACTATCTGATCAATTAACAAATACATGTGATGCTGGTTTGGTTGATTTTGTAGAGGACATGAATATGAAAATCTTTAATTGGAAAGTTCATGTTCAAATATTTTCCATTGAACATTAACCACTGACTCATACAGGGGTTTAGCCTAATAATATGTAGCAAGGTTCTTACCACCGTATTTAGGAGCCATGCCTTTAGGATGTAGAACGGTCACGTTACCATGGCAATTATAATCTGAAACAGAAAAGCATTACCGTTATTTATCCAATGTTAATTTTACTCGAGTGTATACAACTTGTACTGTTAGTTTTTGAATATCAAACGGTCGATTTAACTTAGTTAAGACAAGAATTAAATCAAAGTTTACAGATCAATATAGTCAATAATTTCAAAGATTTTATTGTTATAAACCATGTATTCAAATGCACATATAGAAAACACATGCTTTAAACGACTATCAAATTGCTCCACCTACCTATTGCTTCAACTGATACCAATACAGCAAGAACTACCAAACACGTTTCCATTGAAAATTAACTCCTGAGGTTATTCAGCCAAATAAACGACAACCAGTGTTCTTCAAATTTATGTGGCAAGCTATGATAAAGAAATCAAATATGAATGTCTCCGCTAAAAGAAATCTTGCTGTAACCTTTCAGACATGTAATGTTCATGTGTAACTTCCTCATTTAGCGTATTAAATCACGAGGTGAATCATTAAATACATATAAGGAAGTTTCTCTTTCTATTTTTACATTTTGGTATTTAAATCCACATTGAAACTTAACATGCTTAAAAATAGAATTCTTTTTAACCACAAAGACACTAAATAGCACGTTATAAATTGAAATACGTCATCTGAACAGTTCAACAATAATCATGTTGATAATTATAACATTTTTATATGTTTTTTTTTTTAAATATATGATAACTAATGAATATTGAAGTAAAACTTTCAAACAAACAGCTTACTAAGTTGTTTATATTTTTCTTAGCACTTGTTGATAAGTACCTAATCATAAATGCACCTTTTTAAGAAATTATTATCGCGCCTTTTCAGGAATACCGTTTAATTTATGAATACGGTCTTAATATTACAATTTTCGTTGTGGGCTAACAGGCAATATATAGATAAAAAATGATTGCTAATCTAGAATCTTTAGCAAATTCACTTAAAATTTTACACGAAACGAAGACTGTTTTTTTAGAAGAAATATTCGCAATAAGAATTCCGTGCGTCGGGTAGATTCATAATATTAAATCTCGAAAAACCAGACTTCCAATGATAACTTAGACGTGCATCTCCTTTATTTAACACGTATCTGCTATTATGAAACACATTTTTTAATAAAATTTAGATTTGCAATTAATAGGAAAATATAGCATGAGAACTCTCTATAGCTCTGTAATTCACTACTGAAATAATAAATTTGATTTTAAAATTTTTAAATGTGTTTAATTTGTTATTAAATCAGAATGTATTTACATAGAGCTCATACGTACAGCTTGATTCGTCCTCTTTTTGTCAGTTCATAAAAGTGTGTATGATGCTTTGATGTCTGCCCTCGAGTATTAGCTAAGAGACAAACTAATTATCAACACTTATCTTAATTATCGTCACATCAGCCTATTATGTCTGTTGGGTTGCCTACTCAGTGTTGTCAATATGAAATAACTAGACACAACTCCAACGTACGTGTTATGTAAAAGAACCTTCATTTCAAACGAATATATATGCTAGGTAAGATCCTCCATTTCAAACGTCAGTGTTTGGTAAGATTCATCATTTCAAACGTACGTGTTGCGTAAGATTCTCCATTTCTAAAGTAAGTGTTGTGTAAAATTCTCCATTTCAAACTTACGCACGTTACGTGTTGAGTAAGATCCACCATGTTAAACGTAAGTGTATGATAAGATTCTCTATATCAAACTTACGTGTTGGGAAAGATTCTCCAGTTCCAACGTATGTGTTATGTAAGATTTTCAATTTCAACCTAAATGTTTGGTAAGATTCGATTCTCCATTTCAAACGTATGTGTTTAGTATGATCCACCATGTTAAACGAAGGATAAGATAATCCATTTCAAACTTAAGTGTAAGATAATAAAAAAACAACAAAGGCAACAGTAGTATACCGCTGTTCGAAATTTATCAATCGATTGAGACAAAAAAAAAAAAACAAATCCGGGTTACAAACTTAAACTGATAGAACCACATCAAATATAAGAGGTGAACAACGACACAACATAATAGTTATCAAATGTACCAGGATTATAATTTAGTACGCCAGACGCGCGTTTCGTCTGCATACGACTCATCAGTGACGCTCATGCCAAAATATTTATAAAGCCAAACAAGTACAAAGTTGTAGAGCATTGAGGATCAAAAATTCCAAAAAGTTGTGCCAAATACGGCTAAGGAAATATATGCCTGGGATAAGAAAATCCTTAGTTTTTTGGAAAAATTCAGTCTTGTAAACAGGATATTTATAAAAAAAAAATGGCCACATTATTGATATTCATGTCAACACCGAAGTGTTGACTACTGGGCTGATGATACCCTCGGGGACGAAACGTCCACCAGCAGTGCACGTGGCATCCACCCAGCGGTGTAAATAAGTATCAACGGTACCAGGATTATAATTTAGCACGCCAGACGCACGTTTCGTCTACATACGTCTCATCAGTGACGCTCATATCAAAATATTTATAAAGCCAAACAAGTACAAAGTTGTAGAGCATTGAGGATCCAAAATTCCAAAACGTTGTGCCAAATACGACTAAGGTAATCTATGCCTGGGATAAGAAAATCCTTATTTTTTTTCGAAAAATTCAATGTTTTGAAACAGGAAATTTATAAACGACCATATAATTGATATTCATGTCAACACAGAAGTGCTGACTACTGAACCTGGCTTTGTGGCTAAATAAGATTCTTTATTTCAAACTTTAGTTTCTTTTTGGAATGATCTACATTTCAAACGAATGTTTTAAGAAAGATATTCTCCATCTCAAGTTTTGGGTGAAATTTACATTTTACGGGTGTTGGATAGGGCACTCAATTCTAAACTTAAGTGTTGGTTATGATTTATATTTCAGACGAACATTTTAGGTAGAAGATCCACCATGTTAAAGGTAAGTGTGGATTAATTTCTCAATGTCAAAGGTAACTTTTTGAGATCTGCTATTTTAAACGTAAATATTTGATAAGAAACTCATTTCAAACATGCTGATATGATACTTCTAGAGTTTAATTATGATTATCTAGCATCATACATTATGTTGGCGTTATAACTTCACTATTCAAATCACAAGCCAACCGGTTCTAAACCAACATGAATTGTGATATAACATGCATTTAACTTCATGGTGATAGGATACTTGTTCGAGTATAATCGCTTTTTGTATAGCATCACACCTTATGTTTTGAAGATTCTTCCTTTTATAAAACCGCGAGCTACCCAGCACACAACATTTTGTTGATTTTGACCTCCTCTAGTACAATCCAGCCAGCAAAACAAATGAAAAAATAAGATCTCTAATTAGCATCAAACCGTAGAGTGACATTTTGACTTCATGAAAACTTGGTTTTCTAAAAGAACACCCGGACCACGAGCTCTACATATATTATAATAAATCATTATTGTATTAGTGTTCCCTTTGTATTTATATAAACCATTCCTTATTCTCCCTCCTGATATTATAAAAGAGATTGATTTTGATTTGCTGTAGTTTGCTCAACGTTCAAAGGTTCAAAAATAGAGGATACATTTTGTAGTTGGTAAACATGAATAAATCAGTTTAGGTTAAATATTTTTGATTTTTTTAAGGAATAATATGAAAGAATACATAAATAGGGATGGCAAATATATTACTAGAATTTAGGCGTTACGTGGATTAAGATAAAAAAAGAACACAAAAAACATATAAATTATATGTATTTTGCTGGAGTATTCATATTACTTTGAGATGATGTGTATGTATTATATTTTGAATTCAAACCATGTACGTATCAACGTATAAAAGTGATAGGACTAATTTAATTAGATCATATGTACTACGTATAAAAAAGAAGATGTGGTATGATTGCCAATGAGACAACTGTCCACAAGAGACCAAAATGACATAGACATTAACAACTATAGGTCACCTTACGGCCTTCAACAATGAGCAAAGCCCATACCGCATAGTCAGCTATAAAAGGCCTCGATAAGACAATGTAAAACAATTCAAACGAGAAAACTAACTAAAATTACTACCAGACATGTTCAAAAACTAGATTGATGTATATATAGATATGTACCGAATTCCTACAAGACATGGTTAAAAAATAGAATGATGTTTGCAAATTTTTTACAGTATAAAAACACTTTGTGAACTGTTTCACTCCTGAATTAGAATCGCATTCCAACCAACACCAACAATGTTGTTGATATGATACCTGATTTAATCAGCATCAAACCTTGGAGTGACATTATAATTATCTTGCATTAATATAAACCATTCCTCATCCTCTCTTCAAATTTTTTAAAAGAGGGGCGATAGATTAATTGTTGCTTTCTTAACGTTAAAAGGTTCCAAAAGATCTAGTTAGTAGTTGCTGTTAAGTAAAACTTTTGTAGGTAAAATATTTCGAAGTTGTATTTTGGAATAGTTTGTGAGTATAAAGCTACATGAACATAGATTGAGATTTAAAAAATATACGAATTATATGTAGTTAGCTTGAGTATTCATATTTCCTTCTGATGATGTATAGAAATACTAATATGAATTAAAACCAAGTATGTGTCAAATCTAAAACTGTTAAGACAAGTTATTTTATACTGTTATAATGATAGGCATGTTCAAAAACTAGATTGATTCATATGTAGATATGTACCAAAATCATGCAAGACATGGTTAGAAAATAGAATGATGTATGCATATTGTGCACAGGTGTAATTCCCCCATTGATTTCCCCTTTTAGTATTTGTTGAATTAGCACTTTTCAAAAAAGTTTGCAATATTTTTCTTTGTTTCAAATAAAAAAATGCTTGGTATGAGCAAAGTTTTGTCCTATCCAGTACTATGGACAAAATTTCACATAACATTTCATTGCATTTAAGAAAGTAACTACATGTATCATAGGAAGTTTACCAATAATTTTTTTACCCCTTTTTTTTACCTTTGTACAAGCTTTTGTAACCATATAACCTCAGGTTTTCAAAATATTCTATAGAAACAGCAAATACAAAAATATTGGTGCTTTTATAGAAAGAACAAAGATATATGTTTGTGACGCAGACATCTTTTCAATAAAATGTATGATCAATTTCCTACAACTGTCCCTTTTTCTTTTGCAACCGGATGTGACGTACTGTGATTTGGTGGTATTAAACCTCAAGTATATAATTACTTTTCGAACTTTCTCATTATAATTTCAATTCTGTTACATATTCTTACAATCGAATTACACTTCAAGTTATATCATTATTATTCAGCAAAACAGTGTAAGTTTTTTGAACATTTAAGGTATCTTCAATATCAAATACACAGCACTGCAATACATAAATGTTTTATTAACTACTTTAGTTAAAATTAAAAAAAACTATCAAATTCCTTTTTTTTTAAATAGATACATAATTTTAAAATGTTATTAAATCATTCATGCATATCATGATCTAAATATCTGAATGACAGAAAAAATGTTTATCTTATTTTTGTTTTATTCATATATAACACATTTTGTATGTGTAGTACATTTTCAAAATGTAGTAAAAGACCGGTTGTGATATTCTATATTTGGATTATTCCTTTCCTTTGCTCCTTTCAAAATTGACATCTCTTACTCCCAACCCGATATTTTTCTCATCACACTTGAATTTCTCAGTTCCAAGTCAGCATTTGTCAGTTCTATGTTGAAAGTGAGAAATGTAAACTTTGACCTAAACTAAGAACAAAGGTACGTCAACTTGGAACTAAGTAAACTTTGAATAATCCGGTCCAGACCCTTTCACCTGAAGCCTATGTGTTTTATTTACAAAATGACCTTTACATTGCAGCAACGGTGCCGTATTATCTAGTGGTATATAATACGATTAAACATATGATTCAGTCACATTTTGTTTGTACGTCGAACACAGTTGTTGAAGCAATGAAAGTCTTATTTTTGTTTTCTGTTGTGTTGTATGTAGCTGAAGCAGCAAGTAAGTAAACATTCAATGAAAGTAATAAGTATACATGTATTTTAGTTAATATCAAATTTGTAACAAATATTTTCATTTAAAAACAAAAGAAGAAAAAAATAATAGTCTTGCTACAATAGTCATCCTTGATAATTCTAAGGCATGAAACACAAATTGCCCAAAATCTTGAAGATTAATTCTGAAAAGCCTTGCTTTCTTTGCATGTTTCTTCATACTTATTGGTTAAATGTTTACAATATCATAACCTTTACTAATCGACATTCTTATCAGTCATATTTACAATTAAAAAAAGTGTAGCAAATATGTGCGTTTTTACAATTTAAGGTTAAACGTACGTTAAACAGAAAATAAATAATACGATTTGAATATATCCTCGTTTGGCACTTGAACGTTTTTAGGCATACCAATGCATACCAACAACAAAAGTTTTAAATCAAATGGATTAAAGACTTTTATCAACACTGGCGTCATTCTTTCTCAATTATAAGATAACAGCTTCATGTGTATTTGCATGAGTTTATTAACAAGGTTAAATCTTTGATTTTGTGTTTCAAATCTCAGTCCATACTATAAAATTTAGAAAACCACATTTAAACTCTTTGGTTTTTCGTTTGAACTCAGTTGTAGTGCATAAGTTAAGTTCTTAACAGATAATTTAAATTACGTTGTATCTATACTATTTAAGGAGACGACTTCATTTTGTGTGTCGCTTCTATTTTCTTCCACAATAATTAATCAGCATGCCATCCTTGCTTATCAATTTTCAGTTTGGATAATTGTGGGAAGAAAAGTAAAATAAAGACGTCCGGATATTATTTCCGTCATCGGAAGGATTTTTCAAGTCAAAGATAGGACTTCCGTTTAGGGTTAGGATTTTGTTTTTAAATAAATGTCGCAGAACTTTTCATATAAATTAGTACTTTGGGACAGGACAATTATTTTTCGCGTTTTTCTGTATACTATCCATTCCACGTTTACTATCCAAGATTGTCACGGATATATATTTTATCGAGCCTGACTCTTTATGTGAATCTATATGTAACAGATCAGTGATCGCAGTGGATGGTAAACATGGAATTGATTGTAAATAGCAAAAACACGTTATTTATAGTAAATGTATGATCATAGCATTCAGAAAATCTCGATAATTATTGAAATTAACAGAGAACAAAATATAGTGGACATTGGAAAAAGGGAGAGGGTGAAAAAAAGAGTGTCATTCCCCATGTATGTAACTGTCTTCTGATACCTTTCCTGAAAATCTTAGTCCTACAACAGTTTACATACTTTCAACCACACCCTCAATGTCCGCGATTTCGCGGGTGTTTTCTAGTATATCTATATCTATATTGTTGTTACTTTTCATCTTATGCCTGTCCATTGTTCATATTTGGTAAAATGATTAAAAAAATTGTTCTGGTTTTTGAAATATACCAGCATACCAGCATACTATGTTGTCAAGTTGTACCTTGCAGACTATTATTGTCATGGCCATGTGACCCATCTCTTGCAGACTATAATTGTCATGGTGATGTGACCCATCTCTTGCAGACTATAATTGTCATGGTGATGTGAACCATCTTTTGTAGACTATAACTGTCATGGTGATGTGACCCATCTTCATCCAACAGTAATGGCCCATTCACGTGGAGGTAAGAAAAAAGGCAGACATGAATAAAGGGAAATATGTTGTAGCAGTCAATTGAAAAATAATACACAAACAAATGTCAAACTGACGAATAAATGGTCATTAAACAAAAATAACATCACTAATACTATTCCTGGAAACAAATCGAATGATGATATACAATATAAAACAACAAAAAAGGTGTGGTATGATTGTCAAGAGACCATGAACGATCATATCTGAGACCACAAGAAGTAAAATTTTACAACTATAAGTCACCGTACGTCCAGTATGCCCGACTTTAAAATATGTATGATTTTATTTTATTTGCACATTAACTAGAATAATCTCTGTAAAAATACTATTGTACACTGGGATATAAAAGATTAAATTTCACATCTTAATTAGATATTTGTCTGAAATCAACCATTTTTTTCATTTTGCCGAATGTCGTCTGTTTACATGTAACCAAGTGGAGTTTCATTGTATTAGAGAAAACTCATGGTCTAATAAACATTGTATTGTTTAAAAATTAATGGTCTAATAAACATTGTTTTAGAGAAAAATCATTGTCTAATAACATGAATAAACTATCTGAATAAATGAAATATATTGGAATACCCTTAAATAAGCATTGTAATAGTAATTTCAAACAGAAACTAGAAGATTTCTACAAAAATAAAATTATATTTGAACTATCTAAGATAAAAGATGGAAACTGTGGTAAACTTTTATTTTTTAGTAAAATTTATACTAAATTTGAACAACAAGAATATTTTAACCTTAATATTCCTAAATACCTTAGAAAAAACTCACTAAATTATAAGAGATAACACATGTTAAAAATAATATATATTTATTGGCGAAGTAAGATCACGGCTTCTGTCGGTTACCAACCCATGAACAAAGGGTCTTTGGGTAACCGTAAATTAAAATTATAAATCAAATCTTCAAAATATAATAGATAATTAAAATTGAAATAAAACTAAAATGTAATGAAATTATGAATTAATAGTGTGCTGAATTGAACCCTGGCAACAGATGTCCAAAATCAACATGAAAAACTACGTTTGAAGTGTAAATGAAGAAATGGATTAATGTTCTAAATTAAATAATAATAAATCAAGTTTATCGGTACTGGTGCAGCCTATAAAGTCCGCCGTTCATGACCTCTGGCAACAGACGGTCATAAAATCATCTTTGGTCAGTGCATTATTATTGTCAGACATTATCACTTCACCATATGGAGGTCGTAGTTCGGTTAATTGTGTTTACATAAACACAAACGAATCCAGAAGCCGTGACAGGTTTTCTTTAAAGTTGAAGTATATGTACAGACGACACACATAAATCTGTAAAATAAGAACAAAAACAGCAGTATCGAAAATAAAAGGGAGAGGCTGGGTGGGTATCAAGTAATCATGTGTATAATAAATTAAATCAATAGTCTGACCTTAGATCAATATAAATCCTTGAAGATAGCGTTTGCAATATTTGTGATGAGAATGCAAGAGCAGTTAATTTATATGTAGTGTAATAAATTTAGACATGCGCGTCTGCTTTGACCTGCTAATGAACTATTGCTGGTCTTCCTCTGATAACGCGATTTAATGGTCGAGCCCTTTAAATCGAATTATAAGAGATAACACATGTTAAAAATAATATATATTTATTGGCGAAGTAAGATCACGGCTTCTGTCGGTTACCAACCCATGAACAAAGGGTCTTTGGGTAACCGTAAATTAAAATTATAAATCAAATCTTCAAAATATAATAGATAATTAAAATTGAAATAAAACTAAAATGTAATGAAATTATGAATTAATAGTGTGCTGAATTGAACCCTGGCAACAGATGTCCAAAATCAACATGAAAAACTACGTTTGAAGTGTAAATGAAGAAATGCATTAATGTTCTAAATTAAATAATAATAAATCAAGTTTATCGGTACTGGTGCAGCCTATAAAGTCCGCCACTAAACAAATTCGAAATTTTCTGTCATAACAGAATGTTTCGAAAATTGTTACCGCCAACCAGTACTATGAAGGTGATTTATTTGAAAATAAAAAACCTGTATGTTAAAGAATCTGACCGCCGTGACTACAAGCTAACAGATTCCCGAAGCCATGGACCTACTTCGCCGTTTTGTGGACAAATTGTATGTGAAAATTTTATAATGTCAAATAAACCTTGCTGTAACCTATACAAAAACAAATTATTTCCGATATCTGATAAATGAACACCGTCTAAAAATAAATCTGGGTTGTCTTCAGATATTTCTGGATATCTAATATAAGCACCGCCATGTTTGATGATATATGTAGCTACTAAACTATTTAATCTAACTCTAGTTCTGTTCAAAGATCTATGTACAATCTCATTCCTGTATTTCAATCTGGGTAAAATTTGAGACCAAACAAATTTTGACTTTGGTAGTAAGACCCGAAGGCAATCAATTACTTTTAAAATATCGTGTCCTAATACACATGACACTTTTTGTCCGATATCATTTCCACCACAGTGAAATACTAATACTTGCGGGGGTTCTTCAAGTGTAAGCAAATGTTTGACTTTGGGTATTATCTCACAAATCCTCATTCCACTTTTTCCTTGCCACCATATTGTAGATTTTATTCGTTCCAAACCTAAATTTACACCATCGACAGACTTTCTAGCATGTACAAATGCATGTTTGATGATTGAAGAACCCACCAACCAAACACTCTTTTGTTGACCTGAAAGTCTTAAAGTGACGATCAGGCGAGTATTCAAATTTCAAATCAATTATGTACAATATATACAAACAAATAAATGATGACACATATTAAATTTGACTTGCTAACTTTAGCGTTGGTATTCTGATATATCTTTTATAAGCTTTTGATTCCCAACGACCAAAATCCTGAATTTCATCATCAGAAAACCCCATTTTCGAAGACTGAGATGCAGCTCCGATCCTAAAACTATGACTTTGAAAATTATCCGATGTAATATTCGCCACATTCAGAGCTTTCTTTAGAACAGCGTTAAACTGATAACGTGTAACATAGTTTCCACCGAAGTGTATGAATGCAACACCAATGGTTTTGGGCCTGGCAATAAAATATTTCTTTAATAGATGAACAGGACATACATGAGAATTAATTGAAGGTATAATTATTAAACTACCTTTGCCTAACTGATCAGTTTTTGAAAATTTAAGGTTGATAGAAACGTTATTGTCTGAAAAACTAAAATCATCTAACGACAAAGTGTGAGAATGTGCCAGTGATTTATTGACTACTAATTCCCCTATCCTGAAAAAACCAAAATACGCCAAACTAAACAACCCCGAAAACAATAAGGTCTCATATTGTGAGAGACATACAGATGGTTATAGTGAAATCAATTTATCTAAAATCTGTGGTGTAATTGGCAATCTTGAATCCACTCGTTTGTCAAGCCTTTCCATTCCAATTAACATTTTCTTAATTATAAAATTGTGAGTGTTGTCAGTAATATTTAACATTTTACATTTAAAGGCTATACCAAAAATATAAGACTTGGCAGTAGACGGAGCATAACCTCGCACAGATAAATATGCTATAAAGTTACAGATAACATTAAGTGAGGGTGGCCAAACAATGGCATGTCCGTGTGAAGATCTAAATTGATCAAATGACCTGACAGCAGTTTCATAAGTGTCACTTGTGTTTGGTGAGATTGACGCCGTTAACAACTTGTTGGATTCAAATTTGAGATCACTTGAAGAAAAGACTGTGGGACCTTTTCTGGTTCTTGTAGCGCCTCTGGTGACATGCGACGAAACCGTGGCCACTGTTGACGAGAAATTGCATCCGCAATACAGTTTTTGTTTGATGTAATATGCATTGCTTTGAACTGAATATTATAAACCATAGCTTTTAAGACTAAAGGACGAAGAATATGCATTACCCTTCTTGATCTAGACGTTTTAGAATTCAAGTTATGAACAAGTGCTTTATTGTCAACGTGTAAGATAATTTTCTTATTCGCAAAGATCGCATACCACAAATGAAAGGCTAAAACAATAGGCAATGACTCTAAAAATGTAATGTCCTTTAATATATCGCAACCTAACCAATATGACGGCCAAGGAAAGAAAGCCCAATTAGGATGTAAATACGAAGCACATCCACCAAACGCACTCCCAGCACTATCAGTAAATAACTCCATATCAACATTTGATATCCAATCGGAATCGGGAAAATAAAATTTGCCATTAAAACAATCTAAAAATAACGACCACAACCTTATGTCTTCCTTAATTGACGCAGTGAGCCTTATATGGTGCCGAGGATTTGATATTCCTGACATTGCATCATAAAAACGTCTGTTGAATGCCCTACCCGTAGGGATCACTCTCGAACAAAAATTCAAAATGCCTGTAAAAGACTGGAGAACACGTAATGTTGTTCTTTTTTTGCCTAACAAATTTGAAATTATTGTTTTCAATTTCAACAATTCCTCTTTGGGAATTTTTACAGACATTTCAATTGTATTAATTTCAAGCCCCAAAAAAGTAAGAACATGAGTTGGACCGACGGTCTTGTCATGTGCCAAAGGAACTCCTAAACGATCACATAAACAATCAAATTCACTCATCAGGTTAAGGCAAGTTGAATCAGTCCCCGGGCCTGCAAACAAAAAATCATCTAAGTAGTGTATAACACTTTCGGATCCAGTTTTGTCCTTAAAGATACATTCTAGAAATGTTGAGAATTTCTCAAAACGTTGCGCAAGACAGACTACAACCTTGAGGCAAACAGCGGTCCACGAAGTAAAAGTCCAAAAATTTGAAACCCAATAACTCGAAATCATCCGGGTTTACTGGTAAAAGCCTAAATGCCGAGCTGATATCTTTTTTTCCAATTAGGGCGAACTTTCCTTGGCTACCCACCATATCTAGTGCATGGTCAAACGGCGTATAAGTCACAGAACACAAGCCCTTATCAATATAATCATTTACGCTTAAACCGTGTGGGTATGATAAATGCTGTATAAGCCTCCAAGAACCATCCTTTTTGGGACATAAGCCAATCGGAGACAATCTTAGATTAAAAAGTGGTATATTGTTAAATGGACCAGCTATTCTTCCCAAATTAATTTCTTTCAAAACTTTTTTTGCAACTTCAACTTCATTGCCAAAAACAGAAACTAGATTTCTACAATCAGTAGTCATCCTAGGTCCAGTATAATTTAGACGAAAACCTTCCAAAAATCCCAAATATAATTCTGAAGCAACTGTTTTATTACTATAATTTTCCAGAAACTTGCAAAGAACATCAAATTTAATTGGCGTATTAGCGATTGAATGAACCGTGGAAAGGTGGTCGCTGGAATCTGACAGCTGCCCTTGGATTAGCACTCGAGCCTCGTTGCGAACTGTTATTTGGTTGTCCAGCAGCGAATCTAGGACCACGCCTAAAATTAAAATTTGTCTGAGCACCATATCGTGTACAGTTTACCGATGGGTGAATACCTGAACAACGTAAACAACTATGTGAATAATGACAGTTAGGCCTAGTACAGGATCCATTGTTATAATCATAACATTTATACGCATTAGTTACAGGGTTTGGATTAAGTTGTGTGCTATCATCATACATGAAGAGTAACCAAAGCTCTAAATCAACTGTTCCCCAGTTACAAGACGGCATTCTTATTTTTTTTAAACGGAATTGCTCGTCATATCTCTTCCAGCCTAAACCGGGAACCCTACTAGCTCCCAGTCGTATGTTACTCATGTATTTCAGAAGCCCTCTTGCCTCTCTCAAATGACTTGACAGGTAAATATCAATGAAAATCAGAAATGCATCAGTCCACTGACTAATACTATTAATCTTGACTGTTGATGCTTTTGGTTTAGATTGTAGAACACCATCTTTTATTATTAAAGTATTAGAATTATCATCAATAGGTACTGGGTTCGACAATAAACAACCCAGATCAATATATTCACCATTTAAGATTTTTTGTCTGATATTGCAAGAAACATTATTACCCAAATCATTGCTGATGCTAGCAATTTCATGTACAGAATTAACATTAGATTCAAAATTTTGAAATGTACCTTGTTCATTGATGGTTTGTGAATACGACTCTTCATTATTCGGTAAATCCACTGAACTGTTAAATGTGGTAGATGGTCCTGATGCATTAGATGTTGTAATTTGCGTCCGTGGCGGCACTACATCATGTTCTGTTTGAGACAGTGCAGCTGTCCTGTCATTATCAGTAACACGGGCTGTTCTCCTTCTTTTAACTCCTTTTCCCCTCGCGACAGTTTTTCCCCTAGGCATCACTAACCTTCCAATAAATAAACACAGTGTAAAATAAAAAATAGTTACCAATCCTAAAATATATGTTTAACTAAATATAAAAGTAAACATGAAATAAACAACGCGATATCTGTGACGGAAAAGAACTGATGATAAATCAATTAATCAAATGTCAATTTAAAGCATTTACCAAATATTTCTTAACGGAAGCATAGTTAAGTATAATTCTCTTAAATAATTTGCAACATCAAATAGCAATTAGGTGTACCATGTATAATTGTATTGTCTAGCCATATTAGATGACTCCCGGCGTGCATCGAATATTAAATATAAATTACATACCTCATAGGAAGTTGCCAAAATAATCTGCATAACAAAATGCAATTAGCGTGGATAGCATCAACATTAGATGCCTCAATAAAAGACAAAGCAATAATGTGAATGAAACTAAAATTAAATTAAATTAAAAATCATAATTCGTTATATAGACATAATATAAACATAAACAAATAAAATCGATTGAATGTATTAAAATTAATATCAAGTAATCATGTGTATAATAAATTAAATCAATAGTCTGACCTTAGATCAATATAAATCCTTGAAGATAGCGTTTGCAATATTTGTGATGAGAATGCAAGAGCAGTTAATTTATATGTAGTGTAATAAATTTAGACATGCGCGTCTGCTTTGACCTGCTAATGAACTATTGCTGGTCTTCCTCTGATAACGCGATTTAATGGTCGAGCCCTTTAAATCGAATTAAGAATAAGTGCATACTCATTAGCAATAGGAACTGGTAGGTATGCAAGACCAAAAATACCCTCTAATGAGAGATTTTGTAAATTTTGCACAGGAAAAATTGAAAATGAGATACATTTCTTGACTGAATGTCCACAATATAACAAAATTAGATTTAAATATAAAATTAATGATATTAATTCAAATAACTTGGATGAAAATTTTACCAAAATGTTAAATCTTATGTCTGAAAAAGAATTAAAATCTATTTGTATGTATATTGGAGAAGCTCTTGATTTGAGAGACCACCATACCGTTTCATCAGATATATAATCTTTTACAGTAGTTCGTGCATATACACATATATCTTATATAGGTGATTGTGTGTTTTAAGTAAAGTTATGAAAATTTAGAATAATACTGATGTATAAGTTTATGGTATCAATATCAGTTTACATTGTAATGGTATCCATAGAATTGGTTTATGCCTTGTTGTTACATGCATCTTTATTTCATTTATATGTTGTTTTAATATTATAACTGTCTGTATTTGGATCACGCCTCTATTGTGCTCTTTCCAATAAAATATTGAATTGAATTGAATTGTATTAATCAATACCTTCTATTCTCACCAATCATTTGCTTTGTATATTCAAATGTGCAATCAGACACATATCGATATTTAATTTAATTTCCTTTTTTCAACCCTTTTTTAATACCAATTACAACATGACCTTTTCCATCTTTATCATTGGGTTATCGTCTATAGACACTAAACGGTAATCCATGTTGTAATATGTTCCAATGGATAATACACAGTCACGAAAAATGCACTGTCTTGATCTATTAACTAATACCCAAATCATGTATGCGTATGTGACGTTATGTCAGGCTAATATTGGAAGTCCAGACTGGGTGCGTCATAACATATCTGGAAAACATTGATAATACATTATTGTTTTGACAAATGCAATTTGTTTCAGTTTTAAGTACTTTGAGTATAAACAAACATATAAAAAAAGGATTCGCAATATGATTAAATAAATACGGATCACATCTTTGATACGCATGATGATTTCACTGGTTGAAATTGCTAGATGTTTTTCTTAGATGCATGGTTCTGTGTTTTAAAGGCATTGCAGCCTCTCGTCAGCATATTCGCCAGGATACAGCTGAAATCAATAAACATCAATCTTGTTATTTACAAACAGGAGCTAGTATCTGTAGGTATACCTAAATTGATGGTTTTATATCATCATTTCCTGGTATTGTAAATGCTTTATATTATTTTTTTTATTTTTTTATTTTTTTATTAACATTCTGACATAGTATTATAAATTGTTACAAATAAAAGCATTTTAAACATTGTTAAATGTTTTAGAAAATTTAGACATAAGTAAGTCAATTGGAACCGATAGGGTTCAACCCATAATTCTTAAGTTACCAAGTTCAGGTTTTACAGTCCCTGTTGTCCCCTTAATGAATATAAGTATGAAACAAGCATAATTACTTACAAATATTAACCCCCCAATTTCAATGTTTACCTATACAGTCAAAGCTGCCTTTTATTGAACTAATTTGTATACATAATTGATTCAACGTCCCAGAAGAATCGATCACAGGCCTGCATTTCACAAAAACAAAATGATCCGATGCTTACTGAATTGTTCATGACTTACGAGTAAATTTTGTTGCACATTTTTGTGAAACGAACCCCATGTCATTGTTTTATAGCCGCCGCATATTGTGAAGTTTTCAACAATGGAGTAGTAATAACCGTCCAACAAAAGTTTGAGTGCATTGTACGTTTACAAATGGAATCTTTGTATCAGAAATATGTAAATGGAAATAAAAAAATCGTTAAATAAATGTG
Source organism: Mytilus edulis (assembly GCF_963676685.1). Classification (NCBI taxonomy): domain Eukaryota; kingdom Metazoa; phylum Mollusca; class Bivalvia; order Mytilida; family Mytilidae; genus Mytilus; species Mytilus edulis. Next base: position 48,629,265 of record NC_092355.1, on the reverse strand, counting down.
ATTCGGGTATAAAACACAAAAACCTCTGTCACCATTTTGAAGACTTTAAACACCCAATTTCGTCCGTTTTATGCCGGATAAGGACATGTTCAAATCGGAAAAATAGTGCCAAAAGTCATTTACCTATGTGTTCTTACTTTTGAATACAAAATAGTTGGTTATTTTTACGGCACTTGCAGGCAAACGGGATTTATAGTTTAGTAACTTTTCACAGGGGACTGCCTTTCGTAATGTTTTAATGGAATTATAATGCAAAGGGTTTATGAATACTAGTATATACTTTAATATGCTATTTAACTTTATTCCTCGCTTAACCTCGTTTAAAAAGTTGATATGTGAAGTTATGCTTATATTCCTGATTCAAGGGTAGCTGTTATCATAATTAGCATGTGCATGCCCACGTGAACTTATAGGGTTATTGTTTACCCCTGTTCTCTTGCCAGTTCGTCCCACACTAAAATATGATGGACAGGCTTTCGGCGCAAGGCACACTTTTTTTTATAAAAAGAAGGTGTTAATTCATAACTAAAAATGCAAATTTGTCGGAATTTCAAGTTTTTTCAAAACTTACACAAATGTCATGAATGATGGGCCTTATACTTTTACTGCATATGCAGGTTACAAAGTTTTTAGTGTTGCAGCTTGTACCTTATTTTCAATGTCATTTTGTTTCTGCCGATATTATCTGTCTTGTAACTATTTCATATTTTACATTCGGTAAAGTACAAGTCTTAGAAAATATTTCACTGATTTGATAACTATTATACATGTTATACAAATAGTGTTTACAAATATATTGACAGGTATACATCCAGCCGTTATTGCTGCTGTCGCTAGCCGTGAATCTCGTGCTGGAAAACTTTTGTATAGTACACACGGATGGGGTGACAACCACAACGCTTATGGTATCATGCAGGTAGAAAGAATATGTCATACTGTGATAAGTTTCCTTCTATATCATCAAAATAAGATATACATAAACACATTTCTATGCATTTTAACATACTTTCTTAGTCAATAAATATATTTAAAATTTGGTATGGGTGTGGAGCGAATGTATTATATTAGAGGCATATCAGAGAGTGTGTGCTTTAATAAAAACAATTCATATTATTTTATCCTAAAAGGACCATATTATAATAACAGAGCAGCATGTTTGATGTAAAGTTTAGGAGTAATCATTATAATGAAAGTAAGCATGAATGCTATATAGTTGATTGCAATTTTAAAATATAGTAGCATTTACATTTGTGATAATTACCAAGTTATTTAAGTGAGAAATCCTTTAATGTCAAGAACATATTATCATAAAACAAAATATGAACAGTTATTGATCATTGTAGATGTTTGCATTGGTGGTCTCTTATAAACAAATAAAAAAAATACTTCCTAGACCTTTTAAAAAAATCCTACAAAGATCTTACTTATCTTGATATATTGATGTCTGAAAGCTAGTTAATTACTAAGTGCCTTGAACTTTGAAATATTCGCCGAGGTTTAATTCTTAATAATACAGATAGTGTATAGCATATTTCATTTTGATAATTTCATACACATTTAAATAAAGTTGACGTTTTTTCAGTGCGACATCAATGCTGACCCACTGCATTTTATCAACAAAACATGTACATCTTACCCATGGAATAGTTGTGATCACATAAATGCTATGACAAAGTATGTGCTAGTACGTAACATAAAAGATGTGTTACATAAACATCAAACGTGGTCGAGTGAGAAGACATTACAAGGTATGTCTTCATTGTTTTGATGTTTTGAATGATGTTTATTGTTGCTAAGAAAAATGGGAGAGAAAAGGTTTCGTTATCAAAAATATGATAAAATTGGTATACACTTATCTCGATGACTTATTACCTGAATAATCAATTATTTATCTCGTTTCTGTATTATTGAAAAAATACTTGATAATAAATGCACTCAAACATTACGAATTAGCAGAAGTTGACTACCCTGCATCCTTCATTCAGTGTGATATATATCTTCTGAGGTAAAGTCATTCCCAAACATAGATATAAAAATAAGAATAAAATAAGTTTTTCCTTATCAATGTGAAAAAAAAATATATTAACATTTTCGATTTTTTAATTCTAGGAATCTTATTTGTAGAGAAAATATAATTTATCATTTGCTAATGAAAACTTTGAATGATTCAGATTATATTTTTTATTAAGGAGGAGTGGCTGCATACAACTTTGGATTAGGCAATGTACAAACTTGGACCAGTTTGGACGTAGGAACAACACATAATGACCACAGCAATGACGTCATTGCACGTGCACAATGGCTTATTAGTCATCATCAGTGGTAGTATCTACAGAGAAGTCCTACATGTCATACAACACAAAATCATTTGTTTCGTTTAATGTTTGAATAAATTCTCAGATTAATGAACTTGTTTGTAGTATACATGTTGTCATGTAAATGAGTGTCATTTTGAAGCTTTTATGGGTCGTTAAATGGTAGCCAAGACATACAATGCTGCATGTACTAATGTCCTCTCTTTCATTTTTGTTAAATCATACAAATACCCAGAGTTTTTTCTGGTTCTGATGGAGTTCTGATGGCCGGAATTCTGGCTCTTGGGCTTACATATATATGTTCTCTAAAAGTTGTACTTGATCCAAATTGAGGAATTCAGGCAGATCTAGGGTGGGTTATACGTACCTTAGTGTACAATTATGACTTAAACCTCAAGTCGTCTCTACACCAATTCAAACCTCACACGTGGCGATGTTGTTTGTTGTGCGAAATTAAGACCATTCAAGTATCAAATTGTGATAACGATAAGGCTATTTACATATGTACTGAACTACAGATATACTAATACAGAAAATTCAATGGTTCACGTTTACAGAACTACGTGAGTTCCTCGTCACGATATCAGACGTGTTCTTACATTACAGCTAACAAGTGCAACAAGAATTATAGGTATTAAAATGTAAATAAACAAAATTAATTCATTATTTTCCATCCATGTCTGAGACGAAATACAAGCTTGACAAAATATTACTTTCTCGCTGTATCAAGGAAATGAAGACAACAGAACTTGTTCCAGTTGCAATATAAATCTTTAAAAACCAAAACAAGGTAAAAGATTGTGTGTACAAGTTATTATAAGTATTCCGGAACAAAACACAAAATTTCAATAAATATATGTTAAAAACGAACAATTTTTTTTTTCTTCTGAAAACTGTGTTAATACAACTGATCCACTTCACATTTCACATGTCATATAAAAGTAAGTAAACAACTAATTTCTCCTTAATAGTTTTTTCTTTTCTTCGTTCTTTTTTTGTTCTCTTTTTTTTGTTTGTTTTTTTGGGGTTTTTTTCTTGATGGGGAGGTGTATTTGTTTGTTTTGGATATTTTACTGATCAACTTGTACTAATTGTCATATATCCCACTATTCTTGATAAAAGTTTTCAATACATGTTTTCTTGTCACAAATACCCAAGGCAGCCAGAAGCAATGGATTATGTAAAAAAATTAGTATACATTATTTTCATTGATACACAATATATATTATAAGTACTACTTAAACATGTTAAACCTTTCCGATCAACCTTTGATTTGACATTTCTATAAACGGAATCCAAGTAGCCTTGATAATGCATGCAAGGTGACAAATTATCTTATCATTCGAGATTATAGGGCCACCTAAGTCACAACTGGTTTGTAGGTCGAATACTGTAAAGCAATGAAAACTTTATTCCTTTTATCTGCAATAATATTTGCAATTGATGCAGCGAGTAAGTAAATATTTTTTGAAATATTCATAAAGAAATATATTTCATAATATATTTATGAAAGTTTACATATGCATTTATTTATAAAATATTAGAAAAATAACACACCCTCTAAATAAGATCATTATCAAACACATTTTCGGCATATCATACTATCTAACTACAAATACCAGCATTCCTCCTTTGTAATTATGTAGTAGATGTATGAATTCAGGACTTCTGTGAATGCAGAAAACCATTTTATATTTTAAAGATTGAAGATCTTTTATGAACAATAATCAAAATGTACAAGAATTTTTCAAATAAAGAAAGTATTGATAATTCGATATCACATATTATGGTGATCGTGTTTTTTTTTATAGTACGACAGTGTTAAAAGTCTTTGGATTTCAAATTTATTTTTACATTTGATTTCAAAACGAAATTAATTCAATTCAGATAACCTCAAGCTTATTTTGCCTTCTACCTGTGATAGTTCGTGATATTTAAAAGATAGAAAAAAGTAAAATCACAAAAATACTGAACTTAGAGGAAAATCAATTCGGAAAGTCCATAATCACATGGCAAAATCAAATAACAAAACGGATCAAAAACGAATGGACAAGAACTGTCATATTCCTCACCTGGTACAGGCATTTTCAAATGTAGAAAATGGAAAAAATCACACAAAAGAAACACAGGAAAAATCAAGATTTATGTTTAAAGCGCAATCGCATTGGTCCCTGTCCTACGTTTTTATGTCTGTTAATATTGAATGGATCTGACAAGTGTATGATTGGTATTGATGGGTTTATGATATAGGGTGAAACGTTATAAAATCAAAGATGTCTTATTTTGAATTATTCCATGTATTTAAGCATTCATTACAAAAATTCTCTGAAACTGATATTATCAAGATGCTTGATTTCTTGATTGACAACATATTTGTTACGTTCGGAAGACGTGTTTTTCAACAGACTGTCGGCATTCCTATGGGAACAAACTGTGCCCCTCTACTTGCCGACTTGTTTCTTCATTATTATGAGGCTGACTTCATGCAGGAACTTCTTATGAAGAAAGATAAGAAATTAGCAATATCCTTTAACTCTACTTTCCGCTATATAGATGATGTTCTTTCACTAAACAATTCAAAATTTGGTGACTATGTGGAACGCATCTATCCCATCGAACTAGAGATAAAGGATACTGCAGATACAGTTAAGTCGGCTTCATATCTTGACTTACATCTAGAAATTGACAATGAGGGTCGGTTGAAAACAAATTTTACGCTGAAAGAGATGATTTCAGCTTTCCAATTGTGAACTTTCCATTTCTAAGAAGCAACATTCCAGCAGCACCTACATACGGGGTATATATCTCCCAATTGATACGATATTCCCGTGCTTGCATTTCCTATCATGATTTTCTTGATAGAGGGTTGCTGCTCACAAGGAAGCTATTAAACCAAGAGTTCCAAAAGGTGAAGTTGAAATCATCCCTTCGTAAATTTTACGGACGCCATCACGAGTTGGTTGACCGTTATGGAATAACCGTTTCACAAATGATATCGGATATGTTCCTTACGTCGTAACTACAATTCCCTTCCCTTTCATGAATGTGACCTACCGAATTAGACTATTTACCGGATTAAAATTTTGAAATCACATAAGCAACATGACGGGTGCCACATGTGGAGCAGGATCTGCTTACCCTTCCGGAGCACCTGAGATCACCCCTAGTTTTTGGTGGGGTTCGTGTTGTTTATTCTTTAGTTTTCTATGTTGTGTCATGTTTACTATTGTTTTTCTGTTTGTCTTTTTCATTTTTAGCCATGGCGTTGTAAGTTTGTTTTAGATTTATGAGTTTGACTGTCCCTTTTGTATTTTTCGTCCCTCTTTTACACAGTAGCGAGCTCGTTTTGAACTTGCCTAAATATTTAGGTTTGGTGGTTTTTGTGGTTTTTGGTGGTTGGAGTGGTCCGGTTTACTGTAAAATACTATTTTGTGATTGCTGTTATCTTTTTTGTTAAATATGTTAATCTATTACGGTCAGAAATAAATAAATTATAATGTATGATTGTTTTAACATTGTTGCAAGTTTAAAGTTAAAATATAGGAAACGAGGGGAAACCATTTTTGAAATTTGAATAAAGACAGTCAAAGCGCTGTACCATTGGCCGTTTCAGAATCTAAAGGCCTATGGAGTAGTTCATTAGTACCCTTAAATGAAAAAAAAGTGTGACTTCATTTGTTGAATTTTCATTGTTTATGATGTGTTTAACCAATCACCACGTTTTGGTGAACACTTTGGAAAATATTACCCATAATGCATTATATTCTGAAATGACGAACTGCAAAACACGAAAATTACAACAGAGGTACAAAACAGATAATAGTTTTGTTCACTTTTCCCCGAACGTGACCTACCGAATTAGACTCTGAACCGGGTTTGTACTAACATGACCAACACGACGAGTGTCACATATGAAGTAGAATCTGCTTATCCTTCAGGTGCACCTGCGATCACCCTAGTATTTGATTGGGTTCGTATTGGTCAGTCTTTAGTTTTCTACGTGGTCATAGTGGTGGTATGTGTACAGCTGTACTCCTGGGCACCTTCTTTTCGGAGACATGACGTTGTCAGTTTTATTTTCGATTTATGAATTAGGATGTCCATTTGGTAACTTTTTTCCTCTCTTTAACATAAAACTAAATATTCACCAACAAGAACCAAATAAAAAAGTGAGGAAAGTCTACTTTTCCGTAAAGTTAGACAAATCGTACTTCACTAGTTACGTTATCATAAACATATATAAGCAATAGGATTTCTGTAGATATGAGTTTGAATGTTCTTTTGTTATCTTTCGCCTGTCTATAACAAAAGACTAAATATCAAGCAACAAGAACCCCATCCAATAGTGGAAGTATAAGTATGTTTTCTGCTTTGGATCGATCTGATGAGTTAAGCCTATTTCAACTGATGGTTATAGTTTGTTCTTATTTTGTACTAATACACCAATGTCCCAGGTTAGGGGAGGACTGGTGCCTTCAAACGAGTTAAACTCTGCCATATTCAGCATGTGCCTGTCTTAATTCACAACCCTACAGTTCAGTGGTTGTCTTTTGTTGCTGTTTAACATATTTGTTTTTCGTTCACTCTTTTGCATATAAATTAGACCGTTAGTTTTCTCGTTTTGATTGTTCTACGTTTATCATGTTGGGGTCTTTTATAGCTGACTATATGTATGCGGTATGCACTTTGTACATTGTTGAAGGCCGTATAGCTGTTTATATCGGTGTCATTTGATCTCTTGCGAAAAGTCTTCATATTGTCAATCATACCACATCTTTTTATTTTTATAATGTTAAACATAAATGAAAATACAATTTGAATGTTCCCTCATTTAAAACTGGAAAGATAGTAATACAAATTATAAAAAGGGGGCATAGTCTTCAAAACAAAATGTTGCATGCTCAAATATAGAGTATTATCTTGTGATATGCTTAAGGCACTATTCCTTCTCAAAAATGGATGTTGTAACATAGGTGCTTCATTATATATAAAATGATGAGTAGAGTCTCACAATTCAAATATTGGGTTTTTTTGGTGTTTTTTCTTCAACTCTCTATCTCAATCAAACACGCAAAAAATCTGAATAATCATCAAAGCTAAGGTGTAGTGGACCCGTAACGCTTTTGTGTAACATATAATATATTTTAGATATCATGCGATATGTTGATTAATCACAATATAAATGTTGTTGATATTTGATTTTTAAAGAAGAAAATATATCAGAATATTACATATGCAAATTTTATGTTGCAGACTATAATTGTCATGGTGATGTGACACAGCTTCATCCAACAGGAATGGGCAGTGCATATGGAGGTAAGGAATACATTAATCAAACCCAACAGTCAGCGTTGCGTAGCAGAGACAACGTTACCATTATATCGGAGTTTCGACATTATTAAAAGAAGACGTATTGTAGAACATTGTAGAAGTCTTTTGGACAAAGACAAGACGATACAAAAAAAGGAAATCTAATAAAACACCATTACTTTCAGGAAATTCATGTTTAAGTAATATGTCAAATAGATGTGTAAATGGTTAAAAAAAACAATTATTTGGGTCAAAAGTTGGCAATTGGTCAGCATTTAAAATTAAGTATGGTTGAGTTTTCAAAAGATGGTGGTATCTTAATGCAAAGCGATTTATCATTTCAAGATGACATTCGGTCGCTAATTTCAGGTCAAAAATTGTATCTCGTTCTATATAAAGAAGCAAATATTATGAAGCCTTAATCAATGTGTTCCGATATTCTAGATACTGGGATAATATTTCATTTGTTTGCAAACATTGTCTTCTAATTATTTGAACATAATCTCTTTAAAATTATCAGTGTTTCTGTAAACAAAGATTTAAAACGTCATCAAAGTTTCATATATTTAAATTAAGCCACTTGTCTAAACGCTACCGAAAATTCAAACTACATTCAAATATATATTACCAGATAAACTCCCAACAGTATTATTAGATTTTCAACAATATTTTAAAAGTGTAAAGTAAGCGTTCAAACTGTCTGACGGTTTTGCGATATCCAAGAGTTTTGTCTGGTATATGTTGGTTTTTCATTGAATTTTCTCATTCATCTTTCAAAGTTACAATTCAAAGTTTTGATGGTAAAACCTCAATGTCTTGCTGGTAGAAGGAACTTAATAAAATTAGAAGGCTCTTATTAAGTTTTTTTTCATTTTTAGGAAACTATGCATGTTATGAATTTTATGGTTGAGGTTGTAAAATGTTTAAATATGATATGCTCTGTGTTTAAAAGGCATGGCAGGTTCTCATCAAGCTATTGATCAGGATATTGCTGAGATCAATAAACGAAAATCTTGTTATGTACAAGCAGGAGCTAATAACTGTAAGTATTTATATTGATATTGTTTTCAGTCTACCCTCCTGATTGTTTCAGTTTTGTCCCTATGTATTAACATTGCATTTGCTTGCAAGAAAATTTTGATCCTACGGAATAAACAAAATAAAAGAGTATGCAGCTTTGATTTGACAAAATCCGAGAAATTTGAAGATCACCTTTTTATATCGTTTTTTTTTTAACTCCAACTGGCATGTTGTAATAGCTGTAATTTCATTCTACTATTATATACGAAACAACTATATTTTGTTCCGATAAATTACTCTTTAAAGTCATTTTTTTAAAGTCTTATTTTATTATTCAGGAATTTGAAAAGGCATGTGATATTCATGTTTACTTTGAAAATTTGATAACTTTCATAAAGTCGAATGATTGTTTTATAGGTATACATCCTGCAGTTATTGCTGGCCTTGCTAGCCGAGAATCTCGTGCTGGAAAGCTTTTATATAGTACAAACGGTTGGGGTGATCATCATAACGCCTACGGTATCATGCAGGTAAAAAGAATATGCAATTAAAAACTGTTCTCACTTCCTTTATGCTTATCATTATTCTCCGAAATTAAAACATGAATAAATCGCCATATTCTGCTGCTGAGTATCGTGAGACTTAAGGAATCAAAGAATCAGATTTGCAATGTTCAGGCCTGAGTTTAATTAGAATTTCATTAAATGTATATAATTGATAGTAGGTAAAAACTTATTGTCAAATGTTTACTTGTAGTTTTTGTACAAATGATATATATTAGATGCTTTTTGAGAGAGGGAGAACTGCAATTGTACACAAAGTTAATATGTGTCATTCTTAAAAAGGTTTATATTGTAATACAGGTATGAATATGTATTAAACAAACAGAGTTTCAGGCTTAAGGTGGTTCAATTTTAATGAAAGCTGATATGTTAGCTGTGCATTGAATGATACATAGAAAATAGATTGCATGAAAATACATTAGAATGTACGTTTCATGGGAAAAGGTAATGAATATAGCAACAAAGAAAGAAATATTTTTATGAAAATTTGAGGAATTTTTACCTATAATAGTAGATGCTCTTTGGTCTTCGTGTTAAAAGAATTAAATCTGAGCGTTATGAATACAAATGAAAAAAAAAAGAGAGAAAACAAAATGTATGAAATACTTACTTAACTTTTTTTATCATATTGTTGCGAATATAATATGTTATGACAAGGAGTTTCAGTGGAAATATGACCCTATCACAACAGTCTAAACAAATAAGGCTGATACGTTCCTTGCTACTTACTGATTGGGTACATTTGTTCTTGTTTTTTTTTTTTTTTTTGTTGTTGTAGTGTACCTGACCCTTACAGTAATCAATTTTAACATATTTCATTTCTAAAATTTTATGCATTATTAAATTGCCTACTCTTCATTCCAGTGTGACATCAATGCTAACCCACTACATAGTATACACAAAACATGTACATCTTACCACTGGGACAGCTGTGACCACATAAACGCTATGACACAGCATGTCCTAGTACCAAATATACAAGGTGTGAAACGTAAACATCATTCCTGGTCGGATGCACAAGCGCTACAAGGTTTGTCGTCATATGAAATAGTTAGTTCCATATCTGGTACCCATAGTTTTATGTTATCATTATCAAATAATTTAATTTTGGATGTAACACGTCTTCTGATTGGCTGAAAGTTTTTTGTCTATCAACTCATAGCCTTAATTTTGTCATGTGACCGTGACTTCATCAACGATTTTTTCACGATTTACTCCTTGAAAATGGAATTCAGAATTAAATTATAAGGTTTGACTGTAATATTTGTTCTGTCTCTACGAAATAACATAAAAAATGTGGTGCAAACTATTAAATAACAAGCTACGCGGGTTATTCAGTGTGCACCGCATTTTTATGTTATTTCCTCATCCTTAAATGGTGTAATGTCATGGATGTCATCCTTCTTAACAAAAGAGTGTTTTAGAAGACATTTTCCGGATTCAAGTCATTCCATGATGAAGACCTGGAAAGAATATTCAAATAGTATTTGCTAAATTATATGTGCACACATGTACATATTTGATATATTTTTTTCAGCTCCTTCCCATTCTACAAAAACAAAACCGTCATCAAACAATAGGTTAATAGGATTTACAATTAATTTAAGAAAAAAAAAGAATGACTGCTGACTCACTTTTAAAATCATAAAAATAGAATTTCAGGTATCAACCACAAGCATATGACTCTTTTGAAATTAAATAACAGACATACACTCTTGGTCAATATATAGAATATATATGTATAGATTTATTTTAGGAGGAAACTTTTTTTTCAATGGCAACTAAAGATTTTTTTATTATAAAGTAACACTTTTACATGAATATTTTTCATTTAAGGAGGAGTGGCTGCATACAACTTTGGTTTAGGCAATGTACAGAGTTGGGGCGGATTGGACGTAGGATCAACACATAATGACTACAGTAACGACGTAATTGCTCGTGCACAATGGTTAATAAGTCATTATCATTGGTAGTATTGAGAGGGGTCATCGTTTCAACACAAAAATAAATTTGTGAACTTGTATTTTAACACTTTCTCCTATATCATTGGTGTCTAATGAAGCTTTCAGTGCTTACCTTTGACCTCCAATATAGGCCTTTTGATATTAAAAATTACCATACAATGTCATCATATTGAAGTCAAAATACTTGAGTTTGTGGATTTGAGGCTGATTTTTTGTTTGCGTTTGGTTGCGATTGATTGACTTTTTGCGGAATCACGGCCCTTGTACTAAGTATAGATGAATTAGACTTTTCATCGGATTTGCACTTAAATATGCAACACGTCGGGTGCCACTAGTAGAGTGTGAAATGCTTTCCCTTGCAGAGCACATGAGATCCTCCCGGGTTATTGGTATGGTTCGGATTGCTCAGTCTTTAGTGTGCTATGTTTTATATTGCTGTTTGTCTTTTTGTCGTTTTTCGTTTTTGTCATAGCATTGTCAGTTTGTTTTTTACTTACGAGTTTTAATGTCACTTTGGAAACTTAGCCTCTCCCCTATTCAGTAAAACAAAACGTTGAATGACGTTATTAAAAATATTGATTGTTTATAATAAAACTCGGCATGAAAATCACAATCCTACCCTCAAGTATACGAGTAGAATACCTGCATTGGGACATACAAAAATCGATCAAATCATACAATAACAATCAGGTATGCAACCATATGTTCATCAACAGGCGTTGAACATAAACAAACACAGACAAGTGTTTATGGTACTATTAATAAATATAATTATTCTATTTTAAAATGTAAAATCTGGTGAAATCTGATTTAAAAAAATCTCTGATTCTTATTCAAAGGTTTTATATTGCAGATGTTTGACAATTATATAGATATCATTAAACGGTTTTAATCAACTTGCATTTCTTATTATTAAAATCCTTTTCCACTATCTTGAGAACGTGTTGCAATTGTTCCGTTCAATTGGACAGTCAATCTTATTGACGCGGTATTAAATAAATACAACAACGGATTTTTTTAAGAATGAAATTCCAGAAATTATTATCTAGTTTACACTCAATACCGTACACGTCAGCCACTATTGAATAAAATAATAAACAATCATATCATAACCAAATCTCATCTTAACATTTGAATTTTCCTAATATAAAATTTCTACTAGTTTAATCGTACTATGATAGCCTTCAGTGTTTTAAAAGTAGCCGTTTGACAAGTGCTTAACAAATATTAAATTTGTATTAGTAAAGCATATTAAAATAGTTGACTTACATTTTAGAGTATAAAAATGTTTAGATGTGTCAGATAAATAACGTGCTTTTAATGGTTCTTCCCAGGGGCGGATGCAGGAATTTTCGAAAGGGGGGGGTGCTAACCCAGGGCACCCAGGGCAAAGGGGGGGGGGTGCAAAACATATGTCCCGATACAAATGCATTGATCGGCAAAAATAAAGGGGGGTGCGCACCCCCGGAACCCCCCCCCCCCCCCTGGATCCGCCACTGCTTCCAAATGCCTTTAAAGGTTATAACTTTTCGACACTCTCAACTCCATTCCCTGCACAATCTTATTAAACAGTAATACACATTAATTAAATATCCTATCAAAAATCTAATTACAAACATATTTGCTGAAACCTTACTGTTATCATCTCATTGACAACATCAAATTACGTTTCTACAAAAGGGATAAGACAGATTGTAGGTATTCTTTTTGGCTCCAATTGCATGTCTTCGACATCAGACATGTTCTTATATGTTACAACAGAGAGGCGAAAGATACCAAAGAGATAATTAAACTCACAAGTCAAAAACCGACTGTCTTTTATAGCTGAATATGCGGTATGGATTTTACGCATTGTTGAAGGCCGTGTGGTGACCTATAGTTGTTAATTTCTGTGTCATTTGGTCTCTTGTGAAGAGTTGTCTTGCAATCATACCACATTTTCTTAGTTTTAAATTGACAATGTAATGACAAGAAAAGAAAAACTATAAATGGCCAAACCCGTGACATTATTATAATACTCGTTTCCCATGCTCTTGACTGCGGCCTTGGGTTTTACAAAATCTTATTTTTATATTTATTAGGAAAATTATACTACAGTGATCAAATTGCTTATGAGTTAATCTGATATCTATTTCTACCATTTCCTGAGTTACGAAAACTCTTTTAATTCACAATTTCATGTTACAACTTCACGCAAGGACCCAAGTCAAATTGTGCAACACAGTGATCGCTTTCAAACATTTAAAACATTAGGCGAATGACATTTTCGGAAAAGACGCTTAGTTTTTTACTTTCAAGCACCCACCTAACACACAGCTGACTTTTTTACACGTGATAGATGAATATCTGAACTTTATTTTTTGCCCGGTCGTAAAAAAATCGTACGGTGCAATTTTTGTAAAAATTTAATTTAAGTGGAGAAATATTTTCAAAATAAAAATTTACCACCTGCGTTTCAACGTAAATTGATATATTTTAAATTCTTCTTCTTTCAATACAATATATATTTATTTAAAGCGTATTACAGATTGTAGTATAACCAAACAATTAAAAAAAATAATATTGTGTTTTTACGAGAAAAGGTGTTGATATGTGTATGAAATCCGGCCATCAGTATTCAGTTGAGACCTTTGACAAACAGTTATATACCATTGCGCAGCAGATCAAATGTTCTAGGCCTTCTAAATTCCAGAGTCATATGATTTGTTTGGAAGAGTTTTACACCGTAGCATGCTTTATAGCTTTCATTGGGTTGATAGGGGTCTGGCATATCTACTAGTTGATTTGGGAGTATCCGCAGCATTAACAAATGATTTCTGAAAAAAATTAACGGAGCACTTCTTACATATGAGGCAATGATGACGCTATGGGATTCCTCTAATTTTGATTAGTGTTTGACCACAGATCATCTTATCAACATACCAGATATTATTTCGGACGCCCTTTTGATGTGCTATGATACATCTGTCCTCATGGAATCAGGATAGAGCCACCCTTAACTCTTTAGTTGGCATGCATCTAGCGCCTCTATTGAAATAATTTGAGAAATGAAGCTGTGCTGTATCTCCTACGGTCAGATTTTGGGACATGTTTCTGAATTCTGTAAGTAGCATGCTACAAAACATTCGAGCAGAGTAAAATTATATTTAGCCACTTCATTTGTCTTCAGTCCGCACTATGCTCCCATATTTCTTTTGTGACAAACAGGAATAATAACTCTAGATGGACTCCTGTATACCTTCTTGATATGCTCAATCTCCCCGCAGAAATTTAAGCACGCTTTAATGATGGTTTCTTTGCTATACGTTAGAAAGCTTGTTTGTTCAATGGAGTGTGTCGGTCATAAGCAGCTGGTGGACGCAAGGTATATCATGTAAATGAAGGCAGCAGTATCCCAGACTGGAAAAAATCCTGGCGAACAATAGGAATAACCAAAGCTCTGCTTCATCGAACTATTCTTTTCGAAATTTGATTGTGCCAGTTATCACATGCCTGTCGGACAAACATTATATCTTGCAGGGACTTTCCAAAATCTGGAAATCATATAGAAATAAAGTAACTTACAATCAAATAACTGACTGTGCAAGCTTGTTCAGCGCACAAGAAGAATCCGACAGAAGATTCGTTTTACATAATTCCCATGCATATGAACAATTCAAAAAGTGTAATGTTAGAGTGAGAACGATTGTCAAATGTTCTGACACTGGTGTTTTAGTTCTCTCTGTTCATTACTTACCTCTAATGCTTAACACAGAACTATGACTATTCATGGCTTCTGTCACTAGTGGTAAGGTTGGTAGGCAATACATCCCCGTGCATGAGTTGTGTAGTTCCCTTACAAACATGACACGTTAAATACTACCTGCACCTCATGCTCTTACTGGTTGTGACATCACATCAAGTCTCTTTGACATTGGGAAAAAAGTCTGTTTTTAAGCTGTTGAAGTCTTCATCTGCAGAACTGGCATGTCTATCACAACTAAATTACTCAGATATTTACACCTATATCTGTGTTGCGAGAAAACTTGTATCTAAGTTGTATGACCCAAAATGCAAATATAAGTCGAGTCACCACGATTTGAACAAGTGTCCCAACGAACGAATCGTCATTCAAACAACACGTGCTAAGAGCCAGCATACAAACAAACATATAGATGACACCACAAACAAAGCTGCCAACCCTATGAACACGGTTGGAACAAAAGTTACAATGGTCCAACCCCAGTTCTGTTCACTTGACTAGTGTCATCAAACTTTAATTGAGATTTGATTTGTTCTTGCAAAGGAAAACATGTTTGTAGTAAAGAATGTGTTTGTGTTGAACAAAATCTTTGTTCCACAGAACTATGTCCTTGTCAGGGAAGCGATCTCTATTCTAATACATTGACAAGTCAACAGGGCCCTGACAATTACGAGGAAGGGGAACCTCTTCAGACTTCATTTCAATTTTAAAATATGAATTTAAATTTTACTTCAGTGTTAATAAATCACAAGATGAAATGTCGCATTGTGCATGTTGTGTATTTAGTTTTTTAACATTGCGTTCCATTAGATAATAAAATGGACACGAAAACAATGTATTCAAATAATAAAAACCCCTTTGGTGTACCATTTAAATTATATAACAAAAGAAAAAATATATCTAAAAATATAAATAAAATATGAAGGCCGGACGATCTACAAGGTTGGTAGCCTTTACACAAACAGAAGGCCCTCTTTATTGTTGATGCGACAAAAAATTCTAGTTTTGACACCTTTTTATTTCGATATTGATCTCACTATTATACTTGTATCTTTGATCAAAATCATTATTTCCTTTATAAATGCATGCTAGAACCACAGTTGCAATATAAAATAGTACTTTTAAGGTCAATTCAATCATTTCAGTTCTATCTTGTCAAAAGTATTGTTATACTAATATTATAGTAGAAATACAAATTGAAGTAACTTACCGCTCTTGCATGTAGCGTATGTAGTTTTCAATCGGAGAAACAATATTTGTATATTGAATAAAGTAAACAAAACCCGATTTCATAACCCCACAGCTTCAAATTAGTTCATAATGATAAAAAGGTGTGAACTCTGACAAATTTCTCTTCCGACCTTTGACCCGGATTTAAAAAAAAATGCACCATATTTCATTTTTACGACCGGGCAAAATGAAATCTACACATTTTTCCCTTTCCAAAGATATATAATGTAGCTGGGTTCATTAAAAATATTTTTTAGGTCTGAATGTCACTCGCCTAGAAACGAAAAGACGCTTAGTTAGTGACTTAAATGCAACCACCTAACACACAGCTGAATTTTTTATATGTTATAGTATATTATCTGAACTTCCTTTTTTGGTCGGTCGTAAAAAAATCGTACGGTGCAATTTTTTTAAAAATCGAATTGAAATCGAGAAATAATTCCAAATTGAAAAATGACCAACAGTGTAGAAGCGTGAAAAATTTACATGTAACTTTATTTTCTGTTGTCACAATTCAAAAATTATGTACGCTTAACATGTCAATGAATAAAAAAAATACTTTTCAAAAATAAAAGAAGTAATATTTGCGAGAAAAAAAAAGATTTTTGTAACATTTGTGGATTTTCTTATAAAAATTGTGCCAATTTTCATGTCTTTTTTTTCATTTCTTAGATATTTTTGGCTTGAAAACCAAATAATGATATTCGTATTATTGAAATAATCATTATTTGTTAAAAACATATCGTTATCACTGTATTATTCTGGATTTTTTACACTTTTACACACTCTCCCTTTTCAATCAAATTTCCGAAATCGCTTCCTCTGTTAATTTCCATCAAGTTCACGGACCTAAACGCTTCGAAAAAGAGTATGAATAACCATGAAGGCAATTTTTGTGGTACAAATAATACGCAAAGCATAAAAAAAATTAAAAGGAGCTGATATGTCAACGTTTTTTCTTGGTAGAAAACCAACATTTTATTATTCTTAGTAAATTTGCACTTACATAAGGCAGAGATTATTAATAATTATTGAAAAATACATCTTTCTTCATTGGATCAATGCACATTTTAGTTTTGCAACACAAAGTACGCCAAAATGTGTCAAATCTGATAATTTCCCCATGAACTTGAACGTGTGATATGTCCACCTTTTAAATTTCCTACTGTTTTAACCATCGCATACGGTAGACTTAAATTTGGTAAGAATTTTAGAGGACGCATAGTGTATGTGCTAGGGCTACGCCAAGAGCCTCTATGTTGACATGCTATAAATACTTTAATATATGGGGATATCTATTCATTCGGTTGACAAGTTGATATTTGAAATACAATAAATGTTCTACCTCAGGCGTATATATTACCTACGCCGTATTTTACGTAGTAGAGAATTTTAGTAGCGAGTTGATTTTCGTTTTCGAATCCACTACTTCTTATCAATTCTCTAGCTTAACCCATTTCTAGTAAAACGACTATCTGTTTCATGATTTGACAATGAATCAACGGAATTTCATGAAAAAAAAATCGTATTTTATTCTCTGATAGCTGGAATTGATTAGATCCACACGGTTCACATTTATATTTAACTTAATATAAGTTAAATTTAACTTAAATGTGTTGTTATCTTCCCTTTTTATTACCAGATTTTATATTTGTAAATATTTATTTCCTTCTATGTTTAATCATTACAAATAATTCATATTGATTAGATTATAGGATTTATAATCCATTCAAAAAGCATATAATTGATATACAAAATTTTTAAAATCTTTTTTGAAATTTAAAAAAATTTAATTACCAACATTTAGAAACCTTTGATATTTACATATTTAGTATTTAGCAACCAAATATAAGCAAGTTAATGTCGTCAATATCTCCAAATGAATTGAGTTACAACACACATTCAAAATGCTTATAACATGTTATATCTAAGTGAAAATGTCACAGTAAGATAACATATCGTAAGTTAAAAGTTTAAAGTTATGATATAAGTTATCTTAAGTTAACATGGTGGTCAGTGGATTCTTGAAAAATAATCCACTGTTAGAACAATAGACTGACGTCAGAGAAATGGGTTAAGTGTTTTTAAATATTCTTCGAAGTTTTACTTGGTTCGAGCGTCACCAATAAGTCCTATGTAGACGAAACGCGTGTCTAACGTAAACAATCGATCATATGCCTGATATCTTTCAAATTGATTTGTTATTCATTATGGTTGTCGTTAGATGCTTTTTATGATTTTTAAGTAGTTTTGAGCATGAATCAAGCTTTTGGGTATCTAATTAAAATTGTTTTAGAACCTTTATCGCTTATTATACAGTGTTGGCTATTACTTCCTGTTTTAGGCCATACGATAAGCTATAGATGTTTACCTCAAAGTATTTAGTCTCTGGTATAGATCATAGTGTCCTTTTAATCAAATTAATCAAAGGTACCGGGCTTATATTATGATATCATTAGGCTTCTTATTCTAAATACGGATTAACAATTTAAGAGGAGTAATGTCAGGGGGTCAACAATGACCTGACACTTCGTTGTATTCTAGACATGAAACAACTGTGTGCTGTTTACGAGTTCTATAACCAGTGGGAATTATGGTTGGCGATGCACCATGTTTATTTTGCATGTATAGTTTCTTTATTAAATATATGTACCTGTACCAGCAGTTCATGCTCTTACAGGTTCTAACAGCTCATCATCTATTTTTGTTCTTAAGAAAACTCTCTTTTAACGCTTTCGAAATCATCAATAGATGGCGGGTTTATCACAAATTAAAAAAAAATTAAATTGTCACGTAGATCGGTGCTGTAAGAAAACTCTTAAGTGTCCGAAACCCAAAATAAGTATGTATAAGTCTAATCAAGACGATTTGAGCAAGCCACATAATATCAGACTTCCAACCAAAAGATTGCCATCGTGTCACGCCTACCACCAAGTGCATCATCATTCAAACTACACTATCTGAAAGCTGACAAACAAAGACATGGCGTCGTAACAAACACATACGGTAGTAGGTTTATCCAAGTATGAGTACGGATGACAAAAGTGGTCTTAATACGTCATACTTTCTTCTGGATTTGATAAATTTGTTCTTGTGAAGGAAAAATATATGCATTAGGGAACTTGTGCATGTCCTGAAATCATTGTACGCATCCGTTACACACAATTATGTCAGTAACAGCGAAGTATCAGGAATTGTTTCAGTAAAGCAAAAGATTCACAGGCTCAGTTTTAAAATATGAATTTCGACTGTCTTATATTGTTAAAAATCACATTATTTAGAAAATTGCATTATTTGTAATAAATTAGATTTATTTCGTTTCTTTTAAAGAAATAGATTATTCACAGAAACTCCTCCAGAAAGACAAAAAAAAAACTATATATAGGTTTAGCCGAACTATATCCCGCAAATTCATATTAGTTGATAAATATCTATATATATCTAAGTTTGGAATACTGGTAAGACACTAATGCTTGCATTTTTAACTGCAAACCTTTTGACTGCACAAATGTGAGTGAAAATAAATGCAGTCGTAATAAAATAATACGTTAAGAAATTAAAGTGTCTGTAAAGTATATAATCCCAAATGTCAAAAAAAAGGTCACCGTGGGACCTAACTTTAGTTTGTAAATCACCGCATTCTAATTTTGCATCTGGGGTCAGTTTCACAACAAATCTTAAGACTAAAGATGGTCGTAAGTCATGAATAGTTCAGTTTACTAACGATTAATCTTGACTTACGTTTTTTTGTGAAACCGACTTCTGTATCTGGAGTTTGGTAAACCTTAGTTTTGCAGCTATATATGTCGCGGGCAGGATTCCATTATGATTGGGCCATATCATAGTGACTTGATTTTAGTTTATGGCCATCCCCTGTTATATGATGTATATGCATACTTAGTTTGGAAAACCCAGGTTCAACGGTTCAAAAGATATGGACCGGACATAAACCAGACAAGCACGAATCAAACAATGTTTGAAAACTTGACGTCTCAAATGTCAATGTCAATGTCAAAATGAACTGATTTAATTTATGAAGAACCACGTACCATCCCATAATACATCTCTGAACTAAGTGTGTTAAACATCAGTTCTATAGTTCAAAGCAATGCATTTTATATTTGAAATCATTGGTTTTTGGATGAACTGTATACATGTACAGTTACGTGACTCTGTACTTATGTATCACGTCATACTTTGAACCACACTATTATTTTATTTATTATTATTACTTTAACTGCTAAGTCAGTGTTTGTTATATCTATTTTGCGTGACTGTATTTATGCATCCCGTCATACTTTGAACGACAAAATTATTTCATGTCTACCTGTGCGAATTTCAAACGCGCAATTTTACACCAGTACCCATACCCTCCTTCCTTGATGGGTGCATTTTACATAGACAAATATAATCGTATAATATAATCAAAATGAGGATGTTAATTTGATGTATGCCTTTTTGTGCTTCTTCGTTACATTTGTTGTTTTTATAGTGATTAAGATGATAACACAATGTTGACTGCTGTACCCCTATTTTTGACATTTTTACCTATTATGTCTGTTTGTTTTGTTCACGCATCGGTGACTATATAATGGAATTTGATGCGACTGTCATACAAGTGAGAGGTTTAGCTAGCTATAAAACCAGGTTCAATCCACCATTTTCTACATTTGCAAATGCTTGTACCAAGTCAGGAATATGACAGTTCTTGTCCATTCGTTTTTGATGCGTTTTGTTATTTGATTTTGCCATGTGATTATGGATTTCCGAATTGATTTTCCTCTGAGTTCAGTATTTTTGTGATTTTACTTTTTACCTGATTTAATTCGACACTGGCCGCAAACAAGTGGGGACTGACGGACAGACAGACCTAAACTGTGATTCATGTATCCTCTTTAACTTTGCTTGTTGTTGTATCAAACATGTAAGATAGTAATTTCCGATCTTGACACGGTTTGTAGGCTGTTAACAAACAGGAGACTATTGTCACTGTTGATGTGACAAAGATGTCTACTTTTTACTCTCTCTATTGCGTTGTTTTCTCTCCCTATTACTCGTCCTACTTACAAATATTTCATCATATTTTTGTTTATTTTGCATGGCACAACATCAATTATAGTAAATATTAACACATTTAAGGTCAAATATTTGTTATTATACATCGTTTTTGTAGAAAGTACCGTTTTACCTATAGCAGAGTGAAAACGTCAAAATGACGTCAACTATCGCAAAACCATGAACGATATGCAACTAAGAATCAGAGAGACGTTATCATAGTATCGTGTAAAGTAAAATTTGAACGAACTTTATTCTCTTATTCTATTTATACTCTTAAACTAGTATCTTTAAGTAATACATAGTCTTTTGATTGACCGTCCATGAAACAATGTGAAATATTTTGAAGACCTCTACTTGACAGCACGAGACGCGACAATTTTCACTTTTTTGTTCTTACTAAAAAACATATTTCATAAAATGAGTATTAACTCTTAAGAACATGACTGATTTATACCAATATCTGATAAACTGATTAAAGGGCATAATTCACTGTCAGAGACTTACAGTTATAATCAAATGGTATTTACTGTCCCTTTATATTGCAAAATTTAACAAGTTAAAATTATATAAACTGCATTTTCGCTTACGTCGACGATCTACTTGATCATATATTAGTGTTTTATGGTGGGGGTTACCTTATTGTCTTAAACATTGAAGCTATTCCGTTTCAGTCTTAATCTTACTTTTAATCCTCCCAAATGAAGAATATATGATCTAAACTGTAAGCAAATACGATTAGAAAGGGAAAGATGTGTCTAAAATAAACAAAAAGGCAAAGAACTTATAGAAAACTAAAGAAAATATTTCAAAGAAACTAACGATTGACCAAAACAAACTCCACTAAAGACCAGGTGAACACAGGTGTTTTCAAAGAGTCAATACTTCCTGTTCTACTTGTGCCATCCTTCATAGTCAAAAGTTTCTACAAAAGCGAGTTTCCCCATAACACATGATTTATTGTTTTATTACTACAATATGATATCCAGTCTTAATATTTTCACTGATATTTATAAGCACTTATTTGCTTGATAAGTGGCTTTCAGAGTTTATAAATATGTCGAATATAGTACAAATGTTTAAAGGGTAAAGGTATGAGATCAATAACAAAAGATTACTTAGTAATACTAGTAACAAATACAAAGGAGAACACAACTATGTGTTAAAACGTATTAATTGTGTATGGAAGACTCTGGCAACCACTTGAAATCATGTTAATGATCTGCTAAATCCATTCTGCCTTTGTTCAGATTTTACCTATAGAGAAGTGAAGTGTCAGATAATAAACACACCCTTGCCGACCATCGATTAGGGGTTTTCTCATTGTTGGAGCCGTATGGACACTTATAATTGCTTAATTCTACTTAATTCGAACTTTGGTGGATAGTTGTGTCATACCATATGTCCTTATTTTTATACTTATATGCCAATGTAGCCCTAAACGATATAACCCTGTTTGAATTTTGAATTCATTCTTGTTTGATTATGAATGCTTAATATCGTCTAGTATGTCCTTTTACGCAATTGTGAATGATTAAAAACAGTTGATACTAAAACAAAAAGATACCAATTTAACATTAATTAAACTTAAATGTATTGTGAGAGCCATGACCAATTGAGAGTTTACAGAAAACAAACAGAGAACATGTAAAGTATGTTATCACAGAAACACGTTTAATCTTCAAAATAAAAAGAACGGTCTTGAGCTGAAGTAGAATAACACATATCAATTGTAGATTTGTTTTAATCAGATTTGATATGCTTAAAAGAGGGAGGAAAGATACCAAAGGGACAGTCAAACTCATAAATCGAAAATAAACGGACAACGCCATGGCTAAAAATGAAAAAGACAAACTGACAAACAATAGTACACATGACACAATATAGAAAACTAAAGAATAAACAACACGAACCCAACCAAAATCTAGGGTTAATATCGGGTGCTCCGGAAGCAGATCCTGCTCCACATGTGGCATCAATCGTGTTGCATTTGTGATAACAAATCCAGTACATAGTCTAATTCGGTAGGTCACATTCATGAAAGGGAAGGGGATTGTAGTTACGACGTTAGGAACATATCCAATATCATTTGTGAAACGGTTATTCCATAACGGTCAACCAACTCGTGATGGCGTCCGTAAAATTTACGAAGGGATGATTTCAACTTCACCATTTGGAACTCTTGGTTTTATAGCTCCCTTGTGAGCATCAACCCTCTATCACAAAAATTATGATAGGAAATGCAAGCACGGGAATATCGTATCAATTGGGAGATATATACCCCGTATGCAGGTGCTGCTGGAATGTTGCTACTTAGGAATGGAAAGTTCACAATTGGAAAGCTGAAATCATCTCTTTTGTCATTAAGTTTTTTTCAACCGACCCTCATTGTCAATTTCTAGATGTAAGTCAAGATATGAGGCTGACTTAATTGTATCTGTAGTATCCTATATCTCTAGTTCGATGGGATAGATGCGTTCCACATAGTCACCAAATTTTGAATTATTTTGTGAAAGAACATCATCTATATAGCGGAAAGTAGAGTTAAAGGATATCGCTAACTTTTTATCTTTCATCTAAAGAAGTTTCTGCATGAAGTCAGCCTCAAAGTATTTAAGAAACAAGTCGGCAAGTAGAGGTGCACAATTTGTTCCCATAGGAATGACGACAGTCTGTTGAAAAACACGTTCTCCGAACGTAACAAATATGTTGTCAATCAAGAAATCAAACATCTTGATAATATCAGTTTCAGAGAATTTTTGGTTTAATTCAGAGTGATCCTTAAGCTAGTACCTAATTTCTTCTTTACTACATAGTACTTTTCCTTGTCATTTTAACATTTGAGAATCACTGATAAATCTGATGTAGACGAAACACGCGTTTGGATAATAAGATAGTTTTACGCCTGTAGTGCCGTCAAATAGTGTACCCTTCTTTTTTTCCATAATTTTATTACATATAGTTGAATAACTAATTTTTCCGAAATTATCTTTGTCATAGTTTTTAAGAAAAATGTTGCCAATGTTGTAATTTTGGAAAATCTAGAAAGAATAATATCCGAAAAATTTACTATGGCAAAAATCTCAAATACAAGGGAACAAAACTTTTCTTTCTTATCTGCTTTTAAGTACCGTTATCCATATACTTTCAATTTATAACAGTATTTTTGTTAAACAAAATCCTATTGTCTTAATGCAAAGCAGCAAACATCCGTAACTGTTGAAACATGTTGAAAATGTAAGTAAGCTGGCCTTTTACAGCTGACTATGTGGATTGGTACGGGCTTTGCTCATTGATGAATGCCGTACAATGAACTGAAGTTTCTGTGTCATTTGGTCTCTTATTAAGAGTTGTCTGATTAACCACATACAACATCCTCTTTATTATATTTATCAACGCTATTTTGAACATGAAGTTGCTTTTTTCTGTACAGAATAATACATCATTGCGCTACATTGTGTCATTTTGGTGTTTTAAATAATGTTGCTTAATGAAATCTTCTCTGAAGTATAGCCACTGATATAAGTGAATACGACGACATGATTTCAAATCAACAGGTTATGTACGTTCAACTTTTCACGTTACTGCTAGCTTTTTAAAACGTTAAGCTTCTGGTTCTTATTGTGCGTTCTTTAAACGCTTTGTATACTTCCCCGCTGTAAAATACGAATAAATTGTTTATCAACTGAGCAGCAAGGTCTTGATTTCTCTGGACAGTTCCTACGTTCCTGTTCATATTGTCTTAAAACAATAAGGTCAATCGATCGTTGTTAAGAGCGTCATTGGACGATAAGACATATACATCAGGGTTGCGTTCGTTCAAAATCGTAGCGGCTACACATGGCTTTGTAGGTTTATGACTATTGAACGCGTATCTAGCCTAGCTGCTACATAGATATCGATAGCCGCTACGATATTGAACACTACCCGGTTGTCCCTTTATGTCGAAATTTTTCTCATCGCTATCCATCGAGTTAATTTAAGCAAAATAGGTCAGTCTCTTGTTTAGTCAATATTATTTCAACTTCCAATGAGTAATGGCTTCACCACTTTTTTTGTCTTCCATTCCTTTGGTTATCTTTCATAATATATAAAGTGAAACGAAAGATACAAACAGAGATAAATACGCAGATGCATGCTGAAAACAATACGGTAATGAAAACCCGATTAAATAACAAAAAAGGTATACAAAGCACAATATAGACCCCTTGAGACTGAGCAACTCCAATCCCACTACCACTTATATTGAGAAGATGCTCTTTCATTAATTGTTGTTGGTTCACTGATTGCTTCTTAAAGAAGAGATGCGTTCTTCAAAATTTATCGTATGTGTTTGTCGTAATTCCAAGTCATGAACCTTGTTTGAATTTGTTTTGTCATATTTCATATATTTTTGTTTTTGGTACTTTGACAATTTGGTTTTATCTGCAATTCTCTAATCTATTTAAACGCTTTGCATTTTATGCTAGAACATTCATGTTTATATTTTTTTTTTTATTGTTGAAGACCGTACTTAGCACTTCTCGATGTCTTTTTATTTCAGTCGGTGATTTGCTGTATCATTAAAGTTAAATTTTGTCCATGGTAAGACCAGGTTCAAGTTATATTAAATCATACAGTTAATACAACATATTCAAACTGCAGATAATGAATATAGATATAAAGCAAGTCTGATTGTTTTAAGTTTGATAACCATATATTTGTGTTGAAATAATGTATCGTTGAACTTTAGAAAAATCATGGTGACTGGTAACCGGATTTTGGATTATAACGAGTTCATCAAGTCTTTGTTTTCCTCCAGAAGATTACAACAAAATGAAAATAACGATGATTTAAATCTATTGTTTTATTGATAAAGCTATGGTAAAGTCATTATTGATTAGAAGTGGTATGCAAAGCTTAAATATTTTAGAAAAGCACTACAGCATTTTATTATAAATAAAACTAAATGAATCTTGGTTACAAAAAAAGAGTGTACGTTAGAAAGAAGTGTGTTTACAGCATCAGTTTCAGCAAGGTGTCGGTTGCTACAATCAAAAATAGGTATTGTCCCATGAGGACATTAATTCAGACGAAATCCTGCGAAACTGGAATCAAAATCTATGGTGCATACAGTTCCCTGGTAACCATGGTTTTTGGTCCATACTTTGTCTCCTTCCTTCAGATAGATTGTAAGGAACGTGCTATCTCCATCATGTACTTTATCACTAGATTGGGCGAAAGCGGTTGCTAACCTTTCACCACCATCCTTTATGATGTCAATCCAGCATACTTTTCCTTGATTAGATCTAATATTCAGCATGAACACATACATGCCACAGGATGGTGCAGTAAACTCGCCTGTGCTTGGGTCGAAGCTACCAGTGTTATCAAACATTTGTGTATCAAACTTAACGGTATCACCAACAGCAATTTCATCTGTATCGTCGTAAATTTTATAAGTGAAGGCTACACTTGATGGTGCTGAAAAATAAAAATTGGATTGTAAGTTTGAGATTTCCTATCATGTTTGGTTTTCAGAGTTCTTGATCGAGAAAAAACAAGAAAAGCGATTCTTAAGCAAAAAGTGTTTTAATGAAAAATAACAATAAGATCTATTTTACTCATTTCATCTAAATATATATTTTTGGAACAATGCCAATAGCTCATGAGATGCATTTCTTTAAATTAGTTTGAATTGATACAGCTGTGTTTCATTTCATACACACAGTTTTAAAACAATAGTCGTCGAAAGCAAGAAAGGTTGGATGGGTTTAAAGTAAAATGATACGAACAAGAATAGATACAATAAGTAAAATGATAAGAACAAGAATAAAGACAATAAATAAATGATAAACTCATTGTATCTAATCTTGTTCTGTTTATATTTCACTGTATCTTACTACATTAACGTCTCTTTCAAATAACTTTCCAATCTTTGTCATATTTGGTTTAGAATTGTATAATGTTGTCTTTGTATATTCCTTCAACGATATGTGAAGATGTTTTTGAACATGGAACAATATTGATCTACTAGTGAATTATGAAATAACATTACATCAAATAGGATTCCTCCAAATTTGACTTGTCTCGTATCAAACTAGTCTTGAACAATAGCTGTATTTCGTTTCTGACTACATGACTATCCTTAACCTCAACTTCAAGTAATATCAAGAATGGAAACAAGGAATGTATCAAAGAAACAATAACCCAACCAAGGAGCAGAAACCGTCTCAGGCCTACAATGGGTCTTTAATACAGCGAGAAACAACGCGCATGGAGTCTGGATTCAGCTGGCACCTAAACATAATTTTGTATTTGTTCAGCGAAGATGGACGTCATACTAAACTCCAAAATATATAAATATACCAGAATTAAATAAAACATAAAAGACTTAGACAAGCCAGAGGTTACTGACTTCGGTTTGGCGCAAAAATGTGGCTTGGTTTATCATGTTGTGTGAGATGTCAACCACTATACATCTAGCCAAAGTAAAATAAACAAATGAACAGAAATAACCACAGAAGAAAACAGCTTAAAAAAGTCCGAGTCCGATTTTAAAAGGATCATTTATCAAAGTTGTACATGCTATCAGAAATATTCAATGAATGTTTGGCATTCTATGTGTGAATTCTGAATTTACCAGACTCAATAAAAAATACACTAAAATATTGTCACATCAATTTGTTTTACTTACGGGTATTTGTGTTTGATCTTTTAACCGAATTTATTTGTGCTCTGGATTCATAGCTTCTTTCTTTCATCCATTCTAGTGTTGTAAAAAAAACAATATAAAATTAATAAAAAATAATTAGATGTCACATGTCTCCATCTCTTATATTTATAAAAATCATAATGATTCTCATTCTGGTGTAATATGAAATTACGAAAGCAGCAAATACTCAAATAACAACGTTATCGTAGAAGTAATCTTGTCAAAGCATGCTCGCCTCGAGTACAATCGAGTACAATCGATCCAAAGAATTACTCGTAGGTATTTGCTGCTTCTCAGCAATGCTCGAGGAATTACGGACTAAGATTAAGGAAAGGTCGACTCAGAGTCAGAATACTTTGACCGGGTAAAGTAACATGTTTTCCCGTGAAATGTGACCTTGTGAAGAAGCACATTAAAAATCTGGCTTAGCTGGTTGATCATCATCATTGATATCGTTCTTTTAAATTGAACTATAAAAAAGACTTAAACTGATTTTGTTTTTATTTCAACGAGTTTTGCTGCTGTACAAATTTCATAAAACCAGTTATCTTTTATGTGTTAATTTTATTACCTTTCAAAATTAACGAAAAAAAGGTACATCACATTTGAAAGACAAGGAGAGCAGGGATGGGCACGATAACTGATAAATGTAATCGATTATTAATCGATTACCTGAGGGATTTTTGTGTAATCGATTAATAATTGATTACTCAAATTTAAGTATGTAATCGATTACAATCGATTATTTTATCAAAAGTAATTACATTACTTTTCGATTACTGTCAATTACATACTTCAACATTTCAACAAAAAATAATATGAGTAAAACACAATTATATTGCTCAACATTTGTATAGTGGAAATTAAGGTCTTTACCAAATGCATCATTCAAAGCATTATTTCTCAATTATAAGTTAATAGCTGTTTTTTAGATCAAATCTCTTGATGAAGATTAGAAATATTTAAAAAAAAATCTTGAAATTTTAACTTTCAACATAAATGAAACATGTCATCGCATTGCAATAATCACTTATTCATAACTAATTGTTTTTCAAAAAATTAGCTTTCTTACTTACTTAGGTTAGCTTTTTTGTTTTTACTCTTTAAAAAAAAATATTTAAGCATAGTTAATTATAATGTTTAAGGAAATATAAAAAAAAGTAGAATAATTAGTTCAGCTAATTTTTAAGATCAAAATTTATTTTTATGACATGCATGATTTAAACCTTTTTTTTGGATAACCACCCTAATTACAGATTATTTAACTGCCACTGGAGTACAGTTTATAACCTGGGGCTAAATGTTGTAAATTTCCTTTTTAATTAAACATAAGATAATTGAAATAAAAACAAAGTATCTTTGTTATTGATTAGAAGACTTTGATCATCTCATTAGTAAAGGCAAGAATGTTGTTAAGATTTGTTAAGTTCTTCAATCAAATTATATATATACAAAATATATTTATAGTGTCAAAGGGATACCTGTATCTATTTCTAAAAAGAATTGCTATGCATTGTCATTGTTTCATTGTTAAAAGGATTTTGTGTTCTCTTTTAATTTAATTTATATACATGTATATCATAACATTTAAAAATTTAACTGTTTATCTATTCTAAGCTTTAATTTCAACTCTGATTGAAAATGATGTTTTCAGGAAATTTAATACAAATAAGCTTACTGATTTTAAAAAAATGTAGTATAGAACTTAACGAAAGACAGACACATTTCTTATTTAAAATCTATTTTATTATTTCAAATCTATTTTCTTGTTTTAATATTAAAGCTCTTGAATTATTGACAAGCACATACATTCATTTGCTTCAAAAGCTAGATATAAAGGTAGGGGATCTGGTTGCTCATAATGCAGCTTGAGACAATAGAAAGAAATAAGGCAGTTGCTTAACTCTCAAATATTGTTGATGCATGATATCTTATCTGTACTACAAAGTGATAACATACATATTTTCCTCTGAAATAGGTAAATTTTCATCAAACTATTTTACTAAAGTAATCGAAATGTAATCGAAAAGTAACCGATGATTACATCCAAATGTTTGCTGTAATCGATTACATTACGATAACATGTAATCGAAAATGTCTTCGATTACAGATTGCTGTCGATTACTTGAAAAAATGTAATCAATTACAATCGATTACGATTACAGATTACGATTACCACATCCCTGATGGAGAGTCTTCAATTTCGTTATCAGCAACCTTACACATGTTGCGTATTAATATCCATTATTAAAAGTTTAGGTGTCAGCATAAAAGTTATTGCCTGATTGGAATATGATACATTTTCTTCTTATGAATCTAATGATATCTTGGATTAATTTTTAATTTATTTATTTTTTTTATCTTTGGACGATTTTCAGTACTATACGTAACAAATTCAAATCGTATTGTATGACAAGACGAAAGGGCGGAGATGATATATTACATGAAGTCACAAACTTTGAAATGTACAAATACCAATAAACAAACGAAAAGAAAGCTTACCTTCATCCTTTTGTATAGCATTTCGGGTTTTCGGCCGCTGGATTTTCCTATTTGCTTCCAGCATTCCTGAAAAGTAAACCATCAAAACAATGTTATCTTAACATGGCGATTTCAACAAAAAATCAACGGATTCTACTCTGTTTGTCAATGTAAAGAAAATTGAGTTCAAACGATAAGGAAAACTTGATGGCAAAAAAGAATTTTTATGCATATTATTGACAGATTACATGTAAAATTAACATTGACGAACATCTTCTATTTCAAATCAATTTTACAAAATTTAAAGCGACATTTTCTGTTTGTAAGGAGTGAGCCTTAAAATCATCCAAAAAAACTCAAGTAAATGTGTCAATGATTACCAATATCAAATGTTCTTGTCTTTTCAATATAATGTTGATTCATTATTTATTTTTTCAATTCTTGCCTAAAAGAGAGGCGAACGGTACAAAACGGTCATCAACATAGTAAGTCTAAAATAAACTGACAACCTTATGGCGACATTGTTTAAAAACAAAACAGCAGATAACCAACACAATATACATTATAGGAAACAAAAGACTGAACAACAAGATCACCAACACAGACTGAAGGAAATCTCATGTATTCGAGAAGGGTAAGCAGATCCTGCTCCACATGTGTCACCCATCGTGTTGCTTATGTAAGTACATTAAATAACTTACCCTCAAAAACAATAACAATCACAACAATCACAATCTGCATTTTGGTTCGAATCATGTTGATTTGTAGGTTATGCTGTAAGATAAAAATAAAACGTTTTAAATGTATGGTATATTTAGTTATTTGTGTCGCTTAAACTTTCGATTTCGACTATTAGATAATTTCGTTCTCATATATCTCCCTAATATTTGCTTCGTTACTGTGTAACTTATTCAGTACAAATTAATCAATGTTCAATTTCATGTTAATGTTAATGCGATATTCAAATTTAGGAAACCTTTATATTTTTTTAACCAATGTTTAAATTATTTTCGAAAAATAGAAACGATCAGTTGTGTTTATGTTTTGTGTAAACCAAATTCGAAAATGTTTTATCGAAATGCTGAAATTCAGTTTCGATTATTTTTTTGTCAGAAAAAAATTACTCTAGCTAAGGTTTTGATATTTTAATCATACGTGAATTAAAATGTTTTAAACGCGACTACCTGTTCAAGTTTATAAGTAAGTGATACATACGTTTGTTTCAGATGATGACAAGCTGTAGGCTCCTTCTCTGTGAATGTAAGCTGCATGTTTAAGTTGGATATTTTATACTAGTTCTATGACCAATAGAAAACAAGCAAAACATAATTCAACCTTCAACCGTTAATGGACTGATTGATGTACAGATGAAAGAGAAAAATAGTCACATAAAATGGAGTTTAAACGAACTCTTAAATTTATTTTAAAACCAGTTATATTGTGAATTTGTATATAGTCAAGGATATCTCATAGTTTTTGAATTATACGTCGTATATTTACACTTTTAGAATAAACCATATATCATAAGTCTATCACATCAATTCAAGAAGGAACAACAGATTGCCCTATCAATTTACACAAACCATATGCAGCATAATAAGTGAATTATCAATTGATGATATATCATGGGAAATAAAATGTACTTTTTGAATTTGTAGTAACACTAAGCATGACATATAAATTGTTCCTTCAAAGCAAAAATATTTTTGATCTTTCGCATGTTAATTCCATCACGATGAATGTTTTGTCACAGAAATCTGAACAAATGAATACAACGTACAAAGATATTGTTTATATTTTATTCAGCAACACATCTGATGACTAGCCTCGTTTGAATTAAAAACCTAAACTTAAAAAGGAGCTCTGTAACATCAGCGGTACATTACGGTAATGGAAATAACTCTTTACAATTTGGTTCTGACCAAACCGTTAATTTGTATAAACCTTAGAATGACTGTTCACATCGTTAAAAGATTTGAACTTCAATAATTTACAAAATTTTTATTTTGTTTTTTTACCAAAAGAGAAATAAAACGAAAAGATACACTCATCACACGTAAATTTAATAGTAAAATTTGTAATCAAAAAGTTTACTGTGGTAAATTGCTTTCATTTAGAGAGAGAGACAAACGACACCAAAGAGAGGTTAAATAAGTTGACAAAAACTCGCAATTTCATGGCAAACACCAATACGATAAAAAGACAACTAACAGTACAAATACGCAACATACACAACTGAAGACTAATCTACAAGAACACTTCTCGAAACCAGAGGTGATTGTTGGGCATCTAAAAAAGTAAACATATCCGATCCTGCTCCACATATGGCACCCGTCGTGATTGGCATGTAAGTGCAAATCTGTTGATAATTCCAACTCGGTTAGTCGCCACCGAGAAAAAGTAGACGGAATATTGATTACGACAATTTGAAAATATATGTCATCATTTATGAAATAGGCATTCCATTATAGCCAACAAATTTGTGATTACATAAGTAAAGTTTTTGAAGGGATTATTTCAAATTCACCAATTAGAGATAAGGATTTAATAGATTTTGAAATATCATTTTAAACGGGATATATCTACGCCGTATGCAGGTGTTGCTGTGAAGATGCTACATAAATTAGGCATAGAAAGACGAAGGATACCTAACAAAAAAAGATGACAATTAAAAGCCCTTTCTAAAAAGGTTAAAGAAAATAGACAAACAAAAGTAAACAACATAAAAAACTTAAGACCCTAGGTGCTCTGGAAGGGTAAAGAGACCCTGCTTCTCATATGGCACCAGTTGTGTTGTGCCCATGATAGAACACACCCTTATAATTGAAGCTAAGATGGTTTCGAATGTTATAAAAGAGGGACGAAAGATACCAAAGGGACAGGTTTGCTTTCAATCGACTGTCATTGTCAATTTCTAGATTCAAGTCAAGATATGAAGTAGACCTAATTGTAAATGGTGTCCCCTTTATTTCACCGATTCAAAATAGTTACCAAAACCAAACTTTGAATCATTTATTGAGAGAACATCATATACAGGTGTATAGAAAAGCGTGAAGTTAAGGAATTAGGCTGGCTTCCTTCATAAATAGGTCGTGTATAAAGTACACAAATGTAAGCCTTATATTAATAAAGTCGGCTAAACGATCAGTGATAGTTCCCATGGGGATGACGATTATGTGTAGAACGACATCACGACCAGATCTATAATTGTATCTTTAACTTTAAAATGGAGAATACTTGTGTATATGGTAGAAAAGTCAAAAAAATGAAAATGACACGTTTAAATATTTCTTGCGTCCGAATCGCTTTTCTGGATTTACCTTCATCAGGAACGCTCAAAGCCAAACCTTTGAAATCCGAAGATGTATAAGTACCGAAACCGTTGAAGAACTGTATGTCAAAAATATCTAAAATAAATAGCCAAATTCATCTAAAGCCAGTTTTGACTGAGGGAGTTGAAACCTTAGTTTCTTAATAATTTCAAAATTTATAAACGGACAATTTTAGCAAAGTTTGTTAAATTATATCAGTACCAAAGTACTGACTACTGAGCTGATGATACCCTCGGGGACTGATAGTCCATCATCAGAGGTATCGACCCAGTGATGTAAAACATTACTGTTGAAATACTTTTGCACGAGGAAACAGACTTATAGATCTTTTAACGTATCCACATCATATGTGCTACATCCCTAGAGTATGTAATTTCACTTTAACTGTGAAGCACGATTTTAGCTAGCTTTACATCCAAGTTTAAACAATCATTATTTTATTTTTCGGAAATTGTCTGCACCATCTCAGGATAAGGCAGTTGTTTTCCATTTGTTCTGTTGATAGTTGATGTTTGTTATTATTGTTTTTTTGTGATCTTCCCAATATTAATTTTAAAAATTTTAAAAGTTGGTATTTTTGTTTCAGTTATTTGATTGCTGAAAAAAATTACTCAAAAATTAAGAAACAATGCTGCGCACTTGGAAGACACAGCAATATAACGTTATTTGTATTTGTATTTTGTATACTGATCGTAATCGCAAGCATCCTTGACTTTTTTCTTATTTTTTCTTATTTTGTCAATATGTTCATTTTTATAAACATCTGTACAATAAAGTGTTGATATCACTTACAGGTCATTTTAAAGTGAAATTAGCTTAGATTAGTAGATAATTCAAATGATAGGGAGTCGGAGAGAGCTACCTGACATCTACAGTAATTGAAAATGGTTAACAAATACCATATAATTTTCAATTATGTACTTTATCTAAAACATGAAAATATTCTACCAGGTACTTACATAAACGTCTAAACAAGAAATTTGAATTAAAATGAATAGATGTATGCC
This sequence comes from Mytilus edulis, assembly GCF_963676685.1. NCBI lineage: Eukaryota > Metazoa > Mollusca > Bivalvia > Mytilida > Mytilidae > Mytilus > Mytilus edulis. The sequence continues at coordinate 48,594,552 of NC_092355.1, read as the reverse complement.
AATCTAAAAGTAGAACAAATTCAAAAATAAAACGTAAATTATTTCAATAACATCATATAGGCCAAGGCGCGTCTGGCGTATAAGATTATTAAGATATTTAGACTTGAATGAAAAAATGTATGCTAATCTATTTTAAAAGCAAATGCATATGAAAAATAAACTTTTGAATAATTTCAAAAACACATCTTTTCATATATATATATATATTGCGTAAAACAAAGATTTGCATAACAGAAATTGAGCCTTGAACTATAATATAATTCAAGGCTCATTTATTGTCATGCAAATCTATGTTTTCGTTATACATGTTATATGTAAAACAAGATACTACACAATTATCACCACAAATCTGAATGTGAACTTAAAATATCAAATAACATTGTAAAATACAAGGCGTTAGCATTAACATCTACAAGTCTAGCCAGTCTTTAAAATTGACTGAAGTTAATCCAGACAAGCGGTTCGAACGCTCGCATGTAGCCTTAATCTTTCAAATTATCTACTGTTCTACTGCATTGCAAGTGATATTCAACGATTAAAAGGAAAACTTTTTTTTAATTATTCTTAAAGCTTGAATTAAGAATAAATAAAAAAAGCAGTAACAACTTTAACAAAATGCACTATACTAGAAAAATAATTTTAAAACTAAAAAAATAGATCATCATTTTAAAATGCATTAATGAGTTGCTAAAATGTGAAAAAATAGAAATATTTCTAAATTTTCATCTTTAAATTGGAAACCATTGAACGCATATTGTATTTTGTTACACTTTCTAGTATAGTATACGATTTACCAATGTAAGTTGGTATCAGGAAACATACATAAAAAGATTAAATTGATTTTTTATAAAGAAATGAAAAAATAAAAGATTTTATATATGATGTATTTCTAAGTGAGGGAAATACACAAGTAAAACACTCAAGTAAATCTTCAATTGAATATCAATTATTGTCAATTACCACAAAAACATGCAACATTTTCCTCATAATCTGTTGATCAAATTCTGACAAACTACGCTTTGTGCACAGCCAAACGTCAATTACTTCAGGTGTACAGCTAGTCATATACATTTGCTACCACTAGAGTTAATATAATGGCATTTGTATGTATGAGAAGTTATTGTGTCAAGGGTTGATATAAATGTCAATAAGGCATCAGGAAAATGAAATAAAAAAAAACATCAGTAAGTTTATAGATTAAAACTAACAGATGAATTAAATAATAGAAATAAGGCGGTGTTTTTATCTTTTTACATTTTGTGAAAAGGGGTATCTAGCGAATAAAGATGAACTGAAATGTATTTTGTTCCTTGTAATAAACATTCCAAGGAATTTTTTTCATTAAATGTGGCATATTACAACTGAAACCCTTTCTTAAACTATTCCTATGCTTTTTTAAAACTAGATCTGATGTAACCATACATGTAGTTGTCTTTATGAAGTCAATTTATCATATGCAATAGATATGTGAAAATATTGGACGTCACTAAAGTTGCCTGACTATACTTCAGCACTCTCGTGATTCATTAATATAATATCACATTTTATCAGTCAGTTACGTTCATTTAAAAGATATTGAAATAAATATCCTATCACGTTCTGAAATCAACGTCGAAAGATAGTTTTAAACATGTCACGTGTGTTTTAAGCGGTAATGTGTACATAAGTTCTTATTATTAAAGATCAAATCCAGTTAAAAAACAAAATGTATAAATACTCATATTTCAACACTTAACTTAAGATGTATCGTAAAGATATTTTTGAAACTTTTATGCTATTTTTGTCCATTAAAATTCATCAAAACACTAATGTTACCTTTAGAGGATGTATAAACGTAGATTAGTCAATTTTTATGAACTGAATTGTTTTTGTTAAAAGCTCGCTTGTAGCCTTAATCTTTCAAATTATCAACTGCTCTACTGCATTGCGAGTGATGTCCAACGATTTAAACGAAAACTTTAATTATTCTTAAAGCTTGAATTTAGAATAAATTTTAAAAAAAGCAGTAACAACTTTAACAAAATGCACTATACTAGAAAAATAATTTTAGAACTAAAAAAGTATATCATCATTTCAATTATGTACTTTTATCTAAAACATGAAAGTATTCCACCAGGTACTTACATAAACGTTTAAACAAGAAAATTGAACTCAAATGAAAAAATGTATGCCAATCTAAAAGAAGAACAAAATAAAACGAAAATAAAACGTAAATTATTTCAATAACATCATATAGTCCAAGGCGCGTCTGGCGTGTTAGATTATTAAGATATTGGAACTTAAATGAATAAATGTATGCCAAACTATTTTAAAAGCATATGCAAATGAGAAATAAACGTATGAATTATTTCAATAACATCATATCATCATACATCAAGCGTAAAGCAAAGATTTGCATAACAGAAATTGCCGACCGTGCAAGGGCTGTATAGCCAGTCAAGGTCGTTAAAAACTTCCATTTGTTGCAACAGAAATTGAGCCTTGAACTATAAGATAATTTGAGACTCAACTATTGTCATGCAAATCTATGTTTTTTTTGTTATATGTCAAACAAGGTACTACACGATTATCACCACAAATATGAAAGTGAATATGGAATATCAAATAACATTGTAAAATACAAGGCGTTAGCATTAATAGAATTTAAGTCCTGTACTTAAATTCAGTTATCACGGTGCGCTGTACTATTACATTGGTTGGTTATTAGTGAGTTTAAGAAAACTCAAATTTCATTGGTGGTTAGTGAACCATACAATTTGACGTCACGATCCTTTTTTAATTCGGGTCCAACAGGAGAGGCTGCTTAAATAACTAATCCGAGGAAAATTTTATTCAAAATCCCTCCCTCCTCCCGAAATGTATATTTATTGTAAATACAATGTATTAGAATAAGATACTGTCTGTGTTGTAATTTATAATTTCAGGTGATGTTTCAGTTGTCAATTGTTTGAACACCTATATGTATTTGGCCATTTGGACAGACAGGACCTGTGAAGAAGTCTGTTCGAAGTTATCGAACCTTCCAACAAAGACTTTGAATTTATTAGGCCTGTGATTTGCATAATTCGCTGCATCAAAAAACATTTTGTTTCATTAATAGTATCATTTACTACAGATTTAGATGAACAATGTAAGGGTTTCGTTCCATCACCTGTGTTCCCACGGTGATTTCCAAATTGTTTTAATCCTATCTTCAGTTACCATTATCTGTGGTAGTAATTTATATATATATATATATGACAGTACGGTTGCCAGAATCAGCAATATGCGGGTAACCTCATTTTTCAGTTATATACAACATGTATAAATTATGAGAATGTAATATTAAAGGCTGTGGCCAAATACTGCCAATTTGTTGTTTGGTCTTAATTAGCATCTGGGATAACATCTACAAGTCTAGCCAGTCTTCAAAATTGACTGAAGTTAATCCAGACAAGCGGTTCGAAAGCTCGCATGTAGCCTTAATCTTTCAAATTATCTACTGCTCTACTGCATTGCAAGTGATGTCCAACGATTAAAAGGAAAACTTTTTTTTTTAATTATTCTTAAAGCTTCAATTTAGAATTAATGTAAAAAAGCAGTAACAACTTTAACAAAATGTACTATACTAGAAAAATAATTTTAAAACTAAAAAAATAGATCATCATTTTAAAATGCATTAATGAGTTGCTAAAAATGTGAAAAAATAGAAATATTTCTAAATTTTCATCTTTAAATTGGAAACCATTGAACGCACATTGTATTTTGTTACAGTTCTAGTATAGTATACGATTTACCAATGTAAGTTGGTATCAGAAAACATACATAAAATGATTAAATTGATTTTTTATAAAGAAATGAAAAAATAAAAGATTTTATATATTATGTATTTCTAAGTGAGGGAAATACACATGTAAAACACTCAAGTAACTCTCGAATTGAATATCAATTATTGTCAATGACCACAAAAACATGCAACATTTTCCTCATAATCTGTTGATCAAATTCTGACAAACGGTGTACAGCTAGTCATATACATTTGCTCCTACTAGAGTTAATATATTCGCATTTGTATGTATGAGAAGTTATTTTGTTAAGGGTTGATATAAATGTCAATAAGGCATCAGGAAAATGAAACAGAAAAAAACATCAGTAAGTTAATAGATTAAAATTAACAGATGAATTAAATAAAAGAAATAAGGCGATGTTTTTATCTTTTTACATTTTGTGAAAAGAGGTATCTAGCGAATAAAGATGAACTTGAATGTATTTTGTTCCTTGTATTAAACATTCAAAGGATTTTTTTCATTAAATGTGGCATATTTTAATTAAAAACTTTTATTAAAGAAACCATTCCTATGCGGTTTTCAAACTATATCTGATGTAACCATACATGTAGTTATCTTTATTAAGTCAATTTAACATATGCAATAGATATGTGAAAATATTGGACGCCATTACAGTTGCCTGACTATATTTCGGCACTCTCATGATTCATGAATATAATATCACATTTAAACAGTAAGTTACATTCATTCAAAAGATATTAAAATAAATAAATCAACGTCGGAAATAGTTTCAAACATGTCACGTGTGTTTTTAGAGGTAATGTTAACATAAGTTCTTTTTATCAAAGATCAAATCCAGTTAAAAAGCAAAATGTATAATTACTCATATTTCAACACCTAACTTAAGATGTATCGTAAAGATATTTTTAAAAGTTTTATGCTATTTTGTCCATTAAATTCATCAAAAAACTAATGTTACCTTCAAAGAATAAACAAACGCAGATCAGTCAATATATATTAACTTAATTATTTTTGCAAAATACAGCACTGCTCATTGATATCGTGGAAAGTTCGTTCGGCTACGAAATGACTTTAAGATAACGTTAGATTGACTAGTTTAACAACTTGAATACTTAAATAATTTCTTAAATTTTAATTTCAAATGCATTAACATCAAATGTAGTGAGTCTAGTTGCGCAGACAGACTACGGATTTTCTTCTTTGTATGCATCAATCGCCAAGTAAATCGTAATTTAGACAAAATGTCACAATCAGTTAAATCATAGAGCAGATGACTATACTGGTATCAGGGAAGAATACTTACTCAATTGTGATATCTCTTTTTTGCAAGAATATTATGATATGATATGATAGATTTCAGTGGGTTCTCTTTGTCTTCATACATAAACAGTGACAACATAAACAGTCTGATTGAAATCAAAATAAACTAATAATTCAGAATAAATTAAATGAAAAAAAAAGTTTGAATGAAAATTGAGCAATTATTTCCATATAGGCTTCATAGCTCTTTAACGTTTTATTTTCTTATTTACTCATGGTTTTCATATTTTCGACTTTTAACGCTCTTTGTGACTGTCAATTCAGAAAAGAACTTTGGACGAATAAAAATTTTTAAAGTGCTGTTTTCATATAAGTAATAGCTTCGATTTTAATACATTTTTATTCATAAAAATGATAACCTGATACTCAAAAGCAACAATATTAAAAAGTTATCTCTGTATAAAAGTATAAAGACTCTTTTGTTTACAATTTTAATTTGATGTACGTGCACTGATGACAGTAATGTTTGTCTGGTATTTATCCACATCACATTTGTCGTCCGCAGTACCATTTTTAATTTTACTAATTTCTTCGTTTTTCTTCCCTGAAAAGAATTTTTAGATTCTAAAAAATAATATTCATGAAATAGTTTTAAAAAAAACCAAAAGGCATATTTTTGTCTTTCGACAGACTGAGGTTTAAAGGTCGTCATTTGTGCAATGAGCGATTACTAATTTTAAGTTAAAGCATGTCCATCATTTGACATTTTAACAGCATCTTGTTGATTTGTGACTGAATTTTATTGGAACACGTTTGTTGCGAGTCTTAACCGAACCCGTAATCTTACTGTAAATGTTGAGACGGTTAAACCCGTTGGATTTTTATACACCTGTCCAAAGTCTGTAGCCTGTTTAGTAGTTGTCTTTTGTTGGTGTAGTTCATAAGTGTTTCTTGTTTCTCAATTATCTTTTTTTTTTTGTAGATTAGACAGTTGGTTTTATTCTTTGAATAGTTTTACCCAAGTCATTTTGGGATCCTTTATAGCTTGCGGGCCATGGTATGTAATAAAAAAAATAAGTGCTTTCCTCGTCATAATTGAATGCAAAAATTTAACAAGCTGGGATATATTATTTCGAATATGAAAAAATGTACTATTATGTAATAATTGTCCTTACAATCGACGTTTCGGTTAAATGCTATGTACAAAATACATCGTGGTGTTGATGCAATGGTCTTAGTTTATTACGTACTTCTCGACGGTTTTATATACGTGATTTTTCATTCATTTTCATAACAATAAACTAAATAACTATCATTACCTAATTTTGACATTTCTATTCCTATGTGATTTCCCGCACTATCTCCTTCAATGCATATTCCATTGATCTGTAGAATTAGATAAAGTATTTTTACCTTTATCCTTTTTTTTCCTTTTTCTTTTTTGTGTATTTACATTTAAAAATGTTATTTACATGATATGTATAATGATGTATATTCGCCTTTTTCAGAATCAATAGTCCTCTATATTTTTATTTTTTTACCAACACAATAGAAATCAGATTAAACATTTGCTCGAATGTTCATTATTGGGGACTTTGTTTACCAATCTAAACTTGTTGGTGTTTCCTTTTAATATTACCAAAATCGCTGACTAACAAAAAGTAAAATCACTAAAATATTGAACTTAGAGGAAAATCAATTTGGAAAGTCCATATGGCAAAGTCAAATAACAAAACACATCAAAAACGAATGGGTAAGAACTGTCATATTCCTGACTTGGTACAGGCATTTTCAAATGTAGAAAATGTGGATTAAACCTGGTTTTATAGCGCTAACCCTCTTACTTTGATGACAGTCTCATCAAATTCTTTATATACAATCGTATATAATGATTTTTCATCGGTTGATACTAATAAACAACATGTGATTATTTTACGAAGGTATTTAAATTAAACATATATTAAGTGACACTGTTTGTTGATTAACCCAAATGCGAAATGCACAGTTGTTCATCTTTATGGCATTTATTTTTATAAATATGACTGTTGAAGTTTGACAAGTAATCTTCAAATGAGATCGGATAAAATAAATCAATAGTTTCGTCTAATTCAGCTAATCCATCGTGCAGTTCAGAATGCAAGGAAACTCTCTCGTTTAATAATGATAACACTTGAGCTTTCAAACTTTTTGTTTGTTAAGGTTTGGGGGTTCTTGATTAATGCGAATCCATTGAAGCGCCTCTGTTGCACTGTATTAATCAAGGAATATTCTTGAGACTATTCTATAAGGAGACGGATAAGCAATTGTTGCTTGTTTCCGAATCCTAATTGTGAATGTGTTTATAATTATACTTGTATTTTTCATAATAAAAATATTGTTTACACCAAGGAATATAATTGCTCAGAAGACACGAAAATTCATATAAAAAATGTACATTTTGTTTCAAACCTTCATCTGTCTTTCGTATCACTATGTTAGGTGTGTCTACTTTTGATGTTAATTGCTTTTTTTATCACACTCACGGTGTTACTCGTTGATACCAGTCCATTGACATCATCACTGCGTTCATGTCGCTGTTTCAGGTTTTTTACAAGAATTAGTATTGTTACAACAGCGGCATTGACTGCTACTACGACTTCCAAAGCCATGATTATCATACCTGTAAAATGTGATAAAAAAGAAGGTACTGTGTTTACTGGTTGAGATTTGTTCAAATCAGCTTGTTTCGCTTCATAATTTTGTTTCCGTTTTACATTTGTAAATAAAAATTATATTTTAGATTAATTTTCCATCATAAATATGTAACTCATGTACGACATGTACGAAACAAGATTATTTAAAAAAAATAAACATCAGATTAGACTTAAGCCGGGTTATCTTGCAAACTGAATGCTATGAATATTTCGCAGAAGCCAGAAACAGAAATTGTAGACGCGCAATCGTTCACATTTTTATCAGCAGGTATAATGGTATTTATACATGCATCGGGTCATACATAGTTAGATTTCTCTGTGTCGTTATTCAAACCTTGTTTTTATGCAATTTGAAAGCGGGTTTTAACTTTAAAATACGACGGGGGAAATTTATTAAATTCAGTTTTAAAAACAAAATGATTTTTTAGGCGAGTAGGAATATACCCTTTAAACAGATTTTGTTTTGTTGCCTATGATGGTTCAAAACGGTTGAAATTATAAACAAAAATAATTTGAATAGACTTCGTAAGACGTAAAACAACTAGTCTACGTTTCACTTTCTTTTGAGCATCATATTTAATCAATGATTGCCTAATCCTGTTAGATGATACGGTCTATCTTTATATGGCTTTTTTAAAGTATTTTGATTCGAGCGTCTCTGCTGAATTTCTTAGACAAATCACACGTCTGGCTTACAAACTTTTAATCCTTGAATATATGATAGTTTCATCTTTGTGTTGTCCTCACAGAACTGTCACAATAAAGCGACTTAATATGTTCATTATCGTCAAACAATTTTATTAGCCGAACGGAAGGATTTCAAAGAAAGGATTCCAACACATTATCTCTTAATCCTAATGAAGTACCTGAGTCTTCATTTATGCATTACAATTGAGAATGGAAATGGGGAATGTGTCATAGGGACAACAACCCGACCATAGAGCAGACAACAGACGAAGGCCACCAATGGGTCTATATATAACAAACGTCTTCGGACTACATCTGACCTCCATTTTAAAGATATCATACAAACCAATGATTACCTGTGTTTGATGCATGCGGGTACTGATTTGAGGAGTTAACACCTTGAAAAACAATAATAGGCATTAATGGAACATATTTGCTAACCTTATCTCTTTCTAATTATCGAGAAAAAAAACGATGTAAATCACATAAAACAAAATATGAAATTAAAAATAACAGAACGAAATCTGTAGAAGAAAGTTATTCTAAGTGTTTTAACAAAAAAAAATTAACACTCTTATTCACCAAGTCATGAATATGACAGATGTTTACCATTGGTTTGATGTATTTGAGCTTTTGAATTTTCCATTTGATTAGGGACTTTCCGTTTTGAAATTTTTCTGATAAAGGTAATTTTCTTTTTCACATAATCTAACGTTGCAATCATTACAGTTTCGACCACTTATAAATATAATGTCAGATTTACCCTCAGAAACAATCTCGTATCAAAGTTTAATAGTGATGCAAAAGCACGAGTTGAATGTTCGATACGGTTTTCCATTTATCTGATATCTAGCTCGATATATCATCGTAATCAGTCATATGGTATATTCATATAAATGCAACCGTGTGAGATAGTGTTGAAAAATTCATTTTCATTACTGAGATACATGTTCATGAGTTATAATGTAGTAAAATACCATATATTTGGTTTAGCGACGTGAAAACACCCCTATTTAGGTATTTGAATGCGGCATGACGCAAAAACTACTAAAATCTGTAAAACTCTTCTAAAAGATAGGCCTAAGATACTTAAGGGAGAGTCAAACTCATAGATCGCATTTAAACTGATTACACTATGGCTAAAAAATGAAGAAGACAAACAGACAAATTATATAACACATGACAAAACAGCGAAAACTAAAGACTAACCAACACGAGCCCCACCAAAAACTAATGGTGATCTCAGGTGCTGCGGAAAGTAAGCAGATCTTGATCTACATGTGGCACCGTCGTGTTGCTCATGTTATAACAAAACCAGTAAATTGTCTGATTCGGTAGGTTACATTTATTAAAAAGGAAATGGATTGTAGTTACGACAAAAGTAACATATCCGATATCATCTTTGAAACGGTAATCCATAACGTTGAACTAACTCGCGATAGCGTCCGTAAAATTTACGAAGGGATTATTTCAACTTCACCATTTGGAACTCTTTGTTTAACAGCTTTCCTGTGAGCAGCAAGGAAATCATAATTTTGTCATGACTCAACGATGCAACACTTTGAAAATGTTTTTTATTCTGTCTGTAACCTGGTTTTGTCCTTTGTATTTGAAGTATTTTTATTTAATTAAAATATTCTATTTCTCTATAACTTACCTGAACACAAAGTATGTTCTATATCCTGTAAGCTTGTTCCATCTTCACAGGTGAAACTTGTTGTTATTACCGTGGTGGTTACTCTGGTGATCCATTTATGCAACTCAGACTTGAAACACGAACATTCAAAACAACTGTCACATTTGCTGGATACAAAAAAATAACTAATTGATATATTTTCACCTATCCTAATTTATTTTGAAACACTTAGAGATACCTCTGGAATGACATTAAAAAAATACTATATCTTGTAAAACAAATGAACTTTGGTAACTTATTCCAAACATTGAAATTAAAATATTTCTGATTGTTCATAACATATTTTATATATTCACCACGTTGTTTCGCCAAAAATAATAAACACCATTCTATAGAACACAAGCATGTCAAGCACGTAGTTACAAATATTACCAAATCTGGAGGCAAAAACTACATTGAAAATATGTTTAATTTTCTAAAGAAATATGATTACAAGTTTAAATCGTATTTGAATCAGTGCTTCGAATAATGTACAAATTCTCCTTGTGCATAATGTTTAACAGTACCAAAAAAGGATAAAAGTTCATTATTGTTTTGTAGTTGTCTAACTGAACATGTGAATACTTACATTGTATTAAGCTGTTGATTTGACTGTAAAAACCCTTCGTCTATATCATCAATTGGATTGTGGCTTAAATCTCTGGAAAAAGTAACAAACAAAAAATCCGAACGGAAATTCGATAATCAAATGTCAAAATAAAAAGCTAAAACACATTAACCGAATCGATAACAACTGTCATATAAAAGTATTGACTTTTTTCAGTAAAAAATATTTTTATAAGCATCGTTCACACAATTATTTTGTAGTCGGTTGGACACTACATGTATCAGTCTTATTCTTCTCAAAATTGTTTTGGTCAGCTAAACTCATCCTTGTATGCATAATTATTATGACATTCTATTTTGAAGGATTTAATCTTAAAATCTAACAGTTAACTAGTAGCGACTCTTGATACCATTAATAGAACACCACGTACAAAAAACTTATCATAGATTCCAGGATTGAAATTTTATTTTTGCTCCAGACGCTTGTTTCGTCTAACGACGACTCATCAGTGACGCTCGAATTTAAAAATGTTAAACATTACTTTCATCCATAACAATTAATTTGCATTTAAAGCTGCTGAGTAATAAGAATTTATTTTGAGGGGATTACCCTCTTTCAAAACTTCTGGATCCCTATCTGATGACTTACATACAACCGAGTTATAAATACATAAATACGTCAGATAATAATAATAAAGGCAAAGGTGTTTTTTTCTTTATTTTATGATTCCACTTAACAAAACAAATTGGAATGTTTTTGTCTATAATTTACACTGAATATGTGTTATAATTCCATTCACATTGAACATGTTTAAGCCTGCAATTAATAGATAGGCTTTAACATGTTTAATAATAACAAAATGTTCTTAAATTCTCTATTTTATTTATCACATTGATGGACTGTTTCAATTCTTTGCTAAGTTGACAGTTGTGCTGGTTGTAAAACAAAATTAAATTACAAAGAGTTTTAAGTTACTTACATTTGTAAAAGCCCTGTTAGTTCGCTGAGACTATCCTTTGGTATAATTTTTAATTGGTTGAACGATAGATCGCTAAAAGTAGAGCACGTTTAGTAAGTAAGAATTAATTTCAATAACAGAGAAGAGTAAAAAAATGTATTCGAAAATGTCTATTATATATCTTATTACCACTGGTCTATTTCATTCTGCATTTGTTTATAAAATTCGAGACAAGTTGTCCCACTTTAATGCTATGACACAAAGGCGAGGAATTTTGTTAACTATATATTAAACAAGGGGAACGAACGATCTTTTTTTTTTATTTTAACAAATTTGATTTTAAATTGCTTGAAGAAATTATCGGCTTTTATTTTGAATAAAAAAACAATAAGAGTCTTAGATATTTATTAATTTACAGATTGGTAGTTCTGTTATACCGTTTGAACAGCGAAAACATTTATCTTTTTTCAATACAGATTTGACATCCATCTACTGTTGTTTGTAAACTTACACCACCAAACATTATACGAGAAAAAAAAGAACTATTACAATGTATTAAAAATTAATGTACAATATTGAAATCAAGTGACAACTTACAGAATAGTACAATCATTAGATATCGACGTTGGTATCGATGCCAAAGACTTCTTAGAAAGATCGACTGTTGACGCTACACATAAGTTCATGACGTAAACACATACAATTAAAACGAATAACATCTCGATCATGATTCTGTCATACAGCAATGTCGATATTGATGATACTTGGTCTGAAAATTTAAACATTTCTAAATCAAAGACAACAAACTAACAAGCTTTTAAAAAACTTTTCTTTCTGATAACATTTTTTTTTATGTAAGGGGTGGTAGGATATTTTTTTATTATACCTAATTTACATGTATACCTTTCTTCTATTATAAGATAGATGACAGTGTAAATGATTTTGAACTGCATGGTTACAATTTCGGCAGTTGATCGGTAGTGATCTGTAGGTTGAGTACCTGATCGCATTTGAATATTTGCGCAATTATGAATTTGAGGAAATGTATGGGTTTTAACTAAGATACCCCTATTTTGACAATTTTACCTAAAATGTCTGATATGTTTATGCATCGTTGTAAATATAATGGAATGTGATGCGACTGTCATATTTGTTGTTCTCATCTGATTTTGTCTTATGCTTAGTTCGTTTCTGTGTGTGTTACATTTTAACGTTGTGTTGTCATTCTCTTATATTTAATGCGTTTCCCTCGGGTTTTGTTTGTGACCTGGATTTGTTGGGTTTTTTTTCTATCGATTTAAGAGTTTTGAACATCGGTATACTACTGTTGCCTTTATTCATACAAGTGAAAGGTTTAGCGCCATAAAACCAGGTTCAACTCACCATTTTCTACATATGAATATGGCTGTACCTAGTCATGAATATGACAGTTGTTGTCCATTTGTGTGATGTGTTTTATCTTTGGAATTTGTCATTTGATCAAGGACTTTCCGTTTTGAATTTTCCTCAGAGTTCAGAATTTTTGTGATTTTACTTTTGATGAAAAATCGCGAAAATTTATAACAGCTATCGAAATAAAAGAAACAAAAATACCTAACTCCTAAGTAAATTGAAAACGGGGAAAACCATATATAAACTTACAAAATCGAACGCAATCAATCAACAGAACATTTGTAAAACAGCTGCCATATTCCCGATGTGGTGCTGACTGGCCTTCAATGAAGACATACATGTATCTTTGCAATATGAAATGTCATGAATTATCAAAAGTCCACTAATTTTGTTTGACGTCAATCATAAATGTTCAATTTCTAAATCTAAAAAAATCCAAAAGCATGCTTATGTGTGAATAAAGTTAACAGAAACAATCCAAGATACACCGACTTTCAGGACAAAATTCTCCAAAATTGCGAAATTATAAAAATAATGGCTTCATACAACCACGATCAGGGGTATATGCTTCAATATGCTAAAATCAATTTATTACATCTTTATCTTCAATTGATAATAATATCTTTCTAGGAATGTGTGCAATTGATTTACATTGTCATTTCGGGGCCTCTTATAGCTAACTATGCTTTGCTCATTGTTGAAGGCCGTACGGTTGCCTATAGTTGTTAATTTCTGTGTAATTTGGTCTGTTGTGGAGAGTTGTCTAATTGTGAATTATACCCGATCTTTTTTTTTTATCACACTCGTTAAAAAAACTTCAAAATAAAACATGTTTAACCCAGCCGCATTTATTCGTCTGTCACAGTCCATGTGTGTGTGTGTGTTGAAGAACAATTTGTGGTCGTGGGCTGTATTTTGTCTTTGATCCGGTTGTCATTTGATACATTCCACGTTCCCATTCTCAATGTTATCTCATTTATAACAATTTTTTTTATGTTTATTTTGAAATTATGAAATGTGGAAACAATAAATCACATGAACAGCACTTAGGTTTGAAATAAGTAGTTAATACGACATTTTATATTTCCAGAGACACATGTATTTCATTTTTGGTTGGATCAAAAGGCTGTTACACAATTTATACTTACTTCATTATGTATTCAACACTTCAACAAAAAATCAACATAGTGCCGTTTAGTGAAATTATTTAGATACAAAAAAACAAAAATTATGAATTTAAAAGTAAGATTTGATATATATATAAATAAACATGAAGGAAAATTTGGTTGATTTCTTATTCAGTATTTTACTTACAATGTCAATGTATGTTGTCATTAGAATTCCAATATATTCATTCCATAGAATTTCTAAAGTCATATTACTCATATTGGGTTCCCACTGTCCGTAATACATTTTTATATAATTAAAAATTAATATGATCGACTTATCTTTTATTGATTTGGGGTTTTCAGTGTAATCCAATAACTTGTAGCAACAACATACAGAAACAAATTCAATATTCAAAGATATCTGTATCAAACGATTCGACTCTACAATAGAATTTAATATGATCTAAGTAAGTGGGAATTGTTGCAATAAAAGATAACGTCTAATTTGATTGATTAATAATTAAAATAAAATCTTGATTGTTTTTTTTTTCTCAAGAGATCACATGTAAGAACAACAAACGGCAACTATCTAGTAACCATTGTTTTTTTAATTTGTTAACAAATAACGTGGTATTTTATAAATTATCAGTAATCCAACAGTACAAAGATGTAGAATCAGATATTAAAGTATTCAAAGGAGACTACATCGTGTTTACACAAATACAAGGAAATACCAATTAACATATTTTATATTTCCATTCTCAATTTTATTTTAGATGAAGATGGCAATCATATATTTTTCGAGTCCTTTTAAGAAGCAGTTACTCAAAAAACTGCGATCTACAATATCTTTTCAAGCCTAAAAATTAGATACAATTTTGTTTAAAATATTATTTTAAAAAAATCATTTGCAAATGTTATAGACATCAACTGTCCCTGGTTATGGAAGACGGATGAGCACTCACAAATATGTTTTAGAATCGATACATTCTGTATGTGCATGTTTAATTCATGATCTTTAAATTTAGCGGCTGTCGTCTGTTTCTGTATGTTATGTTTTTTTGTTCACTGTTATGGCATAACTGTAGGCCGTTTGTTTTCTTTTTGTATGAAGTAATTCACATTTTGTGATTGTTGAAGGTTGTACAGGTGTCCTATTCATTTCCAAATCATCTTCGTTTGAACGCTGTTTCAAATAGTTTTTCCAATATTTTACAAAGAGGAGAGTTGAAAAGTGCAAAGAATTTGTCAATATCAACAACACACGAACGGATAAACAAAGTCTGCAATACTCTTACTATATAGGCTTGTACAATACTGTCATATGAAAATGAAGTAAATACAAGCTAACAAAATCGTACGGTAGCATTCACTGAGTTGCAACATTTCGTTTCGTAACAAAGAGCTTGCTGATAAATTGAGATGAAATTTAGCAAAACAAAATTTATAAAGTTTGGATACATGTATTGGAACATCATGAAGCATATAAGATGACATCGAACATGGTTGTTTCAATGACGAGAACCAGGGGTGAAGGGTCCGTATATATCTGCGTCCATTCGTTTTTTTGTTTTGAAATATCAAAAACAAAAAACAAAAAACGAAAATGTTTTCATTTTTCGTTTTTGATTTCATAAAAACCAAAATGAAAAACGAAAGTGTTCTCATTTTTCGTTTTTGATTTCTTAAAAACCAAAACGAAAAACGAAAGTGTTTTCATTTTTCGTTTTTGATTTCTTGAAAATTAAAATGAAAAATTAAAGTGTTTTCGTTTTTCGTTTTTGATTTCACAAACAAAAAAACGAAAAACAAAAGTATTTTCATTTTTCAATTTTGATTTCTCAAAAACAAAAAACGAAAAACGAAAGTGTATTTATGTTATCTTTCCAACACAGTTTAATTGTCATTCAAATAATGACAATGTTGTCATTTGTCATTCATTTAAAGGTCGTTAAAGTATACATGCACAGCGGTTGTCAGATCAATACTACTTTAATCGAAGATAATGTCGACGGATGCAAAAGCCTTTAGCAATCGGAACAATATTGATGCGTGAACTTTATTACTTTTAAGTTTAGAAAGGTCGATCCAAGATTATTAGAATTGATGACCAAGATCCATCTGCCAGTATTTTACGAACTACGAGGACGATAATGTATTTTGCTTGATTTAATTTTCAAAATTTCCGCAATTTCACAATTCAAACTGGGATATTAAATTGGTTTGTCATTAGGAGCCTATAAGGTATTAATTTTGCTTATTTGTGAAGACTATATAAATTTTAGGTGACATTAACTAGAGGTCGTTGATGGGGGATTATGGAATTGGGAATAGTGGACAAAAAATATAAACAATAGAGACAATGGACTAAGAAATAAATAAAATAGCTAGAATAATGGTGTTAAAATGTAATGATAAGAGAATAATTGTCAAAAAGTATAAAGAATAGAGAAATATGGCATAAAATATCACAGAATACAGAAATTAAGAACCCCGAATCCTCACCATCATACTAGTTGCCTTAATGAACGTTAGTTTGTCTCTGGGAGATTGATATTGGTTATCATATGGTTTCTCTTTATTTCTATGTCTATTAATTCAGAAGCATGCTTTCATTATTTACCAACATTTTACATATCACATTATAAAAAAGACTATTATTTTGCAAACTACCATAGATTTCCAGTAATTGTTTTGCATAGACCACATCACATTGGAGTCCCTGTAATTTTTTTTCAAGTTAACCGCAGTTACCCACCCTACCCCATCATTACATAAAAGTTAATAAACAAATGTCTACGGAAATACTTCTGTCTGAACAATGTGTAAAGGGGAGGTTGGTAGCTGATGTCTGCTGGAGAAAAAAAATCAAGGTTGCTGTTTAGCTTATTTTTTGTCAAAGATAGGTCCAAAGTTGGGGTCGAACACCGAACCCCATCCTAACCGAAAGTGTAAGAAAAATTGTCCTCACTAGGTGCAAAGGGAAGCTGGGTAGCTGGTGTCTACAGTAGAAAAATCCAGGGTGTTGTTCTGCTTATTTTTTTTTTTCTAAAGTAGGTCTAAAGTTGAGGTCGTTTACCCTACAAAAACCCTTACCAGACAGTTAATAAAAAAATTCTGCGGCAATACTTCTATCTGCTCTAGGTGAGAACGTAAGCTAGAGATCTAGGGCCTACTTGATCAAAATTACAAGTTAATTTATAGCACGGATCAATCTTTTTTTCAGCTAATAAATAATTTCCTTGCCCACCATACTTTGAATACAAAAAATAAACCTTTTGTCCAGTCCAGAGGTAGAATGTTTTGTAAAAACAGTTTTGTGTGGCAAAAAAAAGTTAAAGCACGAGTGCAACTTTCTTTTCTTTTAATGCAGAATTATTATTACTTTTCATGAACTATTTGACAGGATGCCGATAATAAGGAAAGCTAAATCACCCAATAGTGCAATTTTGCCATCATTAAAAAAAATCATAATTATTTACGATTCTATAAACACTCCAAGTGTTGACTATTTAAAATGTAAAGCGGGCAGTACGCTGTGTAATATATCGAAAGCGATTGGTTTTGGCTTTATATAACTAATAATAACATAAGATGTATGTTTCATTATAATTCGTTATTCTGATTGGCTAACTGCACATCTCATTACACAACGAAAATCATTATTCATGATGACACGAGGTCCCACAATAAAGTGCAAAGGTGAATTTAATAAAAACTTGATAAAAATCGTGTTTTCATGATCCTAGCTAAAACATGTAATTATAAATATTGAATGCTTCTTTTTGTAACTTCATAGGGTTGTAAAAGCGTTGACCGTGCGTACATTTTCAGAATGAAGCGCTTCCGCTTTTCATACAAAATGTATTTCGGTCATCGCTTTACACCTCAATGAAGTAACAACAAAAAAGCATTCAATTCTTAAATAAACCAGAAATGAAATTTTAAAATCCATTGAAAAGTGTCTTTGACTGCTTAATTATATTTTAAAAACTGATGATTTAGTGGTTATATATTAATAAAAACATTTTTAGTACGTTTGAGTCTTATGTAATATTTGTTTTTATATATTTGAAAACTGACTGCTACCGACTGGTTGCTTGAGCCTGGTCTCACAAACTCCGCATTTTCATTACAGCCGATTACATTGAGTGTGTAGACAAAGGTAATATCTTTGGATCGCTTGTTTGTTAGCTGAACTATAAAGTAACTAGGTAAGGTATACCACCCTCCTGTAGAAGGAGCCTAGTCCTACAGACAGATTGATTGGTTATTTGTCGAACTAGTCTACTCTTAAAGGGGGTAGTTTACCTAACCTAATAATACAAGCAAGCTAACCAAGGATAGGCTACCTGTGCCTGCACACTCAGTGCAATCAGCTGTAATTTTTTTACATTACAGGTTGCAACACCTTGGTGAAATTAACACTACAATACAAATAAAAGATTTTCAAATGATCGTGACTTTTGCTTGTAGTAAAATGATCAATGAATCAATCAATCAATCAATCAATAAAATTGAGAATGGAAATAAAAAATGTGTCAAAGAAACAACAGTCAGCCTAACCAAAGAGCACAGCCGAAGGCCACCAATGAGTCTTCAACACAACGAGAAAATCCGGGCTTCAGCTGGTCTCTAAATAAAAATATATACTAGTAATGTGAAAATGGACGTCACACTTAACTTAGACCTAAAAAAACATAAAAAAACTAACAAAGATCAGAGTCTACTGTCTTGGGACAGGCGCAAAAATACGGCGGGGCTAAACATGCTTTGTTAGATCTCAACCCACCCGCTATACAATTATATCTAGCTCATGTAGAATAAACAAACACACAACAATATGCACAGAGAAACTCAGTTTAAAAGAAATCCGAGTCCGATGACAAAATAGTAAACAAAAGAAACTACACAAAACGAATGTGATTCATAAATTAACAAAGAACTACTAGCAGTAACTGACATGCCAGCTCCAGACCCCAATCAAAAATATCGAAAGAATATATAGATATAAGAAGATGTGCATGGTATGAGTGCCAATGAGACAACTCTCCATCCAAGTCACAGTGTGTAGAAGGAAACTATTATACGTTAAAGTACCCTCTTCAACACGAATCCTTGGCTCACACCGAATAGCAAGTTATAAGGATCCTCCAAAATGACTAGTGTAAAACCATTCATAAACGGGAAAACCAAAGGTCTAAACTCTATATATAACTAGAGGCTCTGAAGAGCCTGTGTCGCTCACCTTGGTCTATGTGTTTTTGGTGATGGTGATGTGTTCGTAGATCTTACTCTACAAAACATTGTTGATGCTTACAATTATCTCTATCTATAATGAACTTAGCCTAGTAGTTTCAGTGGAAAATATTTTGTAAAAATGTACAAAATTATGAAAATTGTTAAAAATTGACTATAAAGGGCAATTACTCCTTAAGGGGTCAATTGACCATTTTCGTCATGTTGACTGATTTGTAGGTCTTACTTTGCTGTACATTATTGATGTTTACAGTTTATCTCTATCTATAATAATATTCAAGAAAATAACCAAAAGCTGCAAAATTTTCTTAAAATTTCCAATTCAGGCGCAGCAACATAACAACAGGTTGTCTGATGCATCTGAAAATTTCAGGGCAGATAGATAATGACATAATAAACAATTTTACTCATGTCAGATTTGCTTTTAATGCTTTGATTTCTGAGATATAAGCCAAAATCTTCATTTTACTCCTATGTTCTATTTTTATCCATGGCGACCATCTTGGTTAGTTGACAAGGTCACCGGACATATTTGTTATACTAGATATCCCAATGATGATGGTGGCTCAGTTTGGTTGAATTTGGCTCAGTAGTTTCAGAGGAGAAGATTTTTGTAAAAGTTACGACGACGGACGACGGACGCCAAGATATAAGAAAAGCTCACTTGACACTTCGGGCCAGGTGAGCTAAAAAACGAGAAGCGAGAACGACATCAACAAACGACAACTACTGTTTTTTGTGTGATTTTTTTATTACTAGACCAAATATTTCATGATTTTTTATTATCTAGGACTGTATTTTTGATTAACACGTCTATTTAATTGTTTTCGACTCGCTCTGCTCGGTCGGAAAAATTGACAAGAATAAAATCCTAAGATTGAACGCGTTCGTTCAACAATCTTATTAAAATTAATATATATATGAATTTTCTCATACACATAAGTATTACGAAATTAGAGATATACATTTTGAATAGATTAGTTCGTTTAATTTACAAATGTAGTGTTATCTGTAGTAAATTTACTGACTTCTTTAATAAGGGATTTGAATAAGAATGTGTCCATACCACATAAATGCCCCACTCGCACTATCATTTTCCATGTCTAGTGGATCGTGGAATTGAGGGTCAGAACTCTATATTTGGCATTGAAATTAAAAAGATCATCTGATATAGAATATGTGTACTGAGTTTCAAAAAAAATATATCTGTACATTACCTTCACTTTCAAGTATAGAGATGTGATTTTTTTTCTGAGACAAGTGCTTGTGACAATCCAAAAGAACTTGCAGTCATTCGATGTTCAATACTTCAGTACTTTGATTGTTTGAAAACGATGTATAAATACCCTGCCACATTCGGTATGTGTTTTTGTTAGACCTTTTTTTTCCTTCTGTTTTGTATCGATCTCATACGTTAAGCCCTTTTCCGATGATTTGTATAGTTTGTTCTTATGCTGTGCTGTAACAAACTGTTTCAGGTTCAGGGGAGGATTGAGCGCTCACAAACATGTTAAACTCTGCCATATATTGCATGTGCCTGTTCCAACCCAGGAGTATGTAGTTCAGTGGTTGTCGTTTGTTGATGTCTACATATTTGTTTTTCGTAATTTATGTTGTTTTAAAATAGGCCGTTATTTTTCTCAATTAAACTGTTTCATATTTTTCATTTCATGGACTATTGTAGCCGACAATACCGTATGTTTTTTTTTCTCATTGTTGAAGGTTACATGGTTGCTTGTATATAACTGCTTACATCCATTACATTTGAACTTTGTAGGATAGTTGACTCATTTGCAATAATACCATATCTCCTTATTAAATAGTTGAGGGGGGGGGTGTATTTCTTTGGAAAGTTTCAATGTTTTTCTCCCAGGTAACCCAGTTTGAATAGAATATTTTGACAATTTGCTGTGCTCTTGGATTTGAATTAAGAGCCAACCAGAGCTCACGGCCTGTTGGTGGGTAGCTGATGACTATGGTAAGCTCTGGATGTCTTTTTGAGTATTACATATATGTACGGTGATTTGGTGATGTCTTCATGTCATGCATTTTCCCATTACTTTATATAGACAGCTTATCAGTCAACCTGATCTATCAAAGTAGCTCTCCTAGCCTTTTGTATAGTCAGACGAGAAACAAGATATAAACTGACTTAGCTTGGTATATTCATGTATATTTAATATACTCATATAAATATAAAAAAAGAAGATGTGGTATGATTGTCAATGAGACCAAGAGACCAAAATAACACAGAAATTAACAACTATAAGTCACCGCACGGCCTTCAACAACGAGCAAAGCCCATACCACATAAGAAGCTATAAAAGGGCCCGAAATAACAATGCAAAACAATTCAAACAAGAAAACTAACTGCCTAATTTATGTACAAAAATTGAATGAAAAACAAAAATGTAACACATAAACAAACGACAACCACTGAATAACGGGCTCTTGACTTGGCACAGGCACATACATTTAGAATGTGGCGGGGTTAAACATGTTAGCGAAATCCAAAATTCAAGTCAAATTGATATTTTAAAACAATATTAAAATAAAAAAGTGTAAAAAAAAATTATTTTAATAATTGTTGAAAACATTATTGTGTTTGTGGGTGGAAAACTGCTTGAAATTGTAGAAATATTCGAAAGTAGCTCTCTCGTTTTGTTCTGCAGCTACGTTAAAGGAACACCAATCAAGTAATCGATCTTTATGACTATGGATTCAATATTCAATGGTATAAACTATCATGTTCTGCTTGTCGTACACTCAATAATACTTAAGTTGGAATAGATCTACGAAGACTCAAGAACGGGCATGTGTGGTTTGGCAATTGTACATGCCCATGGCACAGATGTCCAAATATTGCTCGGAAGATGTTTTGAGAAGTTACGATGCTACCGGACATGGAAAAGTAAACTGTTACAGTATATTACAGAACACAAAACTGGCTATCTTTGCTGTAAACACAAGTTTAAGCTGACAAGGGTTACATTAAAGCTAAAAATCCCAATCCCACGGCATCAAATAATTAAAAAAAAAACATATGACCTAGGCCTTTAGCATTGGAGGGCTAAAACTAGCATTGAGCCGTATCCAGGTCCTAAATAGAAAATAAAGAGATGTGGAGTAAATTTACACGGGACAAAATCGCACACAATATATTGAAAAAATACAAATTATTAATGAACAGGGCTTTTATTCCTGTTCTTCCTCTTGAAAGTAGCGGGAGGGTCTTCAACGAGGAACCGGACCATTGATACTCATTATACAAAAGTAACATGGGTCAGTGCATCGGACTACAAGAACAGAAGTTCCTGGTTCGATCCATGTTCCGAGGAGAACATTGCCAATCCACTATTAATAAATATGTTTAAACTAACATTAGCACACACTTGACTATGTAGATTACATTGTTTTTTATTCATCCTACATATGTCTTTTGATATTGCTTCTACATGTAAATACTAAAAGTCTTACACTGTATCTATATATTTTGCTCCGAGACCAGAACATAATAAAATAAATAAGACAAAACTTGCGCTTTAGATTAAGAAAAGGTCCGAAAATTTTGTAATTTTTTTTCCAGTTCTTCCGGGGTCCTTGAGCCCTTCCCTCGCCAAAATATAGTTTGCTTTATTTGTATAGTTAATACGCTTCTATATTATCATCTTATATCAACCTCTCCAAACTTAAAAGTTAAGATCACGCATCCTTAGTGTTTAGATTGATAAAGACTTTTGCATCCGTCGACATTTTCTTCGATTAAAATAATATTGATCTGACAACCGGT
Source organism: Mytilus edulis (assembly GCF_963676685.1). Classification (NCBI taxonomy): domain Eukaryota; kingdom Metazoa; phylum Mollusca; class Bivalvia; order Mytilida; family Mytilidae; genus Mytilus; species Mytilus edulis. Next base: position 48,571,373 of record NC_092355.1, on the reverse strand, counting down.
GTTCATGTATACTTTAACGACCGGGCTAGTTTTCTTGTTAGTTTTAAAAGTAGTTACCTCCCTTGTTAGTGTGATGTTGTCATCAATCTATTTATTTGTACCACCTTTATATAATATTATATTGTACAATTTGAATTTGTGATTCGTTTAATATTTAAATATAATAATTAATTCTTTATCAAAGATATAAACAAGGTAATTTGAAAGTGTTTGATTACTTCATCACCGTAGTTCAATTTAGAAGTCATGCGGTCTATTTTATCTACATTATGTTGAATGAATACCGGAGTGTTTGCATTAGCAACATTTACTATCAATGACTGTACATCAAGAAAAGAAAACATTTTACATTATAAATCGAGAAATAATTAAAATTATATACAAAACTTTATGTTCACCCTTTTGGTATGAAACAAAAATCGACAACATTGTTATAATTTCATTGTCTGAAGCACCTTTAAATAAATGACAAATGACAATATTGTCATTTTTTGAATGACAATTAAAAACAGTGTGGGAAAGATAAATTGAACACACTTTCGATTTTCGTTTTTCGTTTTTTGTTTTTGTGAAATATAAAATGAAAAATGAAAACACTTTCATTTTTCGATTTTAGTTTGTGAGAAATCAAAAATGAAAAATGAAAATGCTTTTGTTTTTCGTTTTTCGTTTTGTGAAATCAAAAACGAAAAACGAAAAGACTATTGTTTTTCATTTTGGTTTTTAAGAAATCAGAAACGAAAAATGAAAACACTTTCGTTTTTCATTTTGGTTTTTAAGAAATCAAAAACAAAAAATGAAAACACTTTCGTTTTTTGTTTTTTGTTTTTGATATTTCAAAACGAAAAACGAATGGACGCAGATATACACGGACCGTGAAGATATCCATAGTTTTTACACAGAAATATATCTATTTGTTACAATTTTTTCACTTACCAGACGGAAATCCAAAATTTAAGTTCAAATAAAATTAGAAAACGCCATGTTGAAAAAGAAATACGACAAAACGAAAGGTACGATTTAGTAAATGTTAATTCTTGTGCTCCGGAAGGGTAGTTGTTTGTTGTTTCACAAGTGGCTACCGCCGTATTACTTATTTTAAGTGAAAGAAAGCAGCTTATAAGTCGCATTCTATAATGACACACACGACGAAAATATTATTAGAGTAAGGAAACGACAAATGGAACCTATTACTGATCATATCTGATACAGACTTCCAACATCAGTTAAGCAGATCATTATATAGTGTGTAAAATTTTTGAAGAAATTGCTTTAACCTGACACTTTTGGTTCAACAGCGTTCTTGTTAGCAGCAACTTTATCAAAACAATCATACAAGGTAATTTATTTCTTGGAATATCCTTACTATTGGGTGATATCTATCTCCTTGTACAGGCGCTTCTGGAGTTCTGTTACCCATAATGTTAACACATTTAAAAAAAGAAATTGTCTCTGAAATGTCAACCGACGTTTTTAGGAACAAATTTTAATCATTCAACATTCTTTAATTGAAAAATTAGCATTTACGCTGTTATGGTATAAAACCACTAATTCATAGCCCCATTGCTTTCTATGTTAAATTCTACAATTTCAAGCATAAATGGCTACTTTGTCTTAAGTTCAAATAAAGTGGCAGTTATTTCATGTCAAAACTGTACCTTATCCTGACTTGTGCTAAAAAAAGTCAACATACCGTTAATTGCATATTAGAGCGTACTGGTTTCCGGAAGTTTGATAGTACAAAAACAGGATTTCTGATCTGAACAACAGGTCAAATGTGCCCTTCTATCAGATTTTCATAAACTAATGGACTTGGAATCACTGTTGAAACCTTGTTGAAAGATTTATTTGAATAAAAAAGAATCTTTCTTTTGATACTGCAACTAACCAAATATACCCGCTATTGACAAAGATACAGCTATGCGTAGGAACTATTTTGTTTAAAATATGTACTACTTTCTTGTATGTTCTTTCCGACCGGGCCTGAAGTAGTGGTTCTATTCCATATATATTTTGGTTTGTTTTATGGTTTTTTTTTGTTGGTTTTTTGTTTGTTTTGGTAAATGAGAGCTAGGCTTTTTGTTTTATCTGTATCGTTTAATAATCGTCTTGATATCCAAAAAAACTTAGAAAGAGCGGTTACTAATTGTTAAAATCAATATTAATAAACTGCACTGTATGTATAATATCTTTTTGTAGGATTTCGTAATGGATATGATAGTATTCATTTTTTCCTTCAAAGTATCTAAATTAAATAGATATCTAATAACAACAAAAACACATCACCGTATTAGCAATTCATTTAATAAAAATACATTTTAATGATGAGACTAGTATACAGTAAGATTGAATTTTTCATTTAATGTTTACAGAGGTTCAGGAATGTACACATTCAGTTTTCATTATATTACAATTTTCTATGGAGTTTGATTCTCTTCATCGTCATCATCAAAAGAGACGGATAATTCGTATTCAGCGTCTTCTACATTTTCGCTTTCTTCGTGATCTATTTCCTCTGTGATATCCGCAGACAACTTGTCTTTTAAAAGATTACATGGAAATACGTACTTAAAATGAAAGCAATTAAACCAAATCATAATTTCTAAAGGCCAAACCAAACCGTCTATAGTATTATTTGGAGGTATTGAAGTCATTGGTTTATGCAAATTAGTCTCTTTAATATGGATCTTTTGAATTAAACATAAGATAAATATCTATGACTGGAAAATTACATGATACTGGCAAGTAGCTCTCAACAATAAATTAAACTTTGCATAAAACATGAACAAAACAAAAACAAACAATTGACACCAAATGCGCCATACCTGAATATACAGCAACACAATAAAATCGTCTTTGATAGTATTATTTGTTGCGTTTTGGAGTGATTCTGATACGCTTATTGTACCATCGTTTATATATTTATCATAAACAAACTGCTATTTTCGTCTGGAGTTACTAAAATATATAATTACATTTGTGAGTTTGAAATGTGTTGTGGAAAATTTGACAATAAGTATCAATAGGACACATTGTCGCTTCTGACGACTCTGAACAGTTAAATTTCTAAAGTTCTGATCTCCCTAGTATGACAGGAACATGGTTGTCTTATGCAATAAATCTGAATGTGAAATTAATCGCTCTGGTTTCTTTTATCTTCTTGTTTTTTTTTCAATGTTTTATGGAATTTCGACTCACATAAAGATAAGAACAGGTAGCCCAAGTTAGATCCCATAGGAATGCAGATTGTTTGTTAAAAATAACAGATTCTTCATTGCTTGATGTATGCATATTCTTGGAGGAGAACACTAGGTCTATTAGGTTGATTATTCAAAGAAGATGGACAGGGACTCAGGGCAGGAAATTTCATCTTATACTGAATAATAAAACAATTTTGAAATCTACAACAGCAATCATTTGTTTCCTTGCAACAAACATTGGCCACATCCAGAGCCATCAAAGAGTGATTGCTAGGGATTTGAATGTTCAAAAAAGATATGCAATCTCACAGTATGATAAATCGAATTATAAATGGACATGGCTGTGTATATATGAACCACAAAAATCAAAATCCCTAACCTACTCCTGTCGTCAGCCTAGGTTTTAATGTGGCTTCTAATTAATATAAATATATGTAACCATATTTATATCCCTAGTCACCATGAGACACATTTTCTGATTTTTTTTATATTTTTCCTCGAAACAACTGTCTGTTATTCGTTTTTTCATACTGCTTATTTTTTATTTTTTTTTATTGCATACGATATATTGAAAAACCGGTGAAATTAACAATTGAGCAGAAAATGCATTAATATTAGAAACCGCAATGTAGTACAGGTGCATATGAGACAACTCTCCTTCCAAGTGAAAAATATGTAAAAGATTAATAATTATAGGTCAGAGTACGGTTTTCAACACGGAGCTTTTACAGTTTTATAGTGAATATGAATTTAACACAATATTGACTGTTGTTCCACTAGTTTTGTCTTTTTAACCTATTAAGACTGTTTGATTTAATCACACATTATTGCCAAACATAATGTTATTTTATGCGAATGTCATACTAGTCAAAGGTTTAGCTAGCTATAAAACCATGTTAAATCCATCATTTTCTACAAAAAGAAATGCCTGTAACAAGTCAGGAATATGACAGTTGTTTTCAATTAGTTTGAGGTCTATGAGCTTTTGATTTTGACATTTGATAAGGGACTTTCCGTTTTTGTTGGGCTTTTTTATTTTAATTTTCTTGGAAAGCATAAGCCATTACATATTGAGTAAGAATTGATATCGATGGATTGACTATTTGATATGTCATATTTTTTACAATATAATATACAGTATGTTTACCTTTCCTGATATAATACAATATCACAGATGCGTTGACACTTTCTATGTCCTCGGCTTTCAATGGAGGATTAACTGTTATTTCACCCTTAAGAAATAAGTTTCAGCATTAGTTTTAATTGTTTAAGTAAAGTTCAGTATTAAAAGAAACCTAAATAAAACTTGATTCGAGAGGCAAAATATGGAACAACTTTCAATAATATTTTGGTTTTGTGAAACATTTCTTTTAGAAACACTATTTCAAAGAAGTATCAAAGATTCGGTTAGCTTCATTTTTACTCTTTCTTGCCTATGTTTATGATGTACATTAAAAATATTATGTTCACATGTAATTGTATAACCATGCAGTCTATTCTTTATAGTCCACGATGAACTGGAAATTGTAACAACATATTCATGTTTTTATTTCACTGCAGAGACCGCGGTGGGTGGGTGGTTTGAGTAGTCGAACTTCTGTTTCATAACCTGTCAATATGTTCTCAGTTCAATCTGGCACGTATCAGGTGCGATAATTCCCAATCTTCATTGATTAGGAAGTTAAGTTTTCCGACCGAATGTAAGTGGTTCTTTAAGGGCACTCTGGCTTCTTTGACTAATTTAAACTAACCGCCACAAATTAGCGCAACAGTGCTGAAAGTGGCGTTAAATCATTAATCAATCAATCAATCATGTTAAACTAGATTATTTACCGGATTTTTTATCACATAAGCAGCACGACGGGTGCCACATGTGGAGCAGGATCTGCTTATCCTTCCGGAGCACCTGAGATCACCCCTAATTTTTATGGTGGGGTTCGTGTTGTTTATTCTTTAGTTTTTTATGTTGTGTCGTGTGTGCTGTTGTTTGTTTGTCCTTTTCATTTTAGCCATGGCGTTGTCAATTTGTTTTAGATTTATGAGTTTGATTGTCCCTTTGGTATCTTTCGTCCCTCTCTTAAAGCTATAATAACTGTAATTAAAAGTTATATTTGAGATTAGTTGTACATTGACTGTTCTGACCAACCCTTAATGCATTTGTACCCACTTATATTCATGGTTCAGCAATCCCAATTATAAATGCACGCACAACTTTCTTTTAACATACATACAAACCTTACTTTCATACAATGTCTTACCAATGAACGATTTCGTGTAACAAGTTTCACATTTCATGTTACAACCTGGTAACATGTCAACAAACGTTGGTGGTTCATCATCTAAATCTATTACTGTCATTGTCAGTGAAGATGTTGCGGTCTTCTGTTTTGGATTTTCATCCTTCAGTAAAAAAAACATACCATCTTTATTATTCCGAAGGGTCCCCAATGCTCTTCAACTTTGTATTTGTTTGGCTTTTTAACTATTTTGATCTGAGCGTCACTGATGAGTCTTATGTAGACGAAACGCACGTCTGGCGTATAAAATTATAATCCTGTTACTTTTGATAACTATTTAACCTGATAGCAATCATTTATTTTTTACTGATTTTATCAATAGCGTATTCACATTCTTTTATTCAATGTTCCATTATTAAGTACATGTCCTTAGTTATCAAAAGTACCAGGGTTATAATTAAGTACGCCAGACGCGCGTTTCGTCTACATAAGACTCATCAGTGACGCTCAAATGAAAATATTTATAAAGCCAAACAAGTACAAAGTTGAAGCGCATTGAGGATTCAAAATTCCCAAAAGTTGTGCCAAATACAGCTTAGGTAATCTATGCCTGGGATAAGAAAATCCTAAGATTTTCAAAACATTCAAAGATTTGTATACAGGAAATTTTTATAAAAATGATCACATTATTGATGTTCATGTCAACACCGAAGTGCTGACTACTAGGCTGGTGATACCCTCGGGGACGAAACGTCCACCAGCAGTAGCATCGACCCAGTGGTGTAAATAGTTATCAAAGGTACGAGGGTTATAATTTAGTACGCCAGACGCGCGTTTATTCTAAGTATATTCTATTGCTTATTATTTTATGTGAACAACCCGATCATTTATTGTTTTCCACTTTCTGAACATATATACTAGTATAACTTTGGAATTACTTACGCATTACGTTTTGGCGAACATATTTAAAAGTCATCAAAGAGAATGTCAAGATTAGCTACAAATAAGATCTTCCTTAGCGTGTAACTTTTGTGGGTCCAATATCGCTTCATAACTTTATTAATTACTTGTTGTATAATATCAGTAGAACAATGAGTTATGCACAAATAACAACATTGATTACTAATCTAAATATAAGCCACTCTAAGTTACAGCATTGGTACATTCTTTGATTTGAATATTTTGGGATCATGCCACACTTCCTTTCCTTATATTCATCTGCTTATCTCAAACTTTTCACTGATAAGCAGTATCTATTATGATAGTAAATTTACCTCGACTGTATTATGAAACGAGACCGATACCGAGCCTGGACATACATCATGCAATTGATTTTAAAATATTGGGAAACAGTAATTAGTTACACGGCAAATCCATAAATGTTTACCCGCTTCAACTCAACAGTATTAAGATCAAGACCAGCTATAAAATTATTAACTCACATAGAAGTCACGACAAGTTTGACGAAAATTGACCATGTACAATGAATGTTTTAAGCTTTCAGACAAATAGGAAGAAGCTGCACGGAAGATCGTAAACTATCTAACACGCTGCAACTAACCTCTATGAAGCTGCATACCAAATATGAATTTTTTTCTTTCATAGAAACCAAGAACACTTTCGTACCAATGTTATTTGTCATCATATATGATGGAATGACGGACGGAAACGAGGGATTACTGGTAGGCCTCCGCGTTTAAGCAAATAGTTGCTATTTTGTTCTTCAAGTTGTAACAGATATTCAAATAATAGTGTCCACTCTTTATAATTACGAGAAAACATGGGTTTCCAAAATAATTGCAAAGAACAACATATATATATAATCGTGGTAAACTGGTATAAAAGGGGTATAAAGGGAGCAAACAAAACATGAGCTGAAGTTAAAGCAGACAAAATAATTATAGCATAAAAAATACGAAAAAGAGACTAGCAAATACACAAGAAACTTCTTAGAAAGCTCAAGATTGAGTAACATATAACCCATAAGAACCGGAAGCTAACTCAGATCCTCCTTACATCTTATCAGTTCATGCTTCTTATTTATAGATTATGTAAAACTACCTTTCAGACTTTCTATTCGAGATATTTCAGTAAGATTTTGACCAGTTTGTAAAAACACAAATTATCATACTTCAATACTGTAAACCGGGAAATTTTCGCGCTGTCTTTATTTCGCGATTTATTAACACAATCTAAATTCGCGCCGTTTTGATTTCGCGATTTCTCTGTGACCTTTTATAAATAGAGTTTCCCTTAACCTTTCGCGGTCGTTTTATTTTCGCGTTTCACTCATAACCGCGAAAATAGCGAAAATAAAACTGCCGCGAACATTTCCCTCTTTACAGTAGTATATTGTATGACCTGGCCGTGAATCGAACCGACCAACACGCTATTATGAGACCGCCAAAAAGTTGTATGATATGGAAAGCAAAAAATAAAAATTCAGATGCTTGATACGGATCACAAGTTTTTCTGCTCCTTTTTCTGATATTTTAGCTTATCAATAAAATTTGCAGCTGTGTACTTATGACAAAGGTGACGTGATGTTTACTAAAAAGTAAAAAGTGCTGCAACATTGCATCTTTTTGTCTCTAATTGGCCACCCGTCATAACTTTGTGTTGTTGTTTGGTTTCATATATTGTAATATTTGTTTGTCATTTAAAGAAGTTTCCGTACATACGTGTATGTCTATGTTAGATGTATATACAATTTTTCTAGACATGCGAGCACACATTTGATAGAGACTGGATAATAGTTTAATGGAGTAGGTTCGTTAATGGCCAAATTAAGCCCAGATTATTAAATTCAATGTTTCAAGATAAAACAATGTTTTAAGTGGACGAAAAGACATGCGAGAAAGCCACGTGTGTCAAAGTTTTATCTACATCCGAAATACTAGTAGCTTTCAAACAGAAGAATTTTGAGAAATAGGACAAAAGCGTTCTAATTTCCATTACATTAACGCCTTGGAAACATTGAGCACAGGCGTCAACAAATAAAATATCAAGTAAGATATGTAAAATGTCATAAAAAACATTATGTTAAACGATCTCTTTTGTCGACGAATGCTATTTGTTTCCCGTCAAAAGAATTAATGTAAATTTGTTAAAGTAGTTTTTTGCGGATAATCAAAATGAGAGTTATTTGTGACATCATAAAAAGAACGGTTTATATAAATTTTCATAAATTTTTCATAATGTATCTGGTCATTGGCCTTTTTAGTGTTGTATGTTGTTTTTTTTTATTTTGGTTCTTTTATGTGTTTCGGTGTGTGTTGTCCAATTTGGCTGAATTAGCACACATTTTTGTTTAGGAGCCAGCTGCAGACCGGCTCCGGATGAGGGATTCTCATGCTGTTTTGAATAACCTTTGGTGGCCTTCGACTGTTTTCTGCCCTTTGGTCGGGTTTTTGTCGTCTCTTTGACACATTCCACGTTTCCATTCTCAATTTCACTAGCTATTGTTGATTGATGAAAGAAAAGAAATAAACAACAAACTCTGTCAGACTTATTCAGAAAGAATAAAAGATAAGCTGAGGAAGGAATACTCAGAATGCAATAAGAAAGTGAAGAAAGCAACACCAAGTGACAAAAGAAAGTATACAGAAGACCTTGCAAAAGAAGCAGAAAATGCTGCATCTAACCAGAGAATGGGACAGGTTTACCAAGTTGTAAAACAGCTATGCAACAAGAAAACTAATAAGAGCATGCCATTAAAGACAAACATAACAACACATTATCATCCGAAAAAGAACAAAAGGAAAGATGGAAAGAACATTTTCAAGAAGTTCTCAATAGAAAAGAACCAGAAAATACAGTTAGCATCGATACCACAGAAACACCATTAGAATTAGATATAGATCTTTATGCGCCAACCAAACTAGAAATCCAGAGAGCACTAAAAGGTTTAAGGAATAGAAAGGCACCAGACATTGACCAATTAAATGCTGAACTCTTTAAAGCTGATGCTAAGCAAACATCAGATATCCTTTACCCAATTTTTAAAGAAATTTGGAAGAACAACATCATACCAGACAACTGGTCCGAAGGTGACATCATAAGGATACCAAAGAAAGGTGATCTTACTAATTGCAATAACTGGAGAGGTATCACTCTTCTCTCTATTCCTAGTAAAGTATTTTGCAAAATCCTAATTTCAAGAATTAAAACAGCTATAGACATAACACTGCGACAGAAACAGGCAGGTTTTAGACAAGGACGAAGCTGTATAGACCACATATTTGTCATTAGAAACATCCTCGAACAATGTGCAGAATGGCAAAGAAAAATAATCATCAACTTTATAGATTTTGAAAAGGCTTTTGACAGCTTACACAGACAGGGATTATGGAACATCTTAAAAAGCTATGGAATTCCTGAAAAAATAATACAACTCATCAAAGCCTTCTACGACAACTTTAAATGCACTGTAGACTCTGACCCAGACACTAGTTTTTTGGTAAAATCTGGAGTGAGGCAAGGATGTCTGATGTCATCTCTCTTGTTTATCATTGCAGTCGACTGGGTGATGAAATCAACAATGTCAAATACCAACAACGGAATCAGTTGGACACTCACTTCAAACCTAGAGGATATAGACTAGACTATGCAGATGATCTAGCATTAGTATCCAATACTGAAAATCAAATGAAAGAAAAAACGGAGAGATTAGAACAGAATGCCAGAATGATTGGTTTGAAAATCAACTCTAAGAAAACACAAATAATGACAGTAAGCATGCTTAATACACCAGACATCAAAGTAAATGGAGAACAACTGGAATTGGTACAGTCCTTCACTTACCTAGGTAGTGTTGTAACATTAGAAGGTGGAGCTGAACGGGACATCAAAACTAGAATTGGCAAGGCAAGAGATCAGCCTTTCACAGACTAAGAAACATCTGGAAAACACCATCAATCAGAAAAAAGACCAAACTGAAAATCTGTAACAGCTGTGTAACATCAGTTTTACCTTATGGAGCTGAATGCTGGAGAATGACCGAAAAAGACATTAACAGGTTATCCAGCTTTCATAACACCTGCCTACGTAGAATCATGAAGATATACTGGCCAAACAAAATAACTAATGAAGATCTTCATAAGAAAACAAAAAGCCAAGATATTGAAACTACTCTGCTACAGAAAAGATGGAGATGGCTTGGTCATGTCCTAAGAAAACCACAAGGAGATATGACCAACGTTGCATTAAGATGGACACCAGAGGGAAAAAGGAAGAGAGGACGACCAAAAACAACATGGCGTAGAACAATAGAAACAGAAATGAAAGAGAGAGGTTACACCTGGGAAACTATTGAGAAAAAGCAGAAAACAGAGAGGAGTGGCGGCAACTTGTCCTTGCCCTATGTGCCAAAAGGCATAACAAGGACTAAGTAAGTAAGTAAGTATTGTTGAATATGAACTGGGTCTATAAATCCGAATCAAATTTAAGGTAGATTAAGAGCTCATTTTAGGGCCTTATTGAACCTTCTCATTTGAGTGTATAACATCAATAAATAAAATGTGCCATGAGACGACAACTGGCAAATGGAATATGAAACTTTTAAATATCTATATAGATATATGTATTTATCGATAATTTACGAAATTTTCCTTTGATCTAACTGACTGATAATTTCCATTCTCAGCACAGAAGCATGATATGAAAAATTATCGCTAGAAACTAAGGGCACACGTGCCGTTGTCAATGAAATTAACAACGTCGCCATAGGTAAATTATCAGATTATCATTGGTCATCTCAGCTGGATTGCTTTTCTCACTTTCGCCGTATCGACTAAAGCGAGAAAATCAATCTCGTTGAGATAATCTCTCTCTCTCTATATATATATATATATATATATATATATATATATATATATACGAGTTTAAATTGAAAACTACGTTCAAACCTATGATTGTGTTGGATAAAAACCCAAATTTTTATACGTGTGCATGTCAAACAAAAAAAACAAATTTCGTTGTAGAAAGGTCTAAATACAGCACAAACAACATTTTACAAAAGACCAAAAAAGTGAAGAAGTATATTTAAACAAAACTCATTTGACTAACAAGTCATACAACTGATGTTCTTTAACCCTGCTGACTGCCATTGGCGATTGCCAAATGAAATTGATCACAAGATGTAACAAAATGGATCTTAATATAAATTTAATACTAAACAGAAAACAATAAACTTGTGGCCACGATGTTATGCCACAAACATAAGGTGTTAATATTTTTTTGTACACCAGATCCGGATTTCGACAATAAATGTCTGTTCAGTGATGTTAGGGATCGAAACAGTATTTGGAAGGTCATATAAAATGTACCCTCATTTTTTGATAGACTCTTGAATTTTAAGAGTCAATATAGGATGAACGGATCATATAAACCGGAGGGAAAATATGATACAAGCCCAAACGAAAAAATATAAACAAGTCTTAATTGAAAACTACGTTCAAACCTATGATTGCCTTGGATAAAACCCAAATTTTTATACGTGTGCATGTAAAACAAAAAAAAACAAATTTCGCTGTAGAAGGGTCTAAATACAGCACAAACAACATTTTCTAAAAGACCAAAAGAGTGAGGAAGTACATTTAAACAAAACGCATTTGACTAACAAGTCGAACAACTGATGTTCTTTAACCCTGCTGACTGCCATTGGCGATTTCCAAATAAAATTGATCAAAAGATGTAACAAAATGAATCTTAATATAAATTTAATACTAAACAGAAAACAATTAACTTGTGGCCATGATGTTATGCCACAAACATAAGGTGTTAATATTTTTTTTGTACACCAGATCCGGATTTCGACAATAAATGTCTCTTCAGTGATGTTAGGGATCGAAACAGTATTTGGAAGGCCATATAAAATGTACCCTCATTTTTAGATAGACTTTTGAATTTTAAGAGTTAATATAGGATGAACGGATCATATAAACCGGAGGGAAAACGAGAGGTCTTGTGGTTAAGATCACTGCTTATGGAAAAGCTATCAAGTGTTAGAATAGTGTTAGACAATAATTCAATAGTAATAGAAAATCCTTAGTATTTCGAATAATTACATTGTATGAAACAAACTTACCCAGGTAATTATAAGTGTTAATTTCATAACATTTATCTGTTCATAATAAACACACAGTTTCGACCAAACATTTTCTTACGATTTACTACCATACCTCTCACATTGATAGAATACCTTCGGGAAGATGTTTGTATACAAATTACTGTTTAATAAGACGGTGTAATCAATCTTTCAACTGAGAAAAAAGTACAACTTGATATTTCTGAAAACAATGTAAATATTGTGATCATTAAAGTTCTTTTTTGCTAGATTTCACCCACTGGTTGATATAACCTAATTTACTTTAAAAAAAAAGTACATAAACAGCAAAATTCATACAAGGCCAACTTTGCCTGAGAGAGCCGAAACCTTACTTTCTTTATAATTTTAAAATTTAAAAACGGACATTTTAAGAAAGGTTTGTTATAAATCATGTCAGTACCAATGTACTGACTACTGAGCTGATGCTACCTTTGGGGACTGATAGTCAACCATCAGCGGTATGGACCCACTTGGACGTTGCTTTTTTTAGTGTCGTCAATAAAAACATTTACGTCACCTGAACATTGCATAGGGCTTGAAAACCTTTGGGACCACATATTATTTGTACATTATTTATACATTTTTACTGTCTAATGTAATCACTTTTGTATCTTCGATTATAGGAACAGAATAATTAAATCTTAATTCTATAAAACGAATATTGTATCCAGCAATAACCTAAGAATTGTTAGGAGAGTCAGCTGATTTGTGGTTAAGAAATGATAGTTTTAGTACGATTGGAAGAATGTTTGGGCGACTATCATAGTTTATCGGTATTTGTTTGTCAATAACTACACGTCTGATGTTACATCGGCGACTATAAATTCATCGTCTTTTCAAAGATCTAAAATGCTGAATGATGGTTGTGTTAATCGTTAGTCATGTTTTTATTTCGTGTACACAAATATTTCATTTTCGTAGTTTTTATGCCCCATTTACTAGCATTATTATGCCCCATTTATGGGCATTATGTTTTCTGGTCTGTGCGTCCGTTCGTTCGTCCCTACGTTCGTCCGTTCGTCCGTTCGTTTGTCCGTCCGTCTGTCCCGCTTCAGGTTAAAGTTTTCAGGTTAAAGTTTTTGGTTGAGGTACTTTTTGATGAAGTTGAAGTCCATTCAACTTGAAACTTAGTACGCATGTTCTCTATGATATGGTCTTTCTAATTTTAATGCCAAATTAGAGATTTTACACCATTTTCACGGTCCACTGAACATAGAAAATGATAGAGCGGATGGGGCATCCGTGTACTATGGACACATTCTTGTTTTTTAATCTTATTTGGTCAATACTCGCATATAAATGTGATCTCCCTTTGTATTTTCCTTTTTTTCCTTCGTGTCCTTGATAAATCGTTTTATTGTAATTTATACACTTTAATTGTCGGTCAGCTTTGATCTTGTACTGTTAGATAATATCATTATATGTTGTTTATCCAAATTTGTTACTTTTCTTAAACAGATGTTCTGTTTGTTTATGAAATAAAACTAAAATAACACTTAACTTGTACCGTTTAAGTAAAATAACCATATATAAATTATGCATTAGATGATTCAAAGATAGGAAAGCCATGCGAGCTACCTGACTACTACCGAAATTTTATGATTATTACATCCTTTACATATTAATAGATTGTTATGAATGAAGGACTCTTTTCAGTGTAATAAATTAAAATGATATGGTTATGGAAATTACTTAACCAATACATGTATAAATACTAAACTAAGTACTCTATGCATGATTTTTGACGTTTATTACGAATCCATAACATATAATCGACAAAAAATATTTCATTCAGTGTAAACTTTCCCTGCTAATTAACCTTCGTGTTGTTTTGCAAACGTTGACCAAACTTTAAAACAATAACCAACACATATTCATGGAGCACACGCAAACTAAGTTAGATGATAGACATGAAATTGATCGATATATATATATTTATATTTATATTTCTCTGCCTTTCTATTTTTTAATTAAACTTTTTCATAACATTTGTAAATGATTTAATAAATTAAAACTTTTCTTTCTTTCTTTCAGAATCAATAAACGCTATCAAGCTCCAACATTTGTTAACCTTTTATTTCATCACGGTTTCCATTTCTTACTTATGCTGTGCGGTTGAAGTTGCTTATGGAAAAGCTATCAAGTGTTAGAGTACTGTTAGACAATAATTCAATAGTATATTGATAGTAAGATTTTCATAAGACACAGGATTTTCTTTTAAAAAAATGTCCATGTACAAGTTGTTTTTATAGTAAAATTAACCATTCAAGTATATAAAACATATTCAATTTATTTTTATTAAGTAAATAATGAAGCGTGTACGATGTACCTAAATTTCGGACAGATTTTCCTCCGGTTTCTCATATGGAGAATTCGGTAATTTTTACAATTGTATATATAAAGTGTATCTATTATGCGTCACCAATAAACATTTACCGTCAACATTAGTGTTAGTGAATTGTATATCATCTTGATTTTATTTTTCAGTAAGTTTTACACTTATTACTGGATGTTGGACTATGTTTTTTGGTAACATTATTCATGAAAACTTTATGTTTGCCCTTCTACAGCTTTCAAGCTATATCTTTTATACTATAAAGATTGTTAGTATGGAGATATAATGTATGCAAATTGTCATGATTTTCTACAAAATTATGTGGAACTGTGTCATTCTTTGTGATATGATGCATGCCGGAATAAATGAAGTATCCAGTCAACTCCTCTGTTTAATATTATGGCATAATTCATTACTTTGGCGGTCGAATCAAATGTGTCTTTCAGAAATAACCATATCAAATTGCTTTGTTTACTTGTTTCGCATTTCAGCAGTTCATGGACGTTTTAAGGTTGAATTATGTCATGACTGTTTTCTATTGGTCGCGAGTTTTGTATAAATTTTTAAACTTTAACATGCAGCTTGCATTTGGAAAAATCTATATAAGACTTGTACATCAATCCAACTAAAAGTAAGTTTTAAATGTTCTTTTTAGTTTAAAGCTTTTATTTGATAGACACGTTTAAAATGAATTCGTTCACACATAATAAAACTTGAAAAGTAACAATTATTTTTTTATTTTTTTTCGAATTAATAATTTATTATTGTTTGCATAATATTTATATGGGATGCATTAGTCAGTAAAATAACTCCCATAAGATATCAGGTTTATAATTTTGTATGCCAGATACGTGAGCGTCCACAAAAGTCGAAAGTTGAAGAGCATTGAGGACCCAAAGGTCCAATAGGTTTGCCAAATACTGCTAAGGTTATCTCTTCCTGGGATACAAAATTCCTTTGTATTTCGAATAATTAAAAGTTTTGGAAACTCAAATTTATTATTATTACCATATGAATGATAATACAGTCAATACGATTTCGCGAAGATTTTAAAGACTTAGAGAATGTTCTTGTTAACTTTTCAACTGATAAATTAAATAAATTAATGTTCTTTAATGTGTTCATAGTGAGTATAGAATTTTTACATATTAGTGTACAGACTCTTGTACATTCTGGATATTAGTCGACAAAAAAGCTTGTGGACTTTGACAATATTTACTATTACAATGTTTAAATACTTTTGACGTTTTGTATTCAAAATAGTAATCAATATGCCATGTATATATACTTGCATAGTAGTAGTGAAAACTTCAGAAAATAAGATCGTAATTTCATGAATAACAAATGCACTTACGCTTTAACTGATATAAGAAATATTGTATCATTGCGATTGAAATGATAGACAGATCATGAAAATTTAACATGTTTAACCGGAAATATATCTATCAAATATCTATTGCACATGACTTATGATCTTAACCTGAATTGATATTAGTTGACACATTATGACCACTTTGCAATGAAAACGATATTTCAAACGGTTGCTTTAGGTAAACGAATTTTTTTTAGAAAGCTGGAAAATTCATCAAATGTTATAAGGCCTATACTGTAAATATATTTTCGATAATTGTAATTTTCGCGATGATGTTTTATTTGTGCATCAAATAAGATCGCGCTTCGTACCAAACTTGTTTATTTTCTACAAACTGTTAGCGCCGGAATTAGCAATGGTATTTACACCTTAACATCAACTAAGTATGCCAGGCGCGCTTTTTGGTCTTCATCAAACTTACCAGTGGCGGTAGAATAAAAAAAAAATAACACCTTATTAAAAAAACGAAAAGGTTAAAATAATTATGTTTGGGAGAGGTATCATGGCATTTGCCTGTCATCGACATTCTCCAAGTTTGATAAGGATATGTCAATTTCAACATTATTTCCAAAATCTTAATATAAGCCATGAATACCTTCTGATATAGCTTTATTTATTTTTTTTGATTTTAAACATATGTTTATCTTTTAGGTTTTTGCAGAATTAATTTGAAACATTATCACTATCAAAATGAAAATTTCCATAACGCTATTGGTGTTGTCTGTCATTAGTGGGATTGGTGAGTATTCTTTTTACCTCTGGCAAATATAAAGATCAGTTTTCAACAGTCTTGTCTTAAAAGGTATATGGCATCGATATATATATCCTGTCTAATTTTATTGCTTCAAGCGGGATAACGACCCTTTCGCTAGTGAAATACAAATATATTTATTAAATGAAAGCTGGCATATATAAACATCCATTCCTCTCAAATATATATAATACATCAGGAATTACAAATTGTTGGTGTGATCAAGCAAGGTTTTTATAAACCTAATTTCATGTTTAGTGCGTCTGTGACACAAGGTGGATACAATGTAGGCATCGACAAAACCACAAGCTAAAACAATACACAAAAAAACATGGTCAAAAGAAAACCGATTAAAAGAAAAACAGCAGTTCACAAGTATTCAATTATGAGTTGTATTCGATAAGGTTGCACTCGGGCAAACGTTGACGACATTGTGCTTATCTCAATTTCAAAGTTATATAAGAGTATAAAGTAGTTTAAAAAAAAACAGTTGTCCCCACTTTAGACAAAGTGGCTGTTTAATTCGACCATTCTGATTTTTATTACCTTATAAAGTTTTACTTTCCAATCTGTTTGTAACGAGTGTACTTAAAATATGTTATTGCATAAACACGTGTTGCTCGCAAGGAATCTGATGTCTTAATGTTCCTCTTTGCTTAGTGTTTTTTATATGTTTGTGTTTTGTTTTTTTTGAAAAGTATGGTGTTAGTAAACATTATTTTTAAAAGAATTTCTAGATGCTTGTTTCTATTTTTCACGCATACGAAAAAAAAAATCATATTTTGTTATATAATTAAACTAAAATAGTGTTTCCAAATATTTTCTAAAAACATGTTATAGCAGGAACATTGTTTGCTGTAAAGAAGGGTGTTTTTCGAACACAAATATCCCAGATAGTCCATGTTACTCCAGCATCATGACAATGTAAACAAAATCATCAGTCAAAACCAACGATAAAATAGAACCGATCGGGTCATCTCCATCAATTTCGTTCGTTATATGAAAGCTAATAACCTGATCAATTCTTTGACAAGGATTTAACAATTTACAATTATACCCGGATGTCAGTGGTCTAAAATGTAAGGTTACAACTCCGTAAGCAAACTCCGTACAGTGAACGTGGCCGTTCCGGAACTATTTTCCTTATGTCCATCATTAGTGTAGAGTAGTATGCGGATCGGACCTGAAACTGCCGAGGAGTTTGCTCCCTAAGAACAAGTGCATTTGATATGGTTCTTGTTTTTCGTTGTACAGGATTTTCAATGGTGGATTAAGAGTGGGTTAAGTTACTTTCCCCTTTATAAATATGCTGGATATTTTGTTTTAACAATTTTGTCGCAAAACGATTATTTTTTATTAACGATTTAAAAAAATGCTTCATCGTTTTTTTAGATCCTTTCATTTATCACCGTTTGCTTTCCCAAAGCTATTGATTTAGACCTGTGATGATGAAGATAAATTCTGCAGCATTTGAAATTTACTAGTATGTCTCTTATTAGAAATTCTGTTTTAGTTTTTTTTTACAATTCAAGCGTTTTCTACTGATGAATGCCATGTATCACCGATTAACCGCGAAGAATGTGGATGGGCGGGAATTTCAGCAGAAATGTGTGAATCAAGAGAATGTTGCTTTGATTCGAGCATTGTGGAAGCATTATGGTGCTTCAAGAAAGCAAACAGTAAGTCAAGTTTTCAATTCAACCCTCATGAATCTGTAGTAATATGGGTAATTTCATTATGTGTACACCAACATGACATAGATCAATACTTATTTTTTCGAACTTTTTTACCAATCACATCATCTTGTGTATTGTATGGAAAATAAAACCCAGCGGTCAAATTTTATAGTTTTCTATTTAAATATTAATTGTCAATCTACTTTGGAATTTGGATGATGATGATACATACCGCCTGTCGATAAACTTTATTGCCCAAACGTACATATAGCACCACCCAAGAGACATTTAAGGATGTTCGCTACTCTGTAATAAAATAACATGCTTTTGAAAAGACTGTTATGAATTGATAGGACGTAAATTCCAGATATAAGACATTCAAAATATGGCAGGAATTGATTCTCTAGATTTTTCATACATTTAACATTGGCACCTTTTTTCTTTCAAAAACAATGAAAAAATAACAAGGATTTTATAACTTTTTCAAATATTGCCTTTTAAACTATATGTAATAAAATTATGAAAAGAAAACTAGGGGTTAGCGGGAAAAATTTGTTAATGGCACTACATAGATAAAACCAGAGGATTCGAAATATCTGGCAAAAAATCAAAAAATAAGAGAAGCAAACATCATTAAGATGTTGATATCATTTTTATAAATAGAATGAAGGTGTATCTTTGATGACCTGGCAACACTCATCCCAATTTATTCGTAATGGAGGACGATACGTTGGTTCTTTCTTTGAAACGTTTTTCACATCGCGTTCTTCAGCGATGTTTTGAAGTACCCTGCAATAATATGGTCCTTTAGATCATATCTTAGAAGTATGTTTTATACTGACGCCTGGTTTAACTGGCGTATTTTGAAATATCAAATTTCTGCTTGTATCTTTACGCAAACAACAGAATAAGTGACCCAGTGTTGTCAAAGAGGGGGTATAAGGTATAAACGGTAAATATACTAAATAGGTTAATGAATTTAATATCTTTTTAATTACTATGTCTGAATCTCTCTGTATATGAATCATATTTTTTATCTTAATCATTGGGATAACTGTTCCAGCAAATCATATATGTAAATAATCAGTGTAACTTATATCGGTTCATATTATTTAGGTCAATGCTGGTCAATGCTGGATACTTCTAATTGATCTCATTGAAAGCGATAGTTATTAAATATACACATATAGATAAGTTAATAAAATTAATACATGTACCGTTGATTATTTATTTCATCATTTTATGTGTCTAAATTTTTCTGCATTTGCATATTTTTGTCCTGAATCATTGGGGTAACTTTTCTAGCAAATCATATGAATACATACGGTAAAATATATATAGATATCCTTGAAGATCTGTTAAACAGGGAAATCGGTAGGATACTATGGAGGGTAATATGGAGAACATTATGAACATTTTGATATAGTAATAGACAAAATGTAAATAATCAAATTGAATATTAATATTTGGTGCATTTTCATCCTTAAATTTTTTTCATGTATATATATATACCGGATATGGTGTATAAAACATTTTGCAACTCATGTTTGTGGTTTACCATCTTTTCCACAAGTTTATTGTTTTCTTTTTGGTATTAAATTAATATTAAGATCTATTTTGTACTGGTGATCAATTTATTTGGCTATCGTCAATAGCAGTCATCAGGGTTTTAGAACATCAGTTGTTCGACCTGTTAGTCAAATGCGTTTTGTTAAAATATACCTTTTCACTGTTTTGGTCTTTTGGAAAATGTTGTTTGTGCTGTACTTAGACCCCTCTACAACGGAATTTGTGTTACATGCACACGTACAAAAATGGCGGTTTTTATCCAACGCAGTCATAGGTTTGAACGTTGTTTTCAATTTAGATATATATAAACAAGTCTAAATTGAAAAAAACGATATATATATATAAACAAGTCTAAATTGAAAAAAACGATATATATATATATATATATAAACAAGTCTAAATTGAAAACATCGTTCAAAACAAATTTCGTTGTAGAGGGGTCTAAATTCAGCACAAACAACATTTTCCAAAAAAAACAAAACAGTGAAAAGGTATATTTTAACAAAATATATATATATATAAATATATATATATATATTGCTACCTGTTACTTAGGTCAATGTGCGGTGCTTCCAAAATATATCGACATGATTGTGGATGGCCAGGAATTTCCCGAGAAACATGTGAGGCTAGAGGCTGCTGTTTTAATTCCAACACACCGGGAACAAAATGGTGTTTCGAAACAAAAGAAAATGTTGATGTTAATTATGCTTGATCAATCATATTTATTCATTTACTTTTTTTGATTGTATGTTTTCAAAGATAAATGGCATTTTGCAAATATCTAAATGTATTAAAGATCTTAAGTATTTTCAAATAAGAAAAGGAAACAATGACAAGAGAATAATAGTTAAGTGACTTGACATGAAACAATATAAGTATTGATTTAAGTCTTAAAAAACGTTGAAATGCCAGACTGCTAAAATAGAAGAATTGCAATATGGAAAAAGACAAACAATAGTCCACTAACACTCGACAGAACCTGGACAGTGCATCTAAAAAACACTGAATGAACTCAATTATATTTTTACGGTGGTCAATTTTCTGTTTCAAAAGTAAGAACGGAATGTTTCTAATGTTAAATTCAGTGATGAATCAAGCCCTTTTCAATTTATTTTTACAGTTTGTTCTTATGTTGTACTATTAGACACCACAGTCCGATGTTAATAAGAGGGTTTGCTGCAAGAAGACATGTTTTACCACGCCACATTCTGTATGTGTCTGTGTCAAGTCAGTTAGTTTTCTCTCGAAGCCTGTTATGGCTTACTATGTGACATGGGTTTTACTTTTTGTTGAAGGCCATATGGTGACCTATAGTTGTTAACTTCTATGTCATTTGGTCTCTGGTGGAGAGTTTTCTAATTGGCATTATACCACATCTTCTTATTTTTTATGAATGAACGGTACATGTCTGGATTTTGATTACGACTTAGGCAAAAACATCAACAGGGCCATATCCGAACTCGATATTCGATAGAACTAAATAAACTCACCAAAAATACCAGGCTACAAATTGTGTACGCAAGACGCGCTATTCGTCTACAAAATGCCTCATCAGTCAAGCTCGAATAAAAAAAGGTTAAAAAAGGCCAAATAAACTACGAAGTTGAAGAGAATTGAGAACGCGAAATATATATGTTTGAGAATGCTTGATTTTGTTGATTTTTCACCTCTTTCTTAGAAACGAGAAAATGCGTGGTTCTACGAAATATAAGTTCATTTCGTATCAAATACTTATATCGTTATTATTTCAATACACTTTTGTTGTCTTTATACTGCAATTAAAAACAATTTGATACCCATTTAATGTTATCATTTTGTTTTGTTTTTGAATAATTTAACAACTGCTTTTGAATGTTCACCCTTAAAATCCTCTTACTTCGGATGAGTAGAAAATTTCTAACGTTTCAAAATGTGCGTTGTTGAAATCAGTCAGTTGACTGAGTGCGGATGATTACAGAATCACACATCCATTATTAACAAATTAACGCAATAACTTATATTTCTCTTAAGATGTTTGTCATGTTCCACCGATTTACCGCGAAGAATGTGGATGGGCTGGAATTTCAGCAGAAACGTGTGAATCAAATGGATGTTGCTTTGATTCGAGCATTGTGGAAGCAAAATGGTGCTTCAAGAAAGCAAACAGTAAGTCAAGTTTTCAATTCAACCCTCCTGAATCTGTAGTAATATGGGTAATTTCATTATGTGTACACCAACATGACATAGATCAATGCTAATTTTTTTGAACTTATTTACCAATCACATCATCTTGTGTATGGTATGGAAAATAAAACCCAGCGGTCAAGTTTTATAGTTTTCTATTTAAATATTAATTGTCAATATATTTTGGAATTTGGATGATGATGATACATACCGCCTATCGATAAACTTTATTGCCCAAACGTACATATAGCACCACCCAAGAGACATTTAAGGATGTTCGCTACTCTGTAATAAAATAACATGCTTTTGAAAAGACCGTTATGAATTGATAGGACGTAAATTCCAGATATAAGACTTTCAAAATATGGCAGGAATTGATTCTCTCTAGATTTTTCATACATTTAACCTTGGCACCACTTTTCTTTCAAAAACAATGAAAAAATAACAAGCATTTTATAGGATTTTCAAATATTGCCTTTTAAACTATATGTAATAAAATTATTAAAGAAAAGTAGGGGTTAGCGGGCAAAATTTTTTAATGGCACTACATAGATAAAACCAGAGGATTCGGAATATCTGGCAAAAATTCAAAAAACAAGAGAAACAAACATCCTTAAGACGTTGATATCATTTTTATAAATAGAATGAAGGTGTATCTTTGATGACCTGGCAATACTCATCCCAATTTATTCGTAATGGATGACGATATGTTGGTTCTTTCTTTGAAACGTTTTTCACATCGCGTTCTTCAACGATGTTTTGAAGTACCCTGCAATAATATGGTCCTTTAGATCATATCTTAGAAGTATGTTTTATACTGACGCCTGGTTTAACTGGCGTATTTTGAAATATCAAACTTCTGCTTGTATCTTTACGCAAACAACAGAATAAGTGACCCAGTGTTGTCAAAGAGGGGGTATAAGGTATAAACGGTAAATATACTAAATAGGTTAATGAATCTAATATCTTTTTAATTACTATGTCTGAATCTTTCTGTATATGAACCATATTTTTTATCTTAATCATTGGGATAATTGTTCCAGTAAATCATATATGTAAATAATCAGTGTAACTTATATCAGTTCATATTATTTAGGTCAATGCTGGTCATTGCTGGAGACTTCCAATTGATCGCATTGAATGCGATAGTTATTAAATATACACATGTAGATAAGTTAATAAAATTAATACATGTACCGTTGATTATTTATTTCATCATTTTATGTGTCTAAATTTTTCTGCATTTGCATATTTTTGTCCTGAATCATTGGGGTAACTTTTCTAGCAAATCATATGAATACATACGGTAAAATATATATACATATCCTTGAAGATCTGTTAAACAGTGAAATCGGTAGGATACTATGGAGGGTAATATGGAGAACATTATGAACATTTTGATATAGTAATAGACAAAATGTAAATATTCATATTGAATATTAATATTTGTTGCATTTTCAGCCTCATGTATATATATATACCGGATATGGTGTATAAAAAATTTGGCAACTCATGTTTGTGGTTTACCATCTTTTCCACAAGTTATTGTTTTCTGTTTGGTATTAGATTAATATGAAGATCTATTTTGTACTGGTGATCAATTTATTTGGATATCGTCAATAGCAGTCATCAGGGTTTCTGAGACCTGAATTACACATATATTACGAATTACCCCTGACTTAATGTTATTTTCCAGTGCAGGTATTTGTTGACAACACATCTATAATACTAAAATTACGAGGTCCAATTTGTCACCCGTCATCACGTAAAAACGACGAATCACAGAATTCAACTTTATATATAACTAATATAGTACAAAGGTGTAGATTAAAAATTACACCACTCCAGGCCCTTTTGTTTTCCACGTAATTAATATTGCCAATAATTGAGAAGTTCCGGGTCTAATCCGCTACCGATACCAATAGTATATTCACCTTTTATCTATTACCTTATCTGTACGTTCCGCATCTGACAGGCGCACCACCAAACGTTGTATTCAGGATTAATATGCTATATACACGGGTAATAACCACAGGGTTGACACTACTAAATTGTCAAATTGTTACCTATTGTAGTATTTTAATCAGTAAGACTTCCTAAGATAACACTACGAATACTAAAAATCTGGATTAAAAATAAGGCGTATAGGTACAGTTTTCAATTTGTTAGTGGGCATGACGTAAAACAGCGAAGCAAAGAATTCAACTTTATTTATAACTTATATAGGACAATGCTGTTGATTAAAAAATACTCCATTCCGGGACCTTTTGTTTTACAAATAATTAATATTATTGTTTCAGTTCGACGGGTTCAAACAGAAAGACTTGAAAGCAGAGAAAAACTGTGTATCTTATAATCGGCATGACTTTATCAGATGACAATACTAATACTAAAATAAGGCTTGCGCATAGTTATATACTTTAATTCAGTCACGGACCTGTGATATCACGGGTGTGTTTTAGTATATATTGAAAAACCCAACCTGATATGTTCGGCATATGTGAAGGATTTTTTAATTTGCTGTGACCATAATTTTATCGTGTATGTAATAATTTATAATAACACTTTTAACATTAAATTAAAGTATTTAAAGTGTAATTGCGTGATTTTGTATCAAAAATAATGTTTTATTGATTGAAGCACGTCATTATTTTCCCTCTGTGAGCCTCTGACAGTCTGATAGCTTAAGACTACGTCACATAGTAACCGGTGTTATGATGACGTTTTTGAGGTTCCAATTGGGGATAAAAACGTCGTATATACCCCGGCAGTTTCCTGAATATATTCTGACATCTCTGTGTTGTTATCCAATCAGAAACCTCGACACATTTGTAATCCGTAATATATATATATATTGCTACCTGTTAATTAGGTCAATGTGCGCTGCTTCCAAACTATCGACATGACTGCGGATGGCCAGGAATTTCCCGAGAAAAATGTGAGGATAGAGGCTGCTGTTTTAATTCCAACACACCGGGGACAAAATGGTGTTTCGAAACAAAAGAAAATTTTGATGGTAATTATGCTTGATAAATCATATTTATTCATTTACTTTTTTTGATTGTATGTTTTCAAAGATAAATGACATTTTGCAAATATCTAAATGCATTAAAGATCTTAAGTATTTTCAAATAAGAAAAGGAAACAATCACAAGAGAATAATAGTTAAGTGACTTGACATGAAACAATATAAGTATTGATTTAAGTCTTAAAAAACGTGGAAATGCCAGACTGCTAAAATAGAAGAATTGCAATATAGAAAAAGACAAACAATAGTCCACTAACACTCGACAGAACCTGGACAGTGCATCTAAAAAACACAGAATGAACTCTATTATATTTTTACGGTGGTCAATTTTCTGTTTCAAAAGTAAGAACGGAATGTTTCTTATGTTAAATTCAGTGATGAATCAAGCCCTTTTCAATTTATTTTCAAAGTTTTTTCTTATGTTGTACTATTAGACACCACTGTCCGATGTTAAGCAGACATGTTTAACCACGCCACATTCTGTAGGTGTCTGTGTCAAGTCAAGAGACTGTTAATCAGTGGTTGTCGTTAGTTCCTGTATAGCATATTTATTTTACGGTTATTGTTTTGTGCATAAATCAGTCCGTTAGTTTTCTCTCGAAGCCTGCTATGGCTTACTATGCGACATGGGTTTTACTTTTTGTTGAAGGCCATACGGTGACCTATAGTTGTTAACTATGTCATTTGGTCTCTGGTGGAGAGTTTTCTCATTGGCATTATACCACATCTTCTTATTTTTTATGAATGAACGGTACATGTCCGGATTTTGATTACGACTTAGGCAACACATCAACAGGGCCATATCCGAACTCGATATTCGATAGAACTAAATAAACTCACCAAAAATACCAGGCTACAAATTGTGTACGCAAGACGCGCTATTCGTCTACAAAATGCCTCATCAGTCAAATCCGAATAAAAAAAGGTTAAAAAAGGCCAAATAAACTACGAAGTTGGAGAGTATTGAAAACACGAAATATATATGTTTGAGGATACTTGATTTTGTTTATTTTTCACCTCTTTCTTTGAAACGGGAAAATGCGTGGTTCTACGAAATATAAGTTCATTTCGTATCAATACTTATATCGTTATTATTTCAATACACTTTTGTTGTCTTTATACTGCAATTAAAAACAATTTGATACCCATTTAATGTTATCATTTTGTTTTGTTGTTGAATAATTTAACAACTGCTTTTGAATGTTCACCCTTAAAATCCTCTTACTTCGGATGAGTAAATTTCTAACGTTTCAAAATGTGCGTTCTTGAAATCAGTCAGTTGACTGAGTGCGGATGATTACAGAATCACATATCCATTATTAACAAATTAACGCAATAACTTATATTTCTCTTAAGATGTTTGCCATGTTCGACCGATTTACCGCGAAGAATGCGGATGGGCTGGAATTTCAGCAGAAACATGTGAATCAAATGGATGTTGCTTTGATTCGAGCATTGTGGAAGCAAAATGGTGCTTCAAGAAAGCAAACAGTAAGTCAAGTTTTCAATTCAACCCTCCTGAATCTGTAGTAATATGGGTAGTTTCATTATGTGTACACCAACATGACATAGATCAATACTAATTTTTTCGAACTTATTTACCAATCACATCATCTTGTGTATGGTATGGAAAATAAAACCCAGCGGTCAAGTTTTATAGTTTTCTATTTAAATATTAATTGTCAATATATTTTGGAATTTGGATGATGATGATACATACCGCCTATCGATAAACTTTATTGCCCAAACGTACATATAGCACCACCCAAGAGACATTTAAGGATGTTCGCTACTCTGTAATAAAATAACATGCTTTTGAAAAGACTGTTATGAATTGATAGGACGTAAATTCCAGTTATAAGACATTCAAAATATGGCAGGAATTGATTCTCTCTAGATTTTTCATACATTTAACATTGCCACCACTTTTCTTTCAAAAACAATGAAAAAATAACAAGCATTTTATAAGATTTTCAAATATTGCCTTTTAAACTATATGTAATAAAATTATTAAAAGAAAAGTAGCCGTTAGCGGGCTATTTTTTTTAATGACACTACATAGATAAAACCAGAGGATTCGGAATATCTGGCAAAAATTCAAAAATCAAGAGAAGCAAACATCCTTAAGACGTTGATATCATTTTTATAAATAGAATGAAGGTGTATCTTTGATGACCTGGAACACTCATCCCAATTTATTCGTAATGGAGGACGATATGTTGGTTCTTTCTTTGAAATGTTTTTAACATCGCGTTCTTCGACGATGTTTTGAAGTACCCTGCAATAATATGGTAATTTAGATCATATCTTAATTCCAATCTCTTGTTGAAGAAGAAGTATGTTTTATACTGACGCCTGGGTTAACTGGCGTATTCTGAAATATCAAACTTCTGCTTGTATCTTTATGCAAACAACAGAATAAGTGGCCCAGTGTTGTCAAAGAGGGGGTATAAGGTATAAACGGTAAATATACTAATTAGGTTAATGAATTTAATATCTTTTTAATTACTATGTCTGAATCTCTCTGTATATGAATCATATTCTTTATCTTAATGATTGGGATAACTGTTCCAGTAAATCATATATGTAAATAAATAGTGTAACTTATATCGGTTCATATTATATGGGTCAATGCTGGTCATTGCTGGATACTTCCTATTGATAGCATTGAATGAGATAGTTATTAAATATACACATATAGATAAGTTAATAAAATTAATACATGTACCGTTGATTATTTATTTCATCATTCTATCTGTCTAAATTTTTCTGCATTGCATATTTTTGTCCTGAATCATTGGGGTAACATTTCCAGCAAATCATATGAATACATACGGTAAAATATATATAGATATCCTTGTAGATCTGTTAAACAGTGAAACCGGTAGGATACCATGGAGGGTAATATGGAGAACATTATGAACATTTTGATATAGTAATAGGGAAAATGTTAATATTCATATTGAATGTTAATATTTGGTGCACTTTCAGCCTTATATATATATATATGAAAGACATAGTAATTGAAAAGATATATATATATATATACCGGATATGGTGTATAAAATATTTTTGCACCTCATGTTTGTAGTTTACCATCTTTTCCACAAGTTTATTGTTTTCTGTTTGGTATTAAATTAATATAAAGATACATTTTGTGCTGGTGATCAATTTTTTTGGCAATATTCAATAGCAGTCATCAGGGTTTTAGAACATCAGTTGTTCGACCTGTTAGTCAAATGCGTTTTGTTAAAATATACCTTTTCACTGTTTTGGTCTTTTATAAATGTTGTTTGTGCTGTACTTAGACCCCTCTACAACGAAATTTGTTTTACATGCACACGAACAGAAATTGCGGTTTTTATCCAACGCAATCATAGGTGTGAACGTTGTTTTCAATTTAGATTTGTTTATATATATATAAACTGACGAGGAAAGGTAACACACGACCACTGAAAGCTTTAATATTGTGAAGCCCAGGTGGTCGTGTGTTCTAGCGGGACGGCTACAGTGCAGGCAATTTGGTGTCACGATATCTCAGTAGCATGGGTTCGAATCCCGGCGAGGGAAGAACAAAAAATTTGCGAAAGCAAATTTACAGATCTAACATTGTTGGGTTGATGTTTAGACGAGTTGTATATACATAATGTACACAGCCATGTATCACCATCATTTCTGGTGATCCGATGGATAAATATGTTGTAGAGTTGTCACTGATTCAGACGTACTTATAAATATGATTATTTTCTGTGACTGTATCTTGCATTAATTTGTAGGATCCTTTACTATAGATAATCGAGCTGATCTGTAACAATAATATCTCCATGCCTTATATATCATGTACTGTAGTACGACGCTAGATTAAAACTGACGAGGAAAGGTAACACACGACCACCGAAATCTTTATTATTGTGAAGCCAAGGTGGTCATGTGGTCTAGCGGGACGGCTACAGTGCAGGCGATTTGGTGTCATTGTTGGGTTGATTTTTAGACGAGTTGTATATACATTATGTACACAGCCATGTATCACCATCATTGATGACGATCCGATAGATACATCTGTTGTAGAGTTGTCACTGGCTCAGACGTACTTATATATAAATATATATATATATATTGCTACCTATTATTTAGGACAATGTGCGGTGCTTCCAAACTATCGACATGACTGCGGATGGCCAGGAATTTCCCGAGAAAAATGTGAGGCTAGAGACTGCTGTTTTAATTCCAGCACACCGGAAACAATATGGTGTTTCGAAACAAAAGAAAATGTTGATGGTAATTATGCTTGATAAATCATATTTATTCATTTACTTTTTTTGATTGTATGTTTTCAAAGATAAATGACATTTTGCAAATATCTAAATGCATTAAAGATCTTAAGTATTTTCAAATAAGAAAAGGAAACAATCACAAGAGAATAATAGTTAAGTGACTTGACATGAAACAATATAAGTATTGATTTAAGTCTTAAAAAACGTGGAAATGCCAGACTGCTAAAATAGAAGAATTGCAATATAGAAAAAGACAAACAATAGTCCACTAACACTCGACAGAACCTGGACAGTGCATCTAAAAAACACAGAATGAACTCAATTATATTTTTACGGTGGTCTATTTTCTGTTTCAAAAGTAAGAACGGAATGTTTCTAATGTTAAATTCAGTGATGAATCAAGCCCTTTTCAATTTGTTTTTACAGTTTGTTCTTATGTTGTACTATTAGACATCACTGTCCGATGTTAGGCAGACATGTTGAACCACGCCACATTCTGTATATGTCTGTGTCTAGTCAAGAGACTGTTAATCAGTGGTTGTCGTTAGTTCCTGTATAGAATATTTATTTTACGGTTATTGTTTTGTGCATAAATCAGTCCGTTAGTTTTCTTTCGAAGCCTGTTATGGCTTACTGTGTGACATGGGTTTTACTTTTTGTTGAAGGCCATACGGTGACCTTTAGTTGTTAACTTCTATGTCATTTGGTCTCTGGTGGAGAGTTTTCTCATTGGCATTATATCACATCTTCTTATTTTTTATGAATGAACGGTACATGTCCGGATTTTGATAACGACTTAGGCAACACATCAACAGGGCCATATCCGAACTCGATATTCGATAGAACTAGATAAACTCACCAAAAATACCAGGCTACAAATTGTGTACGCAAGACGCGCTATTCGTCTACAAAATGCCTCATCAGTCAAATTCGAATAAAAAAAGGTTAAAAAAGGCCAAATAAACTACGAAGTTGAAGAGTATTGAGAACACGAAATATATATGTTTGAGGATACTTGATTTTGTTGATTTTTCACCTCTTTCTTAGAAACGGGAAAATGCGTGGTTCTACGAAATATAAGTTCATTTCGTATCAAATACTTATATCGTTATTATTTCAATACACTTTTGTTGTATTTATACTGCAATTAAAAACAATTTGATACCCATTTAATGTTATCATTTTGTTTTGTTTTTGAATAATTTAACAACTGCTTTTGAATGTTCACCCTTAAAATCCTCTTACTTCGGATGAGTAAATTTCTAACGTTTCAAAATGTGCGTTCTTGAAATCAGTCAGTTGACTGAGTGCGGATGATTACAGAATCACATATCCATTATTAACAAATTAACGCAATAACTTATATTTCTCTTAAGATGTTTGTCATGTTCCACCGATTTACCGCGAAGAATGTGGATGGGCTGGAATTTCAGCAGAAACGTGTGAATCAAATGGATGTTGCTTTGATTCGAGCATTGTGGAAGCAAAATGGTGCTTCAAGAAAGCAAACAGTAAGTCAAGTTTTCAATTCAACCCTCCTGAATCTGTAGTAATATGGGTAATTTCATTATGTGTACACCAACATGACATAGATCAATACTAATTTTTTCGAACTTATTTACCAATCACATCATCTTGTGTATGGTATGGAAAATAAAACCCAGCGGTCAAGTTTTATAGTTTTCTATTTAAATATTAATTGTCAATATATTTTGGAATTTGGATGATGATGATACATACCGCCTGTCGATAAACTTTATTGCCCAAACGTACATATAACACCACCCAAGAGACATTTAAGGATGTTCGCTACTCTGTAATAAAATAACATGCTTTTGAAAAGACTGTTATGAATTGATAGGACGTAAATTCCAGATATAAGACATTCAAAATATGGCAGGAATTGATTCTCTCTAGATTTTTCATACATTTAACATTGACACCACTTTTCTTTCAAAAACAATGAAAAAATAACAAGCATTTTATAAGATTTTCAAATATTGCCTTTTAAACTATATGTAATAAAATTATGAAAAGAGAAGTAGGGGTTAGCGGGCAAAATATTTTAATGGCACTACATAGATAAAACCAGAGGATTCGGAATATCTGGCAAAAATTCAAAAAACAAGAGAAGCAAACATCCTTAAGACGTTGATATCATTTTTATAAATAGAATGAAGGTGTATCTTTGATGACCTCGCAACACTCATCCCAATTTATTCGTAATGGAGGACGATATGTTGGTTCTTTCTTTGAAACGTTTTTAACATCGCGTTCTTCAACGATGTTTTGGAGTACCCTGCAATAATATGGTAATTTAGATCATATCTTAATTTCAATCTCTTGTTGAAGAAGAAGTATGTTTTATACTGACGCCTGGTTTAACTGGCGTATTCTGAAATATCAAACTTCTGCTTGTATCTTTATGCAAACAACAGAATAAGTGGCCCAGTGTTGTCAAAGAGGGGGTATTAGGTATAAACGGTAAATATACTAAATAGGTTAATAAATTTAATATCTTTTTAATTACTATGTCTGAATCTCTCTGTATATGAATCATATTCTTTATCTTAATCATTGGGATAACTGTTCCAGTAAATCATATATGTAAATAAATAGTGTAACTTATATCGGTTCATATTATTTAGTTCAATGCTGGTCATTGCTGGATACTTCCAATTGATAGCATTGAATGAGATCGTTATTAAATATACACATGTAGATAAGTTAATAAAATTAATACATGTACCGTTGATTATTTATTTCATCATTCTATCTGTCTAATTTTTTCTGCATTGCATATTTTTGTCCTGAATAATTGGGGTAACTTATCCAGCAAATCATATGAATACATACGGTAAAATATATAAAGATATCCTTGTAGATCTGTTAAACAGTGAAACCGGTAGGATACCATGGAGGGTAATATGGAGAACATTATGAACATTTTGATATAGTAATAGGGAAAATGTTAATATTCATATTGAATATTAATATTTGGTGCATTTTCAGCCTTAATTTTTTTTATCATATATATATATATATATGAAAGACATAGTAATTGCAAAGATATATATATATATATATACCGGATATGGTGTATAAAATATTTTTGCACCTCATGTTTGTAGTTTACCATCTTTTCCACAAGTTTATTGTATTCTGTTTGGTATTAAATTAGTATTAAGCTGGTGATCAATTTTTTTGGCAATATTCAATAGCAGTCGTCAGGGTTTTAGAACATCAGTTGTTCGACCTGTTAGTCAAATGCGTTTTGTTAAAATATACCTTTTCACTGTTTTGGTCTTTTATAAATGTTGTTTGTGCTGTACTTAGACCCCTCTACAACGAAATTTGTTTTACATGCACATGAACAGAAATTGCGGGTTTTATCCAACGCACTCATAGGTGTGAACGTTGTTTTCAATTTAGATGTGTTTATATATATATATATAAACTAACGAGGAAAGGTAACACACGACCACTAAAAGCTTTAATATTGTGAAGCCCAGGTGGTCGTGTGTTCTAGCGGGACGGCTACAGTGCAGGCTATTTGGTGTCACGATATCTCAGTAGCATGGGTTCGAATCCCGGCGAGGGAAGAACAAAAAAATTGCGAAAGCAAATTTACAGATCTAACATTGTTGGGTTGATGTTTAGACGAGTTGTATATACATAATGTACACAGCCATGTATCACCATCATTTCTTGTGATCCGATGGATAAATATGTTGTAGAGTTGTCACTGATTCAGACGTACTTATAAATATGATTATTTTCTGTGACTGTATCTTGCATTAATTTGTAGGATCCTTTACTATAGATAATCGAGCTGATCTGTAACAATAATATCTCCATGCCTTATATATCATGTACTGTAGTACGACGCTAGATTAAAACTGACGAGGAAAGGTAACACACGACCACCGAAATCTTTATTATTGTGAAGCCAAGGTGGTCATGTGGTCTAGCGGGACGGCTACAGTGCAGGCGATTTGGTGTCATTGTTGGGTTGATTTTTAGACGAGTTGTATATACATTGTGTACACAGCCATGTATCACCATCATTGATGACGATCCGATAGATACATCTGTTGTAGAGTTGTCACTGGCTCAGACGTACTTATATATAAATATATATATATATATTGCTACCTATTATTTAGGTCAATGTGCGGTGCTTCCAAACTATCGACATGACTGCGGATGGCCAGGAATTTCCCGAGAAAAATGTGAGGATAGAGGCTGCTGTTTTAATTCCAACACACCGGGAACAATATGGTGTTTCGAAACAAAAGAAAATGTTGATGGTAATTATGCTTGATAAATCATATTTAATCATTTACTTTTTTTGATTGAATGTTTTCAAAGATAAATGACATTTTGCAAATATCTAAATGCATTAAAGATCTTAAGTATTTTCAAATAAGAAAAGGAAACAATGACAAGAGAATAATAGTAAAGTGACTTGACATAAACAATATAAGTATTGATTTAAGTCTTAAAAAACGTGGAAATGCCAGACTGCTAAAATAGAAGAATTGCAATATAGAAAAAGACAAACAATAGTCCACTAACACTCGACAGAACCTGGACAGTGCATCTAAAAAACACAGAATGAACTCAATTATATTTTTACGGTGGTCAATTTTCTGTTTCAAAAGTAAGAACGGAATGTTTCTAATGTTAAATTCAGTGATGAATCAAGCCCTTTTCAATTTATTTTCAAAGTTTTTTCTTATGTTGTACTATTAGACACCACTGTCCGATGTTAAGCAGACATGTTTAACCACGCCACATTCTGTAGGTGTCTGTGTCAAGTCAAGAGATTGTTAATCAGTGGTTGTCGTTAGTTCCTGTATAGCATATTTATTTTACGGTTATTGTTTTGTGCATAAATCAGGCCGTTAGTTTTCTCTCGAAGCCTGTTATGGCTTACTATGTGACATGGGTTTTACTTTTTGTTGAAGGCCATATGGTGACCTATAGTTGTTAACTTCTATGTCATTTGGTCTCTGGTGGAGAGTTTTCTAATTGGCATTATACCACATCTTCTTATTTTTTATGCATGAACGGTACATGTCTGGATTTTGATTACGACTTAGGCAAAAACATCAACAGGGCCATATCCGAACTCGATATTCGATAGAACTAAATAAACTCACTAAAAAGACCAGGCTACAAATTGTGTACGCAAGACGCGCTATTCGTCTACAAAATGCCTCATCAGTCAAGCTCGAATAAAAAAAGGTTAAAAAAGGCCAAATAAACTACGAAGTTGAAGAGTATTGAGAACACGAAATATATATGTTTGAGGATGCTTGATTTTGTTGATTTTTCACCTCTTTCTTAGAAACGAGAAAATGCGTGGTTCTACGAAATATAAGTTCATTTCGTATCAAATACTTATATCGTTATTATTTCAATACACTTTTGTTGTCTTTATACTGCAATTAAAAACAATTTGATACCCATTTAATGTTATCATTTTGTTTTGTTTTTGAATAATTTAACAACTGCTTTTGAATGTTCACCCTTAAAATCCTCTTACTTCGGATGAGTAGTAAATTTCTAACGTTTCAAAATGTGCGTTGTTGAAATCAGTCAGTTGACTGAGTGCGGATGATTACAGAATCACACATCCATTATTAACAAATTAACGCAATAACTTGTATTTCTCTTAAGATGTTTGCCATGTTCCACCGATTTACCGCGAAGAATGCGGATGGCCTGGAATTTCAGCAGAAATGTGTGAATCAAGAGAATGTTGCTTTGATTCGAGCATTGTGGAAGCATTATGGTGCTTCAAGAAAGCAAACAGTAAGTCAAGTTTTCAATTCAACCCTCATGAATCTGTAGTAATATGGGTAATTTCATTATGTGTACACCAACATGACATAGATCAATACTAATTTTTTCGAACTTATTTACCAATCACATCATCTTGTGTATGGTATGGAAAATAATTTCATGTTTAGTGCGTCTGTGACACAAGGTTGATACAATGTAGGCATCGACAAAACCACAAGCTAAAACAATACACAAAAAAACATGGTCAAAAGAAAACCGATTAAAAGAAAAACAGCAGTTCACAAGTATTCAATTATGAGTTGTATTCGATAAGGTTGCACTCGGGCAAACGTTGACGACATTGTGCTTATCTCAATTTCAAAGTTATATAAGAGTATAAAGTAGGTTAAAAAAAACAGTTGTCCCCACTTTAGACAAAGTGGCTGTTTAATTCGACCATTCTGATTTTTATTACCTTATAAAGTTTTACTTTCCAATCTGTTTGTAACGAGTGTACTTAATATATGTTATTGCATAAACACGTGTTGCTCGCAAGGAATCTGATGTCTTAATGTTCCTCTTTGCTTAGTGTTTGTTATATGTTTGTGTTTTTTTTTTTTGAAAAGTATGGTGTTAGTAAACATTATTTTTAAAAGAATTTCTAGATGCTTGTTTCTATTTTTCACGCATACGAATAAAACTTTCATATTTTGTTATATAATTAAACTATAATACTGTTTCCAAATATTTTCTAAAAACATGTTATAGCAGGAACATTGTTTGCTGTAAAGAAGGGTGTTTTTCTAACACAAATATCCCAGATAGTCCATGTTACTCCAGCATCATGACAATGTAAACAAAATCATCAGTCAAAACCAACGATAAAATAGAACCGATCGGGTCATCTCCATCAATTTCGTTCGTTATATGAAAGCTAATAACCTGATCAATTCTTTGACAAGGATTTAACAATTTACAATTATACCCGGATGTCAGTGGTCTAAAATGTAAGGTTACAACTCCGTAAGCAAACTCCGTACAGTGAACGTGGCCGTTCCGGAACTATTTTCCTTAAGTCCATCATTAGTGTAGAGTAGTATGCGGATCGGACCTGAAACTGCCGAGGAGTTTGCTCCCTAAGAACAAGTGCATTTGATATGGTTCTTGTTTTTCGTTGTACAGGATTTTCAATGGTGGATTAAGAGTGGGTTAAGTTACTTTCCCCTTTATAAATATGCTGGATATTTTGTTTTAACAATTTTGTCGCAAAACGATTATTTTTTATTAACGATTTAAAAAAATGCTTCATCGTTTTTTAAAATCCTTCCATTTATCACCGTTTGCTTTCCCAAAGCTATTGATTTAGACCTGTGATGATGAAGATAAATTCTGCAGCATTTGAAATTTACTAGTATGTCTCTTATTAGAAATTCTGTTTTAGTTTTTTTTTATAATTCAAGCGTTTTCTACTGATGAATGCCATGTATCACCGATTAACCGCGAAGAATGCGGATGGCCTGGAATTTCAGCAGAAATGTGTGAATCAAGAGAATGTTGCTTTGATTCGAGCATTGTGGAAGCATTATGGTGCTTCAAGAAAGCAAACAGTAAGTCAAGTTTTCAATTCAACCCTCATGAATTTGTAGTAATATGGGTAATTTCATTATGTATACACCAACATGACATAGATCAATACTAATTTTTTCGAACTTATTTACCAATCACATCATCTTGTGTATGGTATGGAAAATAAAACCCAGCGGTCAAGTTTTAGAGTTTTCTATTTAAATATTAATTGTCAATCTATTTTGGAATTTGGATGATGATGATACATACCGCCTGTCGATAAACTTTTTTGCCCAAACGTACATATAGCACCACCCAAGAGACATTTGAGGATGTTCGCTACTCTGTAATAAAATAACATGCTTTTGAAAAGACCGTTATGAATTGATAGGACGTAAATTCCAGATATAAGACTTTCAAAATATGGCAGGAATTGATTCTCTCTAGATTTTTCATACATTTTTCATGTATATATATGTATACCGGATATGGTGTATAAAAAATATTGCAACTCATGTTTGTGGTTTACCATCTTTTCCACAAGTTTATTGTTTTCTGTTTGGTATTAGATTAATATGAAGATCTATTTTGTACTGGTGATCAATTTATTTGGATATCGTCAATAGCAGTCATCAGGGTTTTAGAACAGCAGTTGTTCGACCTGTTAGTCAAATGCGTTTTGTTGAAATATACGTTTTCACTATTTTGGTCTTTTGGAAAATGTTGTTTGTGCTGTACTTAGACCCCTCTAAAACGGAATTTGTGTTACATGCACACGTACAAAAATGACG
Source organism: Mytilus edulis (assembly GCF_963676685.1). Lineage (NCBI taxonomy): Eukaryota > Metazoa > Mollusca > Bivalvia > Mytilida > Mytilidae > Mytilus > Mytilus edulis. The sequence goes on along the minus strand of NC_092355.1, from coordinate 48,533,510 downwards.
GTTTTTATCCAACGCAGTCATAGGTTTGAACGTTGTTTTCAATTTAGATATATATAAACAAAACTAAATTGAAAAAAACGATATATATATATAGATCTAACATTGTTGGGTTGATGTTTAGACGAGTTGTATATACATTATGTACACAGCCATGTATCACCATCATTGATGGCGATCCGATGGATACATCTGTTGTAGGGTTGTCACTGACTCAGACGTACTTATGAATATAATTATTTTCTGTGACTGTATCTTACATTAATTTGTAGGATCCTTTACTATAGATAATTTAGCTGATCTGTAACAATAACATCTTCATGCCTTATATATCATGTACTGTAGTACGCCGCTAGATTAAAACTGACGTGGAAAGGTAACATATGGCCACCGAAAGCTCTTTTTTTTGAGAGCCCAGGTGGTCGTGTGGTCTAGCGGGACGGCTGCAGTGCAGGCGATTTGGTGTCACGATATCACAGTAGCATGGGTTCGAATCCCGGCGAGGGAAGAACCAAAAATTTGCGAAAGCAAATTTACAGATCTAACATTGTTGGGTTGATGTTTAGACGAGTTGTATATACATTATGTACACAGCCATGTATCACCATCATTGATGGCGATCCGATGGATACATCTGTTGTAGGGTTGTCACTGACTCAGACGTACTTATGAATATAATTATTTTCTGTGACTGTATCTTACATTAATTTGTAGGATCCTTTACTATAGATAATTTAGCTGATCTGTAACAATAACATCTTCATGCCTTATATATCATGTACTGTAGTACGCCGCTAGATTAAAACTGACGTGGAAAGGTAACATATGGCCACCGAAAGCTCTTTTTTTGAGAGCCCAGGTGGTCGTGTGGTCTAGCGGGACGAAGTTGTTTTTTTTAAGATTCGTAGGTTCGTAATATTAAGTTAAGATAGATTTTAGCTTTAAAGTTTATACTTGTTATTGCATTATTTGCAGCTCATGCATGCTCACCAAATCCATGTCTAAATGGCGGTTTTTGTACATCTACTGGTGGATCGAGTTACAGCTGCGCATGTTCAACTGGATGGTATGGATCAACTTGTAACTGTGAGTATTCCATTTTAAGATCAAGCCCAAATAACTGTACGTTTCATCTTGTACACAGTTTCAGATTCAATATTTTATTATAGTCTCACCACAAACAAACATAAAATGAGATTCACATGAAAACATAATTGTTCTAATGCCAGATATCACGGTGTTCCGGAACATTGGAACAGAATATTTTGCCTGTTTTTACACCTTGATTTCCTTTTGCAATATTTAAAGATTAAAAAGTAATTTGACGATTTTTTCGTAGCTTGATAACATAATTTACTTATTCCAATCACTTGGCGTCCGTCGTCATTTACTTTTACAACAATCTTCTCCTCTGAAACAACTGGGTTAAATTTAACCAAACTTGGCCACAGTCATCACTAGGGTATCTAGTTTAAAAAGTGTGTTCGGTGACCCGGCTAACCAACCAAGATGGCCGCCATGGCTCATAATAGAACATAGGGGTAAAATGTAGATTTTGGCTTATAACTCTGAAACCAAAGCCTTTAGAGCAAATCTGACAGGGTTAAATTGTTTATCAAGTCAATATCTATCTGCCCTGGAAAAAAAACCTTGTTTTTCCCTTTTTTTTGCCCCTAATTCATGAATGGTTTGAGCCATAACCCCCCAAAGTCAATCCTAACTATCCCTTGGTAGTATGGAATCTTGTGGTATAATTTCAGAAAGATTCATACACTTTTACACAATTTATTGTCTTGAAACTACAAAAATGCTTGTTTTTGGCCCCTTTTTGGCCCTTTATTCCTAGACTGTTTGCCCCATAACCCTTCTACTTATAATAACAAATATTGTGGTACAATTTCGGAGCAATTGACATACTTATACACAACTTATTGGCCAAAAAACTAGATAAATGCTTGTTTTGGGCCCCTTTGGACCCCTAATTCCTAAACCTTAGGGACTATAACCTCAAAATCAATCCCAAGCTTCCTTTTGTGTTTATAAACATTGTGTCAAAATTAGTGGTTAGAGAGGAAGTCTAACTAGGGTATGTTTGTGTGAGAGTCATATTTGTATGATGATTCTTGAAGTAGGGGAAGTGTGACAGGATTGCTTCCCTAAGATCATGTGGTAAATACTTAGTTAGCTGTAAGCAGTTGAGCTAAGGAAGTACTTCTTTAGCTCATTTGCAATTGGTTAACACGCTGCTTTGTAATACAGAGGTCGCAGGTTCAAGTCCTGGTGGAGACATGCGATTTTGTAAAATGAATCATGCTCTCCGGTTACAATTGCATGGTTAAATTGATTAAGATGCAAATGAAGGATCAATTTATTATTAAAGTCAGAGGAAAATTAGTATAACAAATGTGTGAAAAGTGAATATTAAAAGAAAACTTACTGTATTAAGAACTTTGACTGTCAGAGTTTTTGAAGAATCTCTATTCCCACAAGAATCTTCAAGGCTAAATGTCATAGTATATGTTCCTACTGTTGGACTGGTAGTCAGGTAAACAAAGTCTGAAAATCAAAATATTATACTGACATCAAACTAATAGTCAAAGATATTTTTACTAACATAATAGACAAAAACAAGGGCTTCTATCCCCCTTTAGCCACAAGGTCATCTCCAATTGTTTTAACATACCCGAAAGAAGGAGAATTTATCATTTCATTCTTAAAAGTTTCCATATATACCAAAATGGTCAGTTGACCCCTTAAGGAGTTATTGCCCTTTATAGTAATGTTTTACCAATTTAGTAAATTTTGTAATCTTTTACAAAAATCTTCTCCTCTGAAACCAATGGGTCAAATTTAAGCAAACTTAGCCACAATCTTAATAGGGAATCTTGTTTAAAAAATGTGTGCGGTGACCCGGCCAACCGATCAAGATGACCGCCATGGCTAAAAAAAGATCATAAGGGTAAAATGTAGATTTTGGCTTATAACTCTGAAACCAAAACATTTAGAGCAAATCTGGCAGGATTAAATTGTTTATCAAGTCAATATCTATCTGCCCTGAAATTTCAATTGAATTGGACAACTGCTGCCCCCAAATTGGTAATTTTTAACGAAATTTTGCCGTCTTTGGTTTCTTATCTTGAATACTATTATAGATAGAGATAAACTGTAAACAGCAATAATGTTCAGCAAAGTAAGATCTAAAAATAAGTCAACATGACGAAAATGATCAGTTGACCCCTTAAGGAGTAATTGCCCATTATAGTCAATTTTTAACAATTTTCGCTTAATATTTTCCTCTGTATCTAATGGGCCAAGTTTATTATAGATAGAGAATATTGTAAGTACCAAGAATGTTCAGTAAAATAAGATCTACAAACACATCACCATCAGCAAAACACAATTTTGTCATTAATCAATCTGTGTCCTTTGATTAATATGCAAATAGACCAAGGTGAGCGACACAGGCTCTTTAGAGCCTCTAGTTAGTATTTAGACCGGTTATTCCTTACTTCATCGTCAATTTGAAACGAATTCCAGACTCATTGACGTGTAGCGATGAAATGTTTTAAGTATAAAAATTTAAATAACAAAGTTACAAAACTCCAAACGAAAATTCCAGACAGAAATACATAGCAAAATCAAAAGCTTAAACACATCAAACTAATGGAAACAACTGTCATATTCCTGACTTGGTACCGTCATTTTCTTATGCAGAATATTGCAGATTACACCTGGTTTTATCGCTAGATAAACATCTCACTTGTATGACAGTATATTGAGAACGTGTGAGAAAAACAGGCAGACGTTAAAGGTGAAAAAATTGGGTACAGAAGTCAACATTGTGATATTATTGTTACACACCCAACAGTGTCAACAAAGAACATCAAAATGCCATGTAGACACTCAATAGAATATGCCCATAAGCAAATAAAAAGACAAGCAGCGCAAAACAAAACAACGATGTTTTTTTTTATATTTTTCAAATTCATTTTTCTTTATATTCATATATATTTTCAAAGAATGTCTTTGGTTGTGTTTTAGCAAACCCTTGCTCTCCAACTCCTTGTTACAATGCAGGGACATGTACTGACACTGGGGCTACCACTTATAATTGTGCATGCACCTCGAGTTTTACTGGTGCTACTTGTCAAGGTATGTTTCATTGTACCGCCCTGTTATTTATTTGTTTGATATCTTTTTACAATATTAATTTTAAAGTGTTCCTTTAACTTTGGTAAGTGTGATTAGTTTTGAATGCTGGTTTACGTATACTGAATGACTCTATTTTTTACCGTATTTGAATTTATCATATCCTTGGCTTCAGACCAAATTAATCTAAATCGAAGATGGCTTACGCTACTTCTTTAAAGGCTATTTAAGCTTACGTCAAACTCAGAACAAACTATTCAGTTTTAATTCAAATTAACAAGAAGTCGAAACTTTGCTGCATTTCTCGAACAGTATTAATCTATATCAATTGCAAACAAATACTTTAGTGGAATATATTTACTTTAATTTCCAATAATAACATACATGTACATTTATTCAAATGTGTTTAATGGTTTTTGTGTCGATGTATTTCTGTCTCCTTGTATCCATATGTAATTAATATTTCAAAGAAGAAATCTATATAGCAAGAAAAAAAAACAATCGCATCGGTATTAAAATGATAGTGATTTATAATTCTTAACATAAACGGTTATATAGCTTATTTTATGATATGATTACATAAATATAGCAGACAATTTGATTAATTTAAAAATTTTATTGTATTTTAGAAAAGCTAATACAAGTTGCAAAATGTATACTATGTAGCCTCCTTATCTGATTTCAGTCAATAAGAACTCCTGCTCCGGTCGGTGTGGATACGACGCTAATTACAACTGCCAATGTGATTCAGCATGCACTACACAAAATGACTGCTGCGCTGACAAAGCAACATATTGTCCATAACTGTCGGCACATGATGACATATATAGCTACTGTGACTTGATTTTATTCCCTTATATTTGTTACATTGTTTTGTTTAGATGTCTCTGATACTAAAGAGATGATTGATCGACATCTTCTGTATAAAACATTTGGCTTGGTTTACTCCCATTTAAGTCTGTTCTCCAAAAAAGAAGGAAAGAAAGAAAAACAAGTACATGAGACATAGAAACAAACTGAATAACAGGATGTAATGAACCTTAGTGTAAATGTTGATTAACGTTATGTATAAAGTTTCCTTCGAATTTCATTAAAAGAAAACATTCACTAATGGTCAAGTTCCCTTTATGCTATGCCACACTTATTTGAGTATAAGGAGCTGTAATTTGATCGCCAATGAGACAACTTTCAACTAAAGATCTAAAGACAGGGATGTTTACATTACTAAATTACAGTATTTAGAATGAAATTCAAAACAGTGTGGCTCATAGCCAGAAATTAGTAGTGGTTTTGCTAATTAATATTCATAATATGTAAATGAGAATTGTACCACGTGATAGTACTTTGAACTGGACTGGCTTGATAGGCTTGATATCATTAAAATCTTTAAAACACGGATATTATAAGTTGCCCATCACAGAGTCCTTATTTACAATCACTTTGATATTTCCGTAAAGTTGTCAGGCGGTCAAAATCAAAACAATGAACGCGAATTTAGTGAATTTTTCGTGCCTTCGTGAGTTTATTCTTCTTGAAATAGTGACATTTTAATTTTACGTGGGAACCTAGAGTTCAACGACTACACATACAAGGTTTGGACTTGCTTATTCTTTGGAAATTCAAGTTTCATATTTCACCCCGGCAACCTGTTTTTGTAATGACCTTGTAAGCCAATTTTCAACACGAAGTTTGCAAATTTGACGTTTCAGCCATTTTAGCCTGTATTTTACACTGCAATGTTAAGAGCCTCTCGCTTCGATTTTTAAAATAGCTCAGGAACCTGTATTTTTGCAACAACAGTCATTATGTTTCGTTTAAATTGTGTACATTGTTGTGTATATTCATTTTCTGCCCCGGCAACCTGTCTATCACTTAAATTAAAATTAAAACAGACATTTTTTCAAAATTCCCTATCATTTTAATGTAATTTCCGTGACCCGTGTCCGATTTCTTTAGTATAATATTCAAATAAGCAAAGTGGCGTTGATTTCTGGATATGTGTGGCCATTGATTGACACATTAAATTCATCCATTGACTGGGACAATTTACGTGAACGTTTGTCTGTAACGACCACTGTTCACGACGTACTTGCGATAGACATTTAAACTGCGGGGCCACCAAAGGTTTCTTAACGCCTTTAATTATAAAATAATTAGAAAAATTAATCAGGAATAATCGTTATGTTTTGATTTATATAATTGATATAAATCAAAACATCGTGTTATTTCTGATTAATTTTTCGAATTACTTTATTAAGGTGCTGAGAACCTTTGGTGACCCCATAGTTTAAGTGTCTTTAAAAAGTACATAGTGAGCAGTGGTTGTTACATACAAACGTTCACCTAAATTGTCCCAGTCAATGGATGAATTTAATTTGTCAATCAATGGCCACAGCCACACTGTTTTGAATTTCATTCTATTTAAATTAATGTCTGTTTTACATATTAAAAAATGTGTAATTACATAAAATCTACGTGGTCAATCAGATCACATAATGTTACTTTATGTTATTTGTTTCCTTATAATGATTTATATGTATCTGCTGTTTATCATTTGTCATGTTGTAAACACCATAATGATGTTTTACTAAACATACTAAAATTTTGTTTTAAAATTTTGAACAATTAAAGAATGTTTGAATATTTAAAAAAAAAGAACAATCAAGCATTTTTGAAGAAAAAAATGGCAATTACAATTATGTAAAAGTGTCAAACAGTGAGGATTGTATACATTTACGTTTAGTAATTATAACATATATATTTATAACTATTCAGAGGTAAGACTATCAAATGAATATATATGACGTAGCGTCGTAATACACTTACATGATATATAAGGACGTACTTATATTAATATATATACAGCTTTCATCCTGACCTGACAAATCTTTCATCTATTGTCCACAAACACTGGCGTCTTATTGAAAATGATCCTTCCTTAAAAGAGGTTTTTCCATCACCTCCCGTTATGGCTTACCGCAGACCCAAAAACCTCAAAGATGTTCTAGTAACATCCAAAGTATCTAAACAGGAGATATCAACAATCGGAGGTTATAAACCATGCGGAAGGGGCAACTGTAAGTGCTGCAAAGTCGCCATGGCAACATCGAAACCCAATTCGTCAGCACAGTCACAAAGAAAAAATACAACATATTTATAACATCAAATTGCAAATCGCAAAATTGCATTTATGTTCTAACGTGTGTAACTTGCAAATTAAAATATGTTGGTGAAACAGAAACACCATTTAACATCCGACTAAATAACCATCGGTCATTTTATACAAAAGAAAGAAACTGTCCAATTACAAGACACCTTTTAAGAGTAGGACATGACTTTGAAAACGTCACATTTCAAATCATTGAGAAAAATCAAAATTAGGATACACAAGGAAGACAAAAGAAAGAGAGAGAGTTTGGATGCACCAGTTACGAACTCTTGAACCTGATGGACTCGATGAGAGAGACGAATTTTTTTTTTAAAGGAAATCAAAACCATAACTATCTTGAAATCATACAAATTAATTTATAGAAATTCATACAATTAATCAAACATCTATAAATGTGTTAAACTTTTATTCCAACTTTATGTAGTTGTAGCTACAAACATATTTTATGCAACATCAATAAATATGTTACACTTTTCCTCAAATCTTGTATAGATTAAGCTACAAAAATATTTTTTTATCATGCATCCGATTTCACCTTGAGAGATGCACACGCCTGATGAAGCTAATTTGTTTAGCGAAATATTGCGTATTTCTATTTAAAATCTAATAGAACTTTTTAATGTATTAATAAGCGTGTTTAAGTTATATTCTTAGACATTTATATATATATATATATATATATATATATATATACAACTCGTCTAAACATCAACCCAACAATGTTAGATCTGTAAATTTGCTTTCGCAAATTTTTGGTTCTTCCCTCGCCGGGATTCGAACCCATGCTACTGTGATATCGTGACACCAAATCGCCTGCACTGCAGCCGTCCCGCTAGACCACACGACCACCTGGGCTAAACAAGTCTAAATTGAAAACATCGTTTAAAACAAATTTCGTTGTAGAGGGGTCTAAATTCAGCACAAGCAACATTTTCCAAAAGACCAAAACAGTGAAAAGGTATATTTTAACAATACTAGTATATATATATATTGCTACCTGTTATTTAGGTCAATGTGCGGTGCTTCCAAATTGTTATTGTTTTGTGCATAAATCAGGCCGTTAGTTTTCTCTCGAAGCCTGTTATGGCTTACTATGTGACATTGGTTTTACTTTTTGTTGAAGGCCATACGGTGACCTATAGTTGTTAACTTCTATGTCATTTGGTCTCTGGTGGAGAGTTTTCTCATTGGCATTATACCACATCTTCTTATTTTTTTATGAATGAACGGTACATGTCTGGATTTTGATTACGACTTAGGCAACACATCAACAGGGCCATATCCGAACTCGATATTCGATAGAACTAAATAAACTCACCAAAAATACCAGGCTACAAATTGTGTACGCAAGAAGCGCTATTCGTCTACAAAATGCCTCATCAGTCAAGCTCGAATAAAAAAAGGTTAAAAAAGGCCAAATAAACTACGAAGTTGAAGAGTATTGAGAACACGAAATATATATGTTTGAGGATACTTGATTTTGTGGATTTTTCACCTCGTTCTTAGAAACGGGAAAATGCGTGGTTCTACGAAATATAAGTTCATTTCGTATCAAATACTTATATCGTTATTATTTCAATACACTTTTGTTGTCTTTATACTGCAATTAAAAACAATTTGATACCCATTTAATGTTATCATTATTATTATTTTTTTGAATAATTTAACAACTGCTTTTGAATGTTCACCCTTAAAATCCTCTTACTACGGATGAGTAGTAAATTTCTAACGTTTCAAAATGTGCGTTGTTGAAATCAGTCAGTTGACTGAGTGCGGATGATTACAGAATCACACATCCATTATTAACAATTTAACGCAATAACTTATATTTCTCTTAAGATGTTTGTCATGTTCCACCGATTTACCGCGAAGAATGCGGATGGGCTGGAATTTCAGCAGACATGTGTGAATCAAGAGAATGTTGCTTTGATTCGAGCATTGTGGAAGCATTATGGTGCTTCAAGAAAGCAAACAGTAAGTCAAGTTTTCAATTCAACCCTCATGAATCTGTAGTTATATGGGTAATTTCATTATGTGTACACCAACATGACATAGATCAATACTAATTTTTTCGAACTTATTTACCAATCACATCATCATGTGTATGATATGGAAAATAAAACCCAGCTGTCAAGTTTTATAGTTTTCTATTTAAATATTAATTGTCAATCTATTTTGGAATTTGGATGATAATGATACATACCGCCTATCGATAAACTTTATTGAAAAATAATTATAAAAACAATGAAAAAATAACAAGCATTTTATAAGAATTTCAAATATTGCCTTTTAAACTATGTAATAAAATTATTAAAAGAAAAGTAGGGGTTAGCGGGCAAAATTTTTTAATGGCACTACATAGATAAAACCAGAGGATTCGGAATATCTGGCAAAAGTTTTAAAAACCTGCCTTTTGGAGAGGTTTTTTTAAATCGAAAAAGGGATCCGAGCCCCCCTCCTCCACCACCACACACACACACACACATATATATATACACACAAACACACACACACCTGGATCCGCTAATGTGTACAATTAGGAGTACTCATGATCCTGCATCATGTCGATACCTTTTTCTTATAATTTGGCATTGTACAAGATTGTGCTTTGAACTAGCTTCCAGCATCTGGCAGTCCTCTTACATCGGTGCATTGTGTCAATTGTTTTAATGTTAGTTGTTTTGTTTGAATCATACCGATCTATTTGAATACTGTCCCAGATAAAGGGGTTGGGAAAGAGGAGGCTGTTGAACGTTCTTACTCATGTTTAACCCTGCAAACAGTCATTATATTCCTGTCCCAACTCAGGAAATTTTGATTCGGCGGTTGTCGCTGTTTCATGTCTGCCATATTCGGTTTTTTTTTCGTAAATTGTATTGCTATAAATAAGGCCGTTAGTTTTTTCGTTTGATTTTTTTTTCAAATATATCATTCGGGGCCTTATATAGCTAATGTATGATGACGGTTTCTCTCATTGTTAAAGACAGAACGGTGACCTATAATTGCTTATCTCAACGTTATTTGAACTACGGTGAATTGATGTTTCATTGTTAATCATACCACTTATCTTATTTTTATATTACCTGGTTAAGGAAATTTGTGACCCATAAAAACATTACATGTCCCCTTAGAATTTTATCCCCTGTTTCATCATCACAGAAATCATCATGGTAATCACAAGCTTTATAGACATACAGGTGATGCCTATTTTTTTACATGTATAAAATGAGAATGCACAATTGATAAAATTAACATACTTAACAATTATAATAATTCATATGATTTGTACCTCCTGACTTTGGCTCTTTCGATTATATTACCCTAATTCTGGATTGAAAATATAAATTATATCAAATTTGCAGATAATCCAGTCTTTTTTCCTATTTGGCTCTAAAGCTGAGGTTGTCTGCTAAAAAACTTCCTTTGGCGGATATTCACAAATACAATGTATGTTGTGTAATTCTAATTCAAATTGATGAAAATTTGACTTTTTACGAAATGGGTTTATGAAATAATCATGTTTGAAAAAAAAACCTTAGCCTGAAACTTTAGAAAGCAGGTGAGATAAAAGTTATTTATCCTAAAAGTGCCAACATGCAAGGTGGTTCTCTATATGCGGACAAACCATTAAAAATTTCTTTTACGATTGTCCATAGCAATTATACTACATTACACTTACACTATCGGTCAAACTGAAAAGGCCGAAAGTTTTCAAAGTAGACAATGTTATTTGTACACGAACAGAAGACAACAAACATGTACAATTCACCTACATGCGGACATATTGTTGATGCAACTTAGGAATTGGTATATTTGAGTTTCAATTTTAGGGGCATGTATAATCCTATTGTAATGGTTGTCCTCATGCTAAAGCAATAGGACCGCTTCTCAAATTAGCACAGTACCCCCAAATTATGCCAAATGACGGCTTCATAAATAAATTATCAGTCTTGATTAAAAAATAAATTTAAAAAAAAAAAAAAAATACGACAATGTAACTGAATACTTCAATGTTAATACAAATGATACATTCATTGTTATTTTTTTTTTTATTATTTCAGAAACCAAAAAGAGTGACATAGAAGAAGAAAGGAGAAGAAGATTGAAAATTGAATATTAAAATGAATATAATCAACTGTTGAATATAGTCCATATAAACTTAACGATATTGCTTTGATAAAAACATGTAGCATTAAACATAACTATACATTTTGTTTTAAATACGCAGGGCATGGTTACGTTACGTCTGTTCAGAACAAATATGCATTTTTCAGGCTTATGGAGGTATAATGTCAATTGTGAGAAAGATGTTTTTACAATTATATATGTAACGTTACCACAAATTATGTATGGGGACACACGTGTCTATTTCTACATTCAATTTAGAGAATGTCTGTTTTAAAGAATCAGATATGAAATATTAGTTTAAGTTTCCGCAATGAGAATTAATTGTATTGTTCAGCAACATGAAGTTTGGTACTTTTTACGTGTATTCACATTCATCTGCGTCTTTAAAACATTAAATGTTATCAAACCATTTTAGTCCGTTTTTTTGTACATGCATATAACTTTTTCTTATTACTATCATTTTGTCAGGACCTGTCAGTAATATATTAATACCATACTACTTACTGAAAATCTTTTTCTACTGTTTTTGTACATGTATATCTTTTATATTGCACCATTCATGTGATATGTATCGCTTGGCAGATAAATAAATAAATTAATTAAGAGGGGGCAAGATCTTTTCTGTTAAGGTGTTTTAGGCCTGCTTAAACTTTTGTTAACTTTTATTTTGAAATATATGTGTTGTTAACTCTTATTGACTACTTAGCTGTTATCTGTTTTCTTAAAATTGACATTGTTGTTAACTGTTATTAAGAAAAAAAAATGACCCCTGTTAACAGTTTTTTTTTATTTTTTAATTCACTGTTTTCTGTTTTTTCATTTAAGATAATATAAATTGCTCTTATCGGTTATCAGTATTTTACTGCTATCTGTTTGAGCAAAATCAAAAATTGTTAACCTGTTAGTGGACCCCTCCTCACTTGAAGATGAAGTCGTGTGAAATTCAAAAAATCTTAAATCTGCAATTGATTAGAGGAAAATTAGTTAAGGAACACAATAAGCTTAAAATATTGATAGATTATAAAACTCCTTTTCCAGATATTTGATTTTTTTTTAAATGTCGACAAAATGCCGACTCAGACTTTTACCTTCTATTTAGCATTGACATTATTTTGGTCTCAAATCCAAGAAAAGAAATCTAGAAATTGCTTACATTTTGATAATGACCTTTTATGAGCTATTGAATCCTATGAAAAGAAAAATGGGTGATATGGGGCAATATATTTTACCCTTTATCGTAGGAAAAAACCCAGGAAGTCCGAACATCTGACAAAAATTCCTAAATCTGACTTAAATCAAATTCATTCCAAATATTGAATATTAAATAAACTCATCATAGCAATCAGGATAACAATTTTGTTTGCCAGACGCGAGTTTTGTTATCAAAAGACTATTCAGTGACGCTTAAATAAAAAAGAGCTAAAAAAAGTACGAAGTTGAAGAGCATTGGGTACCAAAAATTCCGAAAGGTTTTGCCAAATACTATCAGGTATTCTTTTCCTGGGATAGAAAATCCTTAGCGAGTTATCATTTCGACCAAAATCAGTTTTACGAGACTTTAATTTGGATTGTGCTTTTTCTCTTTTCTAATGGGAAGGCTTTTTTTCTTAAGTTTAATCGATGCAAGTTAGAAAATGATGTCTTACTTCACGATTCATTTGCGAGATTAAGTTCCCTCCTTGCTGTGATAAGTTTTATGTTATATACTATGTGATCATAAACAAAGTTTTGCAACTAGTATTTCAAGAATTAAATGAAATCCCTGCAATTTTTGTTTAACCTTAGAAAATATTAGATTTGGAAGAATTAGGTTTTGATTTTGCAACATTAAAAAATATGTGTGATTTATGGACCTGTTCATTCGTATCCCCTTTCAGAAATGCTTTTTGTATCAGATTTATTTGAAGTTATGGCTAACACCACTTCAACAGTTTGGTCCGTTTTCTTTTCAAGCCACATTTCAAACATTATGATGTAATGAAAGTTTATTGTATAACACATATTATTAATTTTACCAGTGATATACTTTACTCTCAATATATTCACCATAGTATATGAACTGTTACTAGTATACACATTACATATAGATATAGTCTTAATATTATATAGTGTATTCGAATCAAATAAAATGTCTTTTCATTCTCTTATTGTCTCCATTTACTGTAGTTTTTTATATTTATTTTTCATAAATAGTTATTGTTATGATTAGTTTGTACGTTTCATCAATGTCACAAACTGGTTTGAATATTTACTGTTTAGTTTGACAACTAAACTGTCTCGTTTATTGATGTGTTTGAGCTTTTGATTTTGCCATTTGATAAGGGACTTTCCGATTTTGCCATTTGATAAGGGACTTTCCGATTTTGCCATTTGATAAGGGACTTTCCGATTTTGCCATTTGATAAGGGACTTTCCGATTTTGCCATTTGATAAGGGACTTTCCGATTTTGCCATTTGTTAAGGGACTTTCCGATTTTGCCATTTGATAAGGGACTTTCCGATTTTGCCATTTGTTAAGGGACTTTCCGATTTGAATTGTCCTTGGTGTTCGGTATTGTTGTTATTTTACTGTATACAATATAACCAAGGTGTTGTATATGCTATGTTTAATGTCCAGCGACAAATATTGCATGAACATTCAAGACAATAAAACACACAATGTGTTATAAAAAGTCGTATTTTTAATTGCTGACAAGGTTACAATCCGGGGAAATGCTTGTGTCATCTGATCCGTACAAATTATTTTGATTTATAGCCGACAACAGCCTTTGAGAGTATTCTCAGATCTGTCCTATGTGTCTTTTTTGTTGTGAGGGATGTATAAATTCCCTGCCACATCCGGTCTGTGTTTTGTTAGATGTTTTTCTACTTTGTACCGATCTAATGAGTTATAAACCCTTTTCAACGTTTGTTTTTATGTTGACATTAGTTGTACTGTTACACCACTGTCCGAGTTTAGTGGGAGGGTTTGGTGCCAGTAAACATGTTAACCCCTCCACATTCTGTATGTGACTGTCCCAATTCAGGAACCTGTAGTTCAGTGATTTTCGTTGGTTTATGTCTGTCATATTTGTTTTTCGTGAATTGCTTTGTAAACATTAGGCCGTTAGTTTTCTTAATTGAATTGTTTTTCATGTCGGGACCTTTTAAACGACCATACGATATTTATTTTCTCATTGTTAAAGGCCCTACGGTTGCCTATTATAGATAACATCCGCCTTATTTTAACTTTGGTAGATAGTTGTCTCATTGACAATCATACCTCATCTCCTTATTTTTTTTTTGGCTCCAGGCTTTGCGTTCTAAGAGGACAAGCAGGACAAAACAGTGTACACGGTTAAACACACATCTCCACACCACTCAATGTGAGCTCTCTGCCATGAAACCACCGATATGGTTTTATACGCTAGCATATGATAATTTATAAATTGACCACTACATAAACATTAGTTTCTTTTCCTTGATATCATATTGGTTCTTCATAATACATGTATTAATTGTTTTAATACATTCATTTTTCAGGGACTATATTTTTTTTTCTCATCTGGATGAAAATGCCGGTATTTGTTAGGATCAATGAATAAATGAAACAAAAACGAGGTTTTCGTCTCTCATTGGTGAGGGGGGAAAGATTATTTATAAAGGCTGACATTTGATTCACAGAATCCAAAAAATACGGATATTTTCACTAAAACATAAACAGTAAAAGTCCAATAGGTTGTCCGATATGTGTGTAAAAAAAGTGAATAAGCTGGTAAATTAAAAATGTAAACTTAAATGGACTCGACATGATTAAAAGTTTGACCTATTGTTTGGACCCCTGTTTATTATTGAAGACTGTTTGTTGACCTTTGGTTATTTTTGTTGTAGGCTTCCTGCATCAATGACTTATACCCAAACATATATGAAAATATATATATATATATATACAACTCGTCTAAACATCAACCCAACAATGTTAGATCTGTAAATTTGCTTTCGCAAATTTTTGGTTCTTCCCTCGCCGGGATTCGAACCCATGCTACTGTAATATCGTGACACCAAATTGCCTGCACTGCAGCCGTCCCGCTAGACCACACGACCACCTGGGCTCTCAAAAAAGAGCTTTCGCTGGCCATGTGTTACCTTTCTTCGTCAGTTTTAATCTAGCGGCGTACTACAGTACATGATATATAAGGCATGAAGATGTTGTTGTTACAGATCAGCTAAATTATCTATAGTAAAGGATCCTACAAATTAATGTAATATACAGTCACAGAAAATAATTATATTTATAAGTACGTCTGAGTCAGTGACAACTCTACAACAGATGTATCCATCGGATCGCCATCAATGATGGTGATACATGGCTGTGTACATAATGTATATACAACTCGTCTAAACATCAACCCAACAATGTTAGATCTGTAAATTTGCTTTCTCAAATTTTCATATATATATATGAAACAATCAAAAGTTGTTTCCGCGTATTTTTTTTTTTTTTTTTTTTTTAATTTCTTCTAGAATCATATTTGTAATTGGTGTTAATTGTACTGCAGTATTTGCAAAAGAAGACTTCACAATTTTTTTACTTATTTATTTTACGTTTTTGTTTTTCATTCTCTTCATTGGAAACACTCTGTACCGATTAAATTTATATATTAAAATAAGGAGGTGTGGTATGATCGTCAATGGGACAAAATGAAGTGGATGTAGGCTATTGTATGCAACCGTACGGTTTTCAACAATGAGAAAAAACTCATACCGTATAGTCGACTATAAAATGGCTCCGAGATGAAAAATATGAAAGAATTCAATTGAGAAAATTAATTTTTCATGTTTCATACGTATGTGCTTATGTAAAAGTGAAATTATTTAAATTACATGTACTAATTTTGCATGTAGACCGACCATCCTAATTGCGAAATTTGAAGCGAAAAAAAAATGGGGACACCGATGTTGTTTTCGAGATATGTAATCATCAATACTTAAAGAATTACGTTAGAAAAAGCGCTCTAGGTAAACAAACAAGATGCAAAATAAAAATAAAAATGTTCAGCTGTAAATAAAAACACAGTCAAATGTAACGTATACCTCACAATCATTTATTTGTCTCAATTTCCTTATTTTCAAGCCATTTGTATATTTTCCGCCATTTTTAATTGCTATTTTAATAGTTTTTTTTATAAAAAAAAATTACAAAATTAATGTTATTTCCTTCAAACTTCTGCATAAATAGCTGGGGTCACTCATGTTTTAACACAGCTAAGAACGTAACTAGACTTATAATCGATGTTTGGCGGGAACTAAAACTGTGTCCTTGATATGTAATGTTACAAAACGACGTTGCTCGCATATAGCAGTATTTGTTGCAACGCTTGCATTGGGTTGAATTAAGCCCTTTATACTTTAAAACTATAATAGTATGTTTGAACATATTTTTAGCTAGATGATTATTTATTAATAGATTTATCATTATCCATTTATATCGAATCGTTAATCATACAGTGACAGTTCATTATAAAGTTATTGTCAAAGATGAGGTTATCTCAAATACGGCCTTTTTTTTAGAAGTTGCAATGTTTGTACCGGAACAACGAACGTTGAGCACATGCCAATTTATTATAGAAATAATGGATGGCTTGCGAAAAAGATCACTTCTAATCGGAAGTCTGATGGTATCCGCGGTATAAAGTTTCACTTGCCTTTCAGTACTTGCAGTATCAGTTTGGAAAATTAATACTATGGCCTTGTAATCATTTAAATTAAATAGCTTGGCCCGAGACGGGGTGAAAATGGTACAGGACAACGCAGGAAATAATTGTGAATGAAAATAAGTCGCACTAGATGCTTTTACACCACTTAGAACGTAATAAAGCTTATTATCGATTTTTTGCGGCAACTAAAACATTTTCCTCATGTAACGTTATGCAAAACGACGTTGATCGCATAGTAGTATTTCGTGCAACGCTTGCATTGGATTGAATTAAACATATTATACTTATGACTATATTTTATTATAATTCATTATTCTTTTTAACATTCTCCTATCGTATCGTTAAACACAAATTAAAAGTTTCGTATACAGTAATTGTTAAAGATAAAGTTATCTCAAATACGGCAATTTTTTTAGATGTCGCATTGGTTGTATCGGCCGGAACAACGAACGTTGATCACATACCAACTAATTATAGAAATAATTCTCGGCGACCGGATTAAGACCCCTTCTACTCGGAAGTCTGATGGTATCCGGGTTATCACTTGCCTTTTTGATTACTTTTTAACTGCGGGCAGAATCATTACTAACCGACATCCATTCGCACGTGGTAGTAATAACCTGAAACGTCGTGTTAGAAAATGCCACACTCGCAGCACGTTAAAAAAAACCTATAGTAGCAACTATTTTAGAAAAGTCCTTAAAATTGGTTAAAGTTACCGTACTTACACAACGCTCTACAATTTATTCGAACAGAGGCAACCAATTTTTTTTTCTGTGTCCCATCATCCCGCATTAATGTTTCCTAATCTTTTCATGATCATTGTACATAATATGTTTCATGTACATCGCCTGGGTATACAACCATTACTGCGACCAGTTACTTAGATGTTAATACGGTTCGATCATTGTTGGTATATTACCTCTGGTAAATATATTAACAGACTGACAATTAAAGACACATCGCCATATTCCGAAGTATTTTCATTTGTTTAAAAAGGGATCTGTTTTGGGTTTTTTCTTGTTCAGTTACATATACACATGGAAAAAAGTATTGCAACACCTTGATTTTTTAAAACTTGAAAAATCAGCCTCTTTTTTTGGATGAAATATAATAAAATATGTGTATAATATTATTGAAACATAGTTTATGATAACATTGGCATTGAAACGAACAAAAAATGTTTGAAAAAAAAAGATTTATATAACCACAATTTTAATAACAAAATGAAGTGTTTTTTGTACAAAAAAGTGCATTTTACAACTTTTACTGTAGTCGAACTTTACAATGTCAGACATTTCAAAATTAATCTTCTGATGACTGTTCACATCATGGTTGATCGTTATACGCCAAAGAATTAGTACTTTCTGCGCAGCCTCCATTCAAACGGATAACCGCATCTACACGTCTTCTGATTCCTGCCATAAATCGACTAATTTGTTGCTAAGGTAGCAGCAACCATTTCTGATGAAGGGCATTGTTTATTTCATGATGTGTTTGAACTTGGGTGTCCTTTCGCGCACTTTCCGCCAAATAGTGTCCCAAATATGCTCGATATGGTTCAAATCCGGGCTACGATCGGGCCAACGAAGATGAACCGAATTCCATTTGAACATTGGATCTTCCTCCACGATGCTAATTTCCAACTTTGGCGAGTTCTGCACTACATTGGATACGGAAAACTGTCTCCGAAAGGTTCTTATCGCACGATAACCAGTTGCGATGAGTCGATCTCGAACAGTTCTTGTTAAAAGGCTCCTGTATGGCCACCACTCTCTTTGTAGGATTGTCTTGTATGCAATGGGTTTCCTTCTGACCAACCTTCTTCATTATGCTTGATTTTCCCCTAGCAAATGGTATAGGGGGTCTTCATTATCTCGGAAGGTCTTTAACAGCGTCTATTGTCTGATTTTTATTCTCAAAACGACTTATAGTGGAATGGTGATGACCAACAATACGTGCAGTTGTTACAGCGACATCCCTGCTTCTCTTATGCTGATAATCTGCCATCTTGCTGCAGTTAAGAGTTGTCAAGGACCCATTACAAGGTGTCAATCACATAACTTTAAAAACTTGGTTATTTAAAGTGTTGAAAACAATGAGGATAACAACATCTGTTTTGCTGTTTACGGGTACAGTAGCTGCATGTGCAGATAAAAACTTATCGAGTCTATATTTATTGATTAAACTCAGGTGATACTTAAATAATGTTTAACTAGTTCTATTTTACCAAATTATATCACAAAAAAATAAAGAGTGTTTTTTTAATTTCAATTTCAATTTAGTGTTGCAATACTTTTTTCCATTTGTATATATACCATGTTCTGTTGTACAATAAAACTTAGAGTAAGATTGCAGTTTCTATTTCTGCTCATCCACCCGTTTTTTTCTTAAGTGTATTCTTTCCTCACATGTATCTTTCAGTATGGTTTTAGTACATATTTTTGTTTATATCGATGATAAATGATAGGTAAACAACTGGAGGTAGAACAAATTTAGAGAAAATATTGATTGAATGTGTGTGATGTATGCCACTTTCAACACTCTCTGCTATATCATGGCGGCCACTTTTTATTGGTGAAGGAATCAATTTATCCAGAGAAAATCAGCTACCTTTGTATTTGAAAAGTTTTGCTTATCTGTTAACTTTAAAAAGTTGTCCATAGAGAGCATAAATATATATAGCAATTATCATGCTGATAAGACAACAATTAAGCATGCATGTACGATGATTACCGTTCTTCCACCATTAAGAAAAAATCGCATTAATAACATATATACTATACTTCTATTATGCATTGTATACTATATGAATGAATGAATGATTTATTATACTATACTGGGGTATCAAATCAATTTAGAATTTAAATCATATATATTTAAGTATAACAGAACAAATGTAAACGCTAACATGATGATTGAAGGTACGCATTTGTCTAATAAAGTAAGCTACAGTAACTATTAATAAAAAAACATTTACAGAGTATATTTAAAATTGGTCCTGCTTTAAGGTCCTTCGTAACCACTCTAATCGGCATTGCAGCATGTATTGATTATATACCCTTTGTTTTTCTATTGATAAGATTTCGAATGGTGTACAAAGTTTCTCTGTAATTAGCATACCTGGATTATAATTTAATACGTCAGACGCGCGTTTCGTCTACATGTACATAAGACTCGTCAGTGTCGCTCAGATCAAAATAGTTATAAATTCAATTCAATTCAATTCAAAGTTTTATTGCCATATAACTTTACAGTTTGTATAAAGCCGTAGACTGACGAGTGCTGTCTGGCTCAATACCTACGCTCAGATTTGAGACATATGTATCAGTCAAACACAAGCATTGCAAACATCTATTATCAATACTTACTATCAAACTTTCCAAGTGGCGTTAGTGATAAGTTAGGCATGTTGTTTATATGGTCCTTGAGTTTCAAGTTCATTTCAGTCCAAACAACCGTTGGGTTTACTGAGTTAACTTTAATCTAAAAATAAAACACTTTATACGATTCAATAGCGGACAAAAAAGGAAGCAGAATATCTTAAACTTTTTGATCAGCTAAACTAAAGAAAAACATTGTGCATGTTCAGGTAACGCTAAATATGTCCTTTTATTTTAAAGCAATGTAATGCAGTATCTAGTTGAAGCCTTAATGTTTTAAGTCAAAACAAATCAAATGTTTTACAGAGTATGGTTTGGTTTTTTAAAATGAAAGAAGAAACTAGATCGTTTGAAAAATAATTTTGAAATCCGAATTGAAATAGAAGATTTGCACACTAAACCACATTTTAATGTTATCTTATTAAACTTTACACTCGTAGCAGAAAAAAGATTTGAATATATGTACATAAACTCATCATAGATACCAGGACTAAATTTTGTATATACGCCAGACGCGCGTTTCGTTTACAAAAGACTCATCAGTGACGCTCGAATCCAAAAAAGTTAAAAAGGCCAAATAAAGTACAAAGTAGAAGAGCATTGAGGACTAAAATTCCTAAATGTTTTGCCAAATCCAGCTAAGATAATCTATGCCTGAGGTAGAAAAGACTTAGTAGTTCAAAAATTCTAAATTTTGTAAACAGTTAATTTATAAATATAACCATATCATATGGTATATCTATATTAAAAAAATATCTCAATCATGAAATAAAGGCATGTAATAATTCAAGCAATGCACATTAAAAACAATTTTTCCATATTATAATTTGACTTGTAACATAATACGGCATTGTTCTTTTGTAAGTTTGTACGTGATAATCTGATCAATAGTTCGGTTTTTGAATAACCATGGTTTAAAATTAGATTATATGTTATTCCATAAAAATTAATCATGACGTACTTCATATACAATGTAGATTGGCGGAGCTTGAACTATCATGGTGTAATCTGATTTTTTTTTATGTTTAACCATGATCGATATTTATTAGATATTTATTAATTTAGAGATTGGTAGTTCTGTTATACCGTTTGAACAGCGAAAACATATATCTTTTTTTTTCAATTTAGATTTGACCTTCATCTACTGTTGTTTATAAACTTACACCACCAAACATTATACGAGAAGAAAAGAATTATTATTAAAAAATAATGTACAATATTGAAATCAAGTGACAACTTACAGAATAGTACAATCATTAGATATCGACGTTGGTCTCGATGCCAAAGACTTCTGAGCTGTAGAGGCTACACATAAATTCATGACGTAAACACATACAATTAAAACGAATAACATTTCGATCATGATTCTGTCATACAGCAATGTCGATATTGATGACATCTGAAAATGTAAACATTGTTTAATCAAAGACAACAAACCAACAAGCTTCAGTAGAAAAACGTTTCTTTTTATTAACAGATTGTTTTGTATGTAAGGAGTGGTAATATGGTTTGTTATGTACCTTATTCACAATATTCTAATATAAGATAGTTGACAGTGTAAATGAATTTGTACTGCATGGTTACGTATATGATCCTATAGTTGATCAGTAGTGATCTGTAGGATGAGTACCGGATCGCATTTCAATTTTTATGCAATTAAGAATTTGAGCTAGCGAAATAAAGGACAACAAAAATACCGAACTCCTAGGTAGATTGAAAAATGGGGAGACCATAAATAAACTTACAAAATAAAACGCTGTCGAACAGAACATGTGAAAAACAGCTGCCATATTCCCGTACTGACT
Source organism: Mytilus edulis (assembly GCF_963676685.1). Classification (NCBI taxonomy): domain Eukaryota; kingdom Metazoa; phylum Mollusca; class Bivalvia; order Mytilida; family Mytilidae; genus Mytilus; species Mytilus edulis. The sequence goes on along the minus strand of NC_092355.1, from coordinate 48,511,183 downwards.
GGCCTTCACTGAAGACATGTATGTGTCTCATCAGTATGAAAAGTCATGAATCATCCAAAGATCTACTGATTTTATTTAGTTAAGTTCTACAGTCTGTACTATGCAAACATATGCTTTGTTCGATGTCAATTTCTTATAATAATGTTCAATTCTAAATCTAATGAACACTAATATCATGCATATTTGTAAATAAATTAACGGAAAAATCCACGATAGACCGACTATCAACACGAAATTCCCCAAAATAACTAAATTATAAAATGATGGCATGAGACACCAACTGACAAGTGTAAATGGTTCAATGTTTTACTCGATGTATTACATCTTTTTCCTCGATCGATAATGATATCTTTCTAAAAGTGAATGTAATCCCACCACATTCTGTATGTATGTGCCTGTCCCAAGTCAGGAGCCTGTAATTCAGTGGTTGCCGTTTTTTTATTTGTTACATATTTGTTTTTCATTCATTTTTTGTACATAAATTAGGCAATTAGTTTTCTCGTTTAAATTGTTTTAAATTATCATTTCGGGCCTCCTATAGATGACTATGCTTTGCTCATTCTTGAATGCCGTACGGTTGCCTATAGATGTTAATTTCTGTGTCATTTGGTCTGCTGTGGAGAGTTGTCTCATTGTCAATTATACCCGATCTTTTTTTTGATCACACTCGTTAAAAAAACTTCAAAATAAAATATGTTTAACCCAGTTGCATTTATTCGTCTGTCACAGTCCCTGTGTGTATTGAGGGAGGCTGTATTTTGTCTTTGGTCCGGTTGTCATTTGATACATTCTTTGCTCCCATTCTCAATGTTATTTCATTTATAAAACTTTTTCCTATAATTATTTTGAAATTATGAAATGTAGAAACAATGTCACATGAACAGCACTGAAGTTTGAAATAATTAGTTAATACGACATTTTATATTTCGGAGACACATGTATTTCCGTTTTGGTTTTATCAAAGGCTGTTACAGAATTTATACTTAGTTCATTATGTATTCAACACTTTAACAAAAAATTAGCATAGTAACGTTTAGTGAAATTATTTACATTATAGACTAAACATTATGAATTTAAAAGTAAGATTTGATATATATATAAATAAACATGAAGGAAAAATAAAATCTGAAATAAAAGATTTTTTCTGAAAATACATAGTGTCAAATGTATAAAATGATATACAGCCCGTAACAGAGAAGTGATCGAATTGATGTTTCTTTACCGTCAAAATTAGCTACGTTATCGACAAACTTAATTGAGTAGTGACCGAACTATTGGTACTTTAACGTTAAAAAGATTGACAATGCTGACAAACTTTCATGTGTCGATAATCAAGTTTAATACCGATAATATTGAAAATAATTCTAATAATATGAAACAAAATATGTCCATGCACCATTTCGATTGGGCAAAAGGTAGTCATTTCTTCAAAGTCAGAACAGAAAAAAAGATTTATGGAAGGATAATTATCTTGATAGTATTATTTCCTTTACAATTTTACCCAAAACTAAAATAAATATACTGGTAAACAAGTAAAAAAGTGTTTGATAGGAATGAAGTCCTTTATTTTTTTCGGACTACAATGTGTCCTCGTAGTGAACGCACCCGACTACGCGTGCAGTAAAAAGTGTACTCTTACGTCGTATACCGGGCAGTTTCTTTGTTATATGTGTACTTTATCAAATACATGTACATGTTAATATTTACTTAATATTGAATAGGTAAAAATTATTGCTGAAAGCCTGTTCAGGGTTTCTTTCTTGTGTATGATTATATAATTTTTCACATGCCTGAACTCATTGACGATAATGTAAGGTGCTCTTTTAGAAAAAAAAATGGATTTCTAGTTCGGGTTTGAAAAAGAAATTTCGCCTTTTCTTGAGCCTGTTTTATACATTTAGTTTAACAGATATGATACAATGGGAATTTTCACATGTAACCTTCGATAAATAGGAAAATTAAAAGATATGGGGTAATTTACAGAGAGACGACGCTTTATCCATGAGAATAACGGAGAAAATTTAAAAATCTAGAGGTCTTCACAAGGCTTTCAACAAGGGTGGAATCTCACTCCTTCTGAAAAGCTCTAAATCGCCCCAACGTGTACATACGTTTGGTCATCAAGATATTCTGGTTTCTCTTTTTGTGTGTCATAAAAGAGGGACGAAAGATACCAAATGGACAGTCAAACTCATAAATCCAAAACAAACTGACAACGCCATGGCTAAAAATGAAAAAGACAAATAAACGACAGCACACACAACACAACATAGAAAACTAAAGAATAAACAACACGAACCCCAATAAAAAAAACTAGGGGTGATCTCAAGTGCTCCGGAAGGGTAAGCAGATCCTGTTCCACATGCGGCACCCGTCGTGTTGCTTATGTGATAACAAATCCAGTAAATAGTCTATTTCGGTAGGTCACATTCATGAAAAGGAAGGGGATTGTAGTTACGACGTAAGGAACATATCCGATATCATTTGTGAAACGGTTATTCCATAACGGTCAACCAACTCGTGATTGCGTCCGTAAAATTTACGAATGGATGATTTCAACTTCACCATTTGGAACTCTTGGTTTAATAGCTGGAATGTTGCTACTTAGACATGGAAAGTTCACAATTGGAAAGCTGAAATCATCTCTTTTGTCGTAAAGTTTTGTTTTCAAGCGACCCTCATTGTCAATTTCTAGATGTAACTCAAGATATGAGGCCGACTTAACTGTATCTGTAGTATCCTTTATCCCTAGCTCGATTTGATAGATGCGTTCCACATAGTCACCAAATTTTGAATTATTTAGTGAAAGAACATCATCTATATAGCGAAAAGTAGAGTTTAAGGATATTGCTAACTTCTTATCTTTCTTCCTAAGAAGTTCCTGCATGAAGTCAGCCTCATAATAATAAAGAAACAAGTCGGTAAGTAGAGGGGCACAGTTTGTTCCTATTGGAATGCCGACAGTCTGTTGAAAAACACATCCTCCGAACGTAACAAATATGTTGTTAATCAAGAAATCAAGCATCTTGATAATATCAGTTTCAGAGAATTTTTTGTTCGAATCAGAGTGATCCTTTACAAGTAGGATTTGTCCCTCCCTAAGACAAGATACTTGTATCTACGTTGACCATTCTTTTTTATGAAGCAAAGCAATACCAACTCTTTCAATTTGTCTTTTAGTTTGGAATGTGGAATACTAGTGTACAGAGTAGAAAGTCAAATGTTTTAATACTGTTACAAGATGAAAGAGAGTTAGATTGTATGTACTCTAAAAGATCTTTTGAATTTTTAAGTATCCACATCTGATTCAAGCCCCCTCTAGAATAGGCAGTTGCACAATAACTTTGAAGCCCGTCTTTGATTGCTAATAAAATAGATGTTAATAATTTCGAAAGAGGTTTCGTGGAGCACTTGGAAGACCCAGCAATATACCAACATTCAATTCGGATTTCAATTTAATTTACCGAAACATTTCCGTACATTAAATCTTAGGACGGTCAGAACACTTTAAGGACGCAACAGATCGAAGTACAATTTTAAGTAGTACATAGATGTGCAATAATTCAGCTTCCTGTACATGTTCATGACGTTCTAAATTTTGAATGTTGATTTCTTTAAAAAAACACCATTTTTTTACAATAATAAATCTCAAAATGTCCGTTAATTAATGAAAAAGTTTGACCATGAAAATCACATATCTAAGAAAAGCAGTCGTTTAATTGATTATAAGAAAGTTTCAGTATATCATGTCAAATTTCTTTAATTTGAGAGTTTTCCTTAAGTTACAAATGTAGCTCCATGTCTGATGGTGAAATAAAAATGAATGTCTCAGAAAGTGGTGAATTAGTTTCCATAAATGACAGATGAATCGGGCCAAGCTTAGTAACTTACAGTAAACAGACTACTGTAACATTGACGCACTCGTCTAACTGTTTAAAAGATTTGTGTTTATGGCCAAAAATTTATATACAACTTCATTTATATTTAATCTGAATTTCATAGCGCGTCGTCACAATAAAGAAAGTTATAAAAGAAAAAATATAACCAGCAGATGTATACTTCTATAAAAAAAAGTATCATTGTACCAAAGGATATTTATTGTAAAATGGTCCTAACAATAGAATAGATAGTTTACCACAGAAATCTTAAACGGAAGTTTCGACAATTTTAAACAGAAGAGATTTGAAAAGAGATAAATAAACACTGAAATAATTTTAATACCTCGAAGGTGAAAAGAATAAACAAACAATCTCAATCTTTAAAAGTGTCTTCAATGCACTAACCAACGAGTTCATGTTTACAGTAGAAACAGTGGATTTGACTCCAATAAATTCATTATCATTGTAGTCATGAATATTTATCGCTTATATTAAATGGATGAAGATTTTATCGAGGTCGCACCAACTGTTTCTACAGCTAAGATCAGTTACAAGTAACATGATCTGGTCGATTCGCACGACGAAGCCATTGTTTATGACAGATCACACATTCTAGATTATGTATTTTTGTTTCCGTCAGTTCGAAAGTATTTGATCATTTTAACTCCTTTGTATTTCATAATATGTGTCATGAACAAAGACATATGTTCGATTGAATAATGATTTTCTCGTAACAAATGATAGAAATTTCGGAGATCCCGTATTTGATCCTTTACCGTTAAAATGACAATGCCAATGACAGAGGTTGATTATAAGAAATGTTTTACTGTGTTAAAAAAACTTCGACTTAAACAATGAAAGCTTACACGTTGGACATGAAATATTTTGTCGATGAAAAAAATTAAATTATATCACTTAAATAAGTTTGTCGATAACGTAACTTATTCTGACGGTAAAGAAACGCGAATTCGATCACTACTCTGTTACGGGCTGTTAGTTTACAATACCACAGCTTAATATTCCATTGTTTTTGGAAAGTCTTTTTTGTTGATAATTCAATTTTTTTCTTTGAAAAATTTGGTTGATTTCTTAGTTGGTATTTTACTTACAATTTCAATGTATGTTATCATTCAAATTCCATTATATTCATTCCATAGATTTTTTAAAGTCACATTACTCATATTTGGTTCCCACTGTCCATTATACATTTTTATATGATTAAAAATTAATATGATCTTTTATTGATTTGGGTTTTTCAGTGTAATCCAATAACTTGTAGCAACAACATACAAAAACAAATTCAATATTCAAAGATATCTGTATCAAACAATTTGACTCCACAATAGAATTTAATATGATCTTAAGCAGAAATTGTTGCAAATTAACTCATCATAGATACCAGGACTAAATTTAGTATATACACCAGACGCGCGTTACGTCTACAAAATCTACTCATCAGTGACGCTCGAATCCAAAAAGTTAAAAAGGCCGAATAAAGTACAAAGGTAAAGAGCATTGAGGACCAAAATTCCTAAACATTTTGCCAAATACAGCTAAGGTAATCTATGCCTGAGGTAGAAAAGCCTTAGTATTTCGAAATTGAAGATAAGGTCTTATTCAATTGATTTTATAATTGAAATAAAACTCTTCATTTACTTATTTATTTTCAAGAGATCATATGTGAGAACAGCACACGACAACTACATCGTTTCTATTGCCTATTAAATTTTTAAACAAATACCTTGGTAATAATCAGTCATCCAACAATACAAAGATGTAGAATGAGATATAAAAGTGTTCAAAGGAAACTACATCGTGTTTACACATATACAATATATATACATGGAACCAACATAAAGCAATTGATCAACAAATCCTGAATGTAAACTCAACATAGACACCAGGATTTTAATTAAGTATGACGGACAGATCTAGACGTTTAACCGACAAAGGACTCTTAGGTAACGCTCGAATAAAAAGAGGTCTAAAAGGACAAATGAAGTTAGAAGTTGTTGAAAAGCATTGAAAATAAAATATTCCGATAGTTTGTTTCGGACAGTTGTTTATGAAATATTGTCTTCATGTTATAATATCTAAATTGTCTTGAAAAAAAACTTGTAAATGTATATAGTCATGTTACTTTTCGATATGATCTAAATTTTGTCGAAATATATAGGCCGTACATTGCTAAAACTCATCACAAATCAAATGTATGCCAAAATCATCCAATGGCAATCATCAATACATTAGGGGATAATATTATCAGAATTGCCTTAGATATTAATAGGAAAAAAACAAACGTCAAAAGAATGGCTATAATAGCATGTATAATGAATATATCGATTGTATCCAATTTTGTTAAATATAAAAAAGAAGATGTGGTATGATTGCCAATACGACAACTCTCTACAAGAGACAAAATTACACATCAATTAACAACTATAGGTCACGGTACGGCCTTCAACATTTACAAAGATAAAATTAATCGAGAGATTATCAAAATGTTTGCGTGTTTGAATGAATAGAGCACTGGAAAACGAAATGAATTAAAAGTCATCGCAGCGTAGCAGCAAAGTGTATCAGAAATAATGCGAACTCCATATTGATTAATATTTTGCCAGGACCAGGAGTCCCGACTTAATATAACGTTAATAACATTTAACGATTTCCAGTCTCATTTTATTTCGGAACATGACTTGTAAGGTTGACAGAATAAAATCATCTTAGAGATGTTAAACTGAGACTATTCAACTTAAATTCCGTATTAAATTTAGTTTTGTTGTTAAAATAATCCTTAGACGTATACTTGAAGGTGTTGTCTTAGCAACTGTAAATTTAAAAGGTTATCAATATTCGGTATTGTACTGTTAAGATTATTCCTGAATCCTTGAAATCATTTTATAATCATATTTTGGTAAGCGATTGCCATAAAGTGGCTTGAAATTTTCTGCTTGTTGTAACTATAGATTAAATTTGAGACGATTATAATTTTGAAATTATCAACATCACCAATATGAGATATACATTTCTCAACTTATTCGATCGGAAGTCAATAGCATGCAGCAACTACTCAGATTTTTTGGTGCTGACGTTGTTTATCATCTTAATGACGTGTTGTGTTATAACTCATCCTCAAGTTTATTTTAGATGAAGTTGGCAATTATTTTCGGATCCTTTTTTATTAAACAACTCTTCAACTGTTTCTGTCTTTATGCATCTTAAACATTTTTGGCTTTCAATTATATGGCTTTTATCTTTCCTGGGGAAGTGAAACCCATAAAGTCCCGGTTATGGAAGAAGAATGAGCACTCACAAATCTGTTTTAGCATCGATACATTCTGTATGTTCATGTACAATCCATGACCCCTAGGCACTAGTCTGTTTCTGGTTTTTTTTTTTTTTTTTTATCTTTTTTCATAGTTTTAGCATAAATGTAGGCCATTTGTTTTCTTTTTGTATGAATTATTTTACATTTTTTTTATTATTGAAGGCTTTATGGTGATCTATACATGTTCAAATCAACTTCATTTGGACGCTGTTTTAAACAGTATCCTCAGTCTTTTACAAAGAGGAGAGTTGAAAAGTGCAAACAATATGTCAATATCAAGAACACAAATTCGAATGAACAAAGTCCTCAATACTGTAACTATCTAGGCTTGTACAAAACTGTCATACGGAAATGAAGTGAATACAATATAACAAAATAAATACATAGCATTCACTGAGATGCAACATTTCGATTCGTAACAAAGAGCTTGCTGCTAATTTGTGATGCAATTTAGCAAAACAAAATTTATAAAGTTTAGATACATGTATTGGAACATCATGAAGCATGTAAGATGACATCGAACATGGTTGTTTCAATGACGAGATCCAGGGTGAAGATATCCATAGTTTTTACACAGAAATATATATTTGTTTCAATTTTTTCACTTACCAGACGGAAATCCAAAAATTAAGTTTAAATAAAATTAGAAAACGCCATATTGTAAAAGAAATACGACAAAACGAACGGTACGATTTAGTAAATGTTAATTCTTGTGCTCCGAAGGGTAGTTGTTTGTTGTTTCACAAGTGGCTACCGCCGTATTTCTTATTTTAAGTGAAAGAAAGCAGCTTATAAGTCGCATTCTATAATGACACACACGACGAAAATATAATTAGAGTACGGAAACGACAAATGGAACCTATCACTGATCATATCTGACACGACTTCCAACATCAGTTAAGCAGATCATTATATAGTGTGTAAAATTTAATAAGAAATTGCTTTAACCTGACAATGGTTCAACAGCGTTCTTGTTAGCAGCAACTTTATCGAAACAATCATACAAGATAATTTATTTCTTGGAATATCCTTACTATTGGATGATATCTATCTCCTTGTACAGGCGTTTCTGTTACACATAATTGAAATGTTAACACATTTAAAAAACAGAAATTGTCTCTGAAATGTCAACCGACGTTTTTACGAACAAATTTTAATCATTCAACTTGCTTTAAATGAAAAATTAGCATTTACCCTGTAATGGGATAAAAACCCCTAATTCATAGCCCCATTGCTTTCTATGTTAAATTCTACAATTTCAAGCATAAATGGCTAGTACTTTCTCTTAAATTCAAATAAAGTGGCAGATATTTCATTTCAAAACTGTACCTTATCCTGAAAAAAAACTGTGCTCAAAAAAGGTCAACAGACCGTTAATTGCATATCAGAGCGTACTGGTTTCCGGAAGTTTGATAGTACAAAAACAGGATTTCTGATCTGGACAACAGGTCAAATGTGCCCTTCTATCAGATTTTCATAAACTTCTGGACTTGGAATCACTATTGAACCCTTTTTGAAAGATTTATTTGGAAAAAAAAGGATCTTTCTTTTGATACCGCAACTAACCAAATATACCCGCTATTAAAAGATACAGCTATGCGTAGGAACTATTTTGTTTAAATATGTACTACTTTCTTGGATGTTCTTTCCGACCGGGCCTGAAGTAGTAGTTCTATACTTTATATATTTTGGTTTGTTTTATGGGTTTTTTTTTTTGTTTTTTTTGTTTTTTTTTTTTTTTCGGTAAATGAGAGCTAGGCTTTTTGTTTTATCTGTATCGCTTAATAATCGTTATAATCCTGGTACTTTTGATAACTTGATATCCAAAAAAGACTTAGAAAGATCGGTTACAAATTTTTATAATCAATATTAATAAACTGCACTGTATGTATAATATCTTTTTGTAGGATTTCGTAATCGATATGCCTGTATTCATTTTTTTCTTTTAAAGTCACTCGATTAAACAGATATCTAATAACAACAAAAACACATCACAGTATTAGCAATTCATTTAATAAAAATGCATTTTAATGATGAGACTAGTATGCAGTAAGATTGAATTTCTCATTTAATGTTTACAGAGGTTCAGGAATATATACATTCAGTTTTCATTATATTACAATTTTCTATGGAGTTTGATTCTCCTCATCGTCATCATCAAAAGAGATGGATAATTCGTATTCAGCGTCTTCTACATTTTCGCTTTCTTCTTGGTCTATTTCCTCTGTGATATCCGCAGACAATTTAGCACGATTAACCTCTGCATACTGCGTAAATAAAATGTCATCTGACGTTTCTTTAACGGTCTCTTTAGCTTCGTCTACATTATATTTAGACTTTGCAAAACACAGCTGTCGACGCCACCATAAAAGCACTATTGTGACTACAATGATAACTGCAGCTAGTACCGGAAGTATGATCATAATAATATTACTTCCGGTTGAATCGTCATCATTTTTTCCTGCTGTTTCGTCATTTTTCACTTTGATTTTTACATCGACAGTTACATTAGTCGTATACCGCATTTTTGTCACATCATGAGCCTATTAACAGAAAACTATTATACATCACAATTTAAATAAAAATATTATGACTATAACATCTTTTGATATACAATGCATATAGACTACTAACACTGTGTAGCACCACCACCAAATATAAGTATACCTGAAGTAGTGGAAAAAAATCTATTGCAAGGTCAGGTAAGGTCAAAGTGTTCTACGTTATGATGACAATTACATTTTTTGTTACTAATTCTTGATAATGTAGCTACTTTTAACGGTGGCTCTTTTTTTCTTTTATTGGCCTTTTTCTCCTTTAATCTATCTAATTAGATAGGTTTTGTTATCATTTATCCTTCGGATATTCCGTTGATATTTTTGTAGAACAAGGTATATCATATGTTAGCCTGAAAAACACTATATTTTTGTTCATACAGAAAATGTATGTACATGAAGCGGATGAATTGTACGGCCAATAGTTGGAAATAGTTACATCCGGTACGGTTTTAGAATATGTACGTCTTGCTATTATTGATTATTTGCTTCAGGGGTACATATATCTGGTGCGGATGGTACACTGTGGCTACGTGACCGAGGAAAAACACTCGTAGATCACCAGAGAAGAACAATATCTTGAGGCTGAAAACGGAGAACTTCTACACATAAATTGTAAATGAATGGTAATGTCATGGTTTAATTTCATTTTGTATCCATATCAACATGATCAAATAAGATATTGTGTTACTATCTTAATAAAGGTTATGCAGCAATAGTATATGTTAAGTGGCTTATTTATGATATAAAACAAACAAATTCTTTACTAAGCACGTCCTCCTTATATCATTTTAAAAATGTTTATTTTGAAATAAATAAGTTTGTAATTGTAACATTCAATTGATCTGTTATAAAGTAAATATTAGGCGCTGAACGTGACTAATCTGGAAGTGACATCTTATATAATTATAAATAGCATGTTAATGGTATTGCTTTGCTTTTGCAACTAGCTATTGAAATAAAATGATGAAGATAAATAAAGATATGTCATCCGGGAGAACATAAAATAAGATAAAAGTTTAAGATGAACGGGACACAAGATCATGTGGGCGTTTTATTCGGCCTCCATCGATCTTGAATCCGTAGAGTCGTGAGGAAAAGTGTGACGTAATTATGTACAAACTACAAAGGAACAAAGTGAATGAAATACTGCCTGAACTTCAATTGCACATTGACGATTCTTTTCATAGTTGTCATGAAAATAAAAACTGTACTTTGTCGTAAAAAATAACCAATAAAGAATTAGCATTAATGTTTCAAAATTTCTTACAATGAAAGTCTTACGGCCTAGATAATTTCGAATGAATAACAGTTGTGATCGATTTGTTTAAATTGTTTAAAACTTATATTCCTTTTTGCGTCATCTTCATGTAATCTGATTACTATGAGCAACTAAATATTTTACTCAGCTTTTGCATTGTACTTAATTAATTCATATTACAATATTTATATAGCGCATAGTCTAATTAAAATTACTCTAAGCGCTAAACATTAAACAATCAATGCAGCTAAAAGTGGTGTTAAATATTTTAAAAATCAATGCAATAACAATTAAATAAAATGTTGATCACATATAAAAATGAAACAGGATAATTCAAAAAACCTAATCATAATGTAAAGGCATATACTTTAACGAAAAGAACAAAGATAAAAAGTCACTGTCAAGATATGATGATTTCATCGAATTGGAGATAAAGGATACTACAGATACAGTTAAGTCGGCTTCATATCTTGACTTACATCTAGAAATTGACAATGAGGGTCGGTTGAAAACAAAACTTTACGACAAAAGAGATGATTTCAGCTTTCCAATTGTGAACTTTCCATTTCGAAGTAGCAACATTCCAGCAGTACCTGCATACGGAGTATATATCTCCAAATTGATACGATCTTCCCGTGCTTGCATTTCCTATCATGATTTTCTTGATAGAGGGTTACTGCTCACAAGGAAGCTATTAAACCAAGAGTTCCAAATGGTGAAGTTGAAATCATCCCTTCGTAAATTTTACGGACGCCATCACGAGTTGGTTGAACGTTATGGAATAACCGTTTCACAAATGATATCGGATATGTTCCTGACGTCGTAACTACAATCCCCTTCCCTTTCATGAATGTGACCTACCGAATTAGACTATTTACCGGATTTGTAATTACATAAGCAACACGACGGGTGTCCCATGTGGAGCAGGATCTGCTTACCCTTCCGGAGCACCTGAGATCACCCCTAGTTTTTGGTGGGGTTCGTGTTGATTATTCTATAGTTTTCTATGTTGTGTCATGTGTACTATTGTTTTTCTGTTATGTCTTTTTCATTTTTAGCCATGGCGTTGTCAGTTTGTTTTAGATTTATGAGTTTGACTGTCCCTTTGGTATCTTTCGTCCCTCTTTTTTTTCGACTTATTTCTTTTTAAAAGACTCTGCTTAACACATCTCGTTAAATCTATATTACATTCTATTGTCACTGAAATATCTGCAATTAATAGTTATACGAATATCAAATATGGTACTGTGTTTTTAAAATTTGCACAGAATATGATCACATTTAGCATGTATGTTAAAATCATTCTTCAATGTTTTTCTTTGCCGTTTATATCATGGTTTTTTTTCTCCATTATGTATCTGTTTCTCTTTGCCGCTGCAGCTCTTCTGTTTGCAACTATCACTATAATTAGTAGTATAACCAACACAGCAGCAACAATCGGAACAATGATGACTATTAAATCATCATCATTTTCTTTACTGCCGGACATTATTGGTTTTGTTGTAGGAGCTTGCGTAGTTTTAACTTCCGGTGAAGTAGGTTCAGTTGATGTCTGCATTACTGTTGTTTGCTCTATTGTTGTTGTTTCTTCTTCCGTGGTTGTCTCCTCCATTGTTGATGCTTGAAATGTTGTTATCTCTGGTGGAACAACAACTGTCAGATTTAATGTAACATTCATAGTACCAAGTAATGTTCTGTTGCTAATAGCCTACAAACAGAGGTTTTTTATCATTCTAGCATCTATTTTTCACACTCAATATATGCAAAACTCCCATTATTGTGATGATATGATATTGATTTCGTCATCTTTATACTTTAAGATAAGATATTTTATATGATTACAAAGTATTTTAAAAAAGGTGTTTGCAAATCTGAATTTTTATTCAAATGACTACATATGTATATTTTAGTAGCATTCCTGCTAAAAATATATTTTCTCTTTCTAAGAATATTAAATATTATTTGAGTAGCAATGAGTCTTTTGTAAACAACATTCTCGTCTGGGGTACAAATTGGCGTTCAAGGAGTGAATATTATGTTATTTCTTTTTTATTATATGATATTGAATAAAAACCTGTCAGCACTTTAATATTGACATCATTTTTGCGAATAAAAACAGTCAACCTTATAAAAAAACGGTATTTTGTACGAAGTTCATTGGACACTTTTGTTTCCTTTAGCTTATCGTTGTTTTAGTAACAGTCTCTCAATACAGAAGTATGATTTAACACAAAGGAAATTGATCTACAGGCACTCAATTCTAGCTAACGCTTGTTCGCAAAAATAATCCAAACAAATTAAACTAGCTTCTTACTAATTGATACATGTCTCGTACCTGAATGTACAACACAACACTGAAATCGTCTTTAATAGTATCATTTGTTGCATTTTGGAATGATTCTATTAAGCTAAGTGAACCATTGTTTAAATCTATTATAAACAAACTGCTGAATGGTTCAGGATAAACTAAAATACAAATTAAGTTGTGATTTGCATTAACAAATGATATTATCCTATATTGCATGACAATATTTGTGAGTTGAAAATATGAATGTTGTTATTATTATAGTACACATGGTACATAAACTGCTAAATTTTACATACATGCTTTAAATATACAAAAATATTTGTAAGACATCAATGTTATATGTTAGCACAATTCATTTTAATATGAAAGGAAATAATTCTTACAGGTGCTATATTTTTCTGAAATAATTTTGTTATTTGAAAATAGTTCTTAATACTTCAATGATAAACAAAACGGAGATGATATAAATTCTACAACTCAATCAATCACAGAAGACGTCAACAGATGGTCTTCTTAAATAGATAAGTACATTATACACGTTTAAATAAAATAACATTTGGGAAATCTGCAATTTAGCAGCAAGATAAAGACACAATAATCCAAAAGACATTGTAGAGACATACATACTGATAGAATAAACAAATGTTTAGACATTGTATAAAGATCTTCTTCGTCCAACCTTTTATACAAAGCTCAAATCATAATGGATTTACAAAAGGAATAAAAAATAAAAGGGTGTTTCTCGTTTCTCGTTTTTATATAGAATAGACGGATAGTTTCTGTTTGAATTATGTTATACTAGTCATTTTGGAGCCCTTTATAGCTTGTTGTTCGATGCGAGCCAGGGTTCCATGTTAAAGCCCGTACTTCGACCTATAATTAATAACTTTTATAGATTGTTACTTGGAAAATAAGTTGTCTCCTTGACACTCATACCACATCTTGTTTTATATAGAGTACACATGTACTTACTCTGGTGAAAATGGATTAATGTGTTACACGATTTTAGCTGGGTGGTTTTTATTTTAATAAAATTTCATATATGTAGCATACCGCCACTGATATAGTACATAATTACAGATGTGTTGACATTTTGTATGCAGTGACCATTATTTAAAATATACATATACATATGCCGCTTACCTCCTTTGATAAAGTACAGTATTACAGATGTGTTGTCGTAATATATGTTATGACCGTTATTTTATATATATATAGGTAAATGACGCTTAAATCTTCTGATATAGTACAGAATTACAGATGGGTTGTCGTTTTATATGTAATGACCGTTTTTTATATATATATATAGGTATATGCTGCTTACCTCCTGTAATAAAGTACAGTAATACAGATTTGTTGACAATTTCTATGTCCTCAGCAATCATTTGGGGATTAACTGTCACATCGCCCTAAATTAATTCTATTTCTATAAGTTTCTTCAGTTTATCATCGGTCTTCAGTCAAATATTACATAAAAATTTCTTTGCGTTGGTATAGTTTTTAAACTTTTGAACCTGTTTTTATTTCTTTGTGGTTGCAATTTTTGAACATTCCTTTGATTTTGAGACATTAATCAATGCTTAAAAAACAAATGTTTTTGATGTTTCTTTTACAAAATATAGCTAATAGATGTAAGGAATATAAAACATAAATATCGGAATTCTATCATTTGAATAAAATAACTGGTATCACTCAAGGCTTGTTATTGTTTTAAAACTTTATTTCTGAAGTTTGTGGTCTTTTTCAATTCATGAATTCGGCATTTAGCTTTCCTAAAGAAGGTAAATCAATAAGCGTGCTGGGAACACATGCAATTGATCGACTATTGTTTTCAATTTTAAGAATAGTATAAGGCAGTTTGAAAGACCAGACTGGAATCCTTAAAACAAAACTTTTCTTTGCCTACCCTAAAGTCCATATTTTACTAAATGAAACACGATTCACATGTTATTTCTCTTCTCCCACGTTTTCCCGATTTTGATATAAATATTAAATCTGACAGCGTCCTTATTAATTACTGTCACTTGGCTATTATCAGTTATCAACAATGACATTCAATTAGTTTGTTTTACCTTGTTTTCATACGAGACATTGCCAAAGAAAGATTTAATGGAACATTCTTTACATTTCCTGCAATCTGGTGACATATCTATAAACTTTGGTGGTTCATCGTCTATATCCATTACTGTCATTGTCAGTGAAACTGTTGTGGTCGTCGGATTTTCATCAACATCCTTAAGTATAGAAATAGTCATTTAAACTATAAAAAACATATATTTTGGTATTTATTAAATCAAAAATATAATAATGTTTGAGATAATTTGGCCTTGTATTTATTCCACAAAATAATGTTCTAAAACTCAGAAGGCATTTACACAAAAAGTTCAAATACTAGCTTTAGTTAGATGGTGAATTAGACTGCAATGTTTTTATAGATATATTCAACATTATTAAATCTTATCCTCCAAATGGAACAGAGAAAATATATCTTTAATGGTATTTTTTTTTAACTTTTGATAATATACCACAATAAATGAGGCGTGGAATTGCTTACAATACTATTGTTCATACAATTTATGTTTCCTATGTCATAACTTGTGCAGATATGGTTTCATCAAAATGAAGAAATGTTGACTGAAGTGCTCTTATTACTTAATTTTCCAAAGAATTTACATTCCCAAGGGTCATATTGAAACACAATATATCAGCGTTTAATTTCAAACCGATCCCAGATTCCACCTTTGATAAAATTCTTTAAAAAAAAACGAAAGAATTGTACGCATGGGAGCTCTCTAAAGACAAGACAATCAGATAGCCAAATGGAAGGATACACGAATGTAAGACAGGTCTTTGTATGTCACCAGACCACTTTGCGACGGAGGTGATATATGGATTAATGCTAGCAGGTTGTTTTATTTCGTTATTGCGCTTTAGTTGCAAATGTATTATACTGTGTACGGGGAAAACAAAAAAACAGGGTTCTGGTATAAAAGAGAGACGAAATATACTTCCGTAACATTCAAACTCATCAGTCGATAACAAACCGACAACGCTCTGGCTAGAAAAAGAAAAACACAAACAAACAAACAACAGCGCACAAAATACAATATGGAAAAACAAAAATTCAACAAAACGAACCCCCAACAAAATATGGGTGTGGTCACAGATGGTTCGGAGGGTAAGCAGATCCTGCTCAACATATGTCACCTGTCGTGTTGCACATATTAGTACAATTACGGCACTGGAAGAAATCCATTTCAGTAGGTAACATTCTAAAAAGTGGAATAGGATTGTGGTAACGACAGTAGGAACATATACGCTATCTTTTAGTGAAACTGATTCCATAACGGTCAACCAACGCATGACGGCGTCCGTAAAACTTACAATGGGGGTGATCGCGAATTAACTACTTGAACTCTTGATGAAATAACTTCCTTGTGAGCAGTAACCCTCTATTATGGAAATCATGACATAATAGTAATGCCCTGGATATCGTATCAACTGCGATATTTATACGCCGTATGCAGACGCTACTCAAATGATGCTACATATAAAGTTTACAATTGGAAAGGTGAAGTCTCTCTTTTGTCGTAAAGATTTGTTTTTTACCTACCCTCACTGTCAATCTCTAGATATAAGTCGAGATATCAGACAGACTTAACTGCTTCCAACGATCGAGGGAGTAGATGCGTTCAATTTGGAATTATATAGCGATAGAATATCATCTATATTGGGAAAGTTAAAGTAAAAAATATACTGCTTCATTTCTTTCTACCAAAGAAGTTTATGTATGAAATCAGCCACGTTTAAATAAAAAAACAAGTCGGCATGAAGATGGACACAGTTTGTTCCCATGGGAATGCCGATGGTTTGGTGATAACAAGTCCTTCAAACGTAACAAATCTGTTGTCAATTAGGAAATTAAGTAACTTTAGAATGTAAACTGCAGGGAATGTTTTGTTTGAATAAGAGTGATTTTTTTACAAAGTATGCTTTATTTTTCCCTAAGACAAGATACAATGTACATGTGCCTGTTATTTTTATAAAACAAAGCAGGACCAACTCCTTCAGTTTTTGTTTTTTCGTTTGGAATGTAGAATACTTGTGTAAAAAAAAGTCATAATTTTTAATAGAATTAAAAATTAAAAGAGTCTAAGATTGTACAACTAATTAATGTGTTTATATTATTTTTTATCATATGCATTAAGCAAATTTTACGTCAAGTTTTGCATGCATAATTTTTTTTTTGCCCCAGTAAGAGGTCCATATGCACAGTTAGTTTCAAAGGAGAAAAAAACATGTTTCGTTCACGACTTCCCAAACTTTGAATAATATACAGATAATAACTTTATAGATATGATTTTTCTATATCATAAGTTTTAAAGAGATGCCAACCTTCACAGCCAAAGGAGTGCAAACTATAAAAGATTTTATTTTGAACTACAAAGTCATAATGTATATGGACTTAATGTTTGGTATGTTATTATATATATAACATGTAGCTGAGAGGGTGATAGAGCCAGAAGCCTACTTCTTTTTGTTTTAGAAGCAGGACTTAAATATGTTTTTGTATTTTCTTGTGTATTTTTCAAAATAATTTCTTAAATGAATGAAGGTAACAGTAATGTATTGCTTTTCAATAGTCAGCAATTGATTAAGCAAAAACATGTGGGTGACAAACTATAACAGTTGAAAACACAAGAACATGATGAAGTTTTAGAGGGAAACTATGGAACAACAGAGGCATTGAACTGTAATAATAACAAACGCCAACATTTATAGAAACGGACACTTTTTTAAGGGGTCAACTGAAGGACACATACGGGTGCGGGAGTTTCTTGCTACATTGAAGACCCATTTGTGGCCTTCGGCTGTTGTCTGCTCTATGGTCGGGTTGTTGTCGCTTTGACACATTCCCCATTTCCTTTCTGAATTTTACTATTTGATATCAACTGCCATATTCCCGACTTTTTACAGACATTTTAAGAAAAAAATGGTGGGTTGAATCAATTAACTGTGCTGTCTCATATTTGTAGCTCGGTTCGTGGCAACTTTTATTTTAACTCGCAAACTCTGGATTTTTTTTATTATATGTTTGTACCGGGGTTAACATTTATGACAGGGTTGTTACCTCGCAAATCATTTAACCCAGTCCTATTCTAAAAGGCCTGTCCTAAGACAGGAGTCTGATTGTCGACTTTGCAACCATTGACTTTCTTGTTTGAAATATTTCCAATTTATGTTCATATATGTCATGTAAAGAAAGGCCTTGTACATGTTTTATAGATCAACACATTGTATGAGTTTTTCTTACTGACAAATGATGTACGGTGATCTAAAAGTGCTGACATTCACGTCATTTTGAAATTTAATTTATTGTTGTCCCTAGACAACCATTAAACAACCTTTTAATATCATGTTTATATGAATTATTCATTCTGCAATGTGTATTCGGTATTCAGTATTCAAAACCAAATCATGATGTATTTACCTTGATGACAACATCCAAGTAGAGTTCTCCGTTTCCTCCAATCCCACAAGCTGTTGTTTCATAATCCAATTCACTCTTTACGTATAACGTTCCGTTATCGTAAATATCAAAATATTTGGTTCCGTCTTGCCCATTCTATTAAAATATCAAGCTCAATTTGAAATAAAAACATTCAAATCCATTTCGTTGCATTTGTAACATTAAACAACAACAAAAAATGCAGTTTTTTTCTATTTTCTAACAGATAGGCATTTTTATCAATTGTCGGAAAGAATGACACTTTCGGCAAAAGACATATTGAAAATAGTTTAACGAAGGTAAACAATTATAGATATAAATATTTTGTATATGTATTAAAATTCCAATTTGGTCGTACAGATAAATATAACTCACCACATCAGCATCAATTGGAACTTCAACAAAATATTTTAAAAGTTGTTCGGGACAATCCTCATCTTCAACACGATCTCGAAAGTCAATGACATTACCCAAAACCATGAAATCCTGAATAATAAGTATCATACTATTGTACTTGGTGAACATGTGTATAGTCTTAATGCATTCGATTAAAAAGAACTTGTTCAACGATCAGCCTTTTTTATATATTTTTACATGAATCGGAATAGCTTGATTATTACGAAGATGCATTATATCTTATACGGTTCAATTGCCTTCACAGAAAAATATCAGAAGTTTATTTTCCGAGTATATATAGTTTTTTGAAGATAGACAAGAGGTTAAACAATGCTGATCGTTTGACATTTACTATTCAATGGTTTCTGTATTTATACATCTTTGGATTTCAAATGTCGCCTTTGGGCGTTCCTGATGAAGATAAATCCAGGAAAGCGCTTCGGACGCAAGAAACTATTAAAAGTGTTGTTTTCAATTTTTTAAGCTTGTTTAACGTTTTAACGTTTCAACAAAAATTAGCTTTATTAATTCTATATTTTTATTCGAGTTGGATTGATGATTGGCATATAGATAACACTAGCCTCTTTCGTTTAAACACATAGCATGTTGCATTGATTGCCTTTTTGTAGACAATCGACAGTTTTGACAAAATAAGGCATTCTTACATGACGTGCATCTTCAGATTTGTAAACAAAAAAATGATAAACTTATCGATATATCTATACAATGTACTTAGCGCAGACTCAGAGATAAGCATAATGCATGGCTGTTGATATTTACCTCCCACGTGAAACCACATGTAACAAAGCTTATGTGCAAACACTATGTCGATTTCGTTGTGTTTAAATTGAAATTGAAAAAAAACCAAAATCGTTATTCCTATTTAAATGCAAAACAAAAATGATTAATGCACAAGAGCTTAAAACATTAATGAATTGAAATAAAAATTAAATTCCGCCAAATTTAATTAATAAATCTCGGAGCTTTAATGTCATGTCATAACCTGACTTCATACGAATGAAAATTCTAAAGCGTTTGTTACATATACGTAAGTTTGGATAATTTTGCATGAAAATAGATTTTGATGTATGTTATATTTTATTTTCTTATCTATTTGCAAGATTAGAACATTTGTGGATTTCAGTAAGGCAACATGCCGACTCACTCCTTAGTTATGACAAGTTAATTCTGGATTTGACTGTAAGTAGTAGCCAAAGAATTTAAAATGTTGGATTAAGAATAATGAAAATTAAACCCCTTTTTCTATTTGTTATCTAAAATACAATTCATGTAAAACTTAGATTTTTTTTAATTTGTAACTTTTATCTGACAGAGGTTAAATAAAACAGCCAAGCACACGATAATCTTACCTTTGCTTAAGTTTTTTTAATTACCGAATTTGTCCTATTAGAGTCGAAATAATTCATAAAGCCATAGATTTGTTGGACATTTGCACATGGCATGGGCCGTGAAGTTAGTTTATTTTATCCCTTGGTAGCGCCTATGAACTTTTTCTTCAATAGAGAATGAGTCACTCAGACTTGAATAAACAAATGTTGTATTACAATTCAATTAACTGTCCAAGCTTGTCCGCTTATGCAAACCAGTCATAAGATAAAATTCAACTTGAACTGACTCATACATGAATCATATTCTGTATTTTCATGTCGTTCTTAAATAGCGAGAACAACTTACTTCTCTTAGTTCTGTTATCATGCCTACAGTATTGTACAGGTGTGGAGTATGATCATTTATAGCTTGAATCACAACTGTAAAATTCTGAAACAAAGTATACAATTAGTTTTTGAGTCGATAGTCGACTGATTTACCTCCCTCCCCCCCCCCTTCCCCCCATAAGTACAAGAAATTAACTTTAAATCAAAACATGATTTAGATTATTCAGAAAGCATTTGAATGTCCTTTAAGTGTTTACTTTCTTTGTTTGGGTTTTACGGAACGAATAAATGATTATTTCAATGATTTAAATATAAACCAAGCTGCTATATAATAGAATGATATTTTTACAAGAAAAGTTATATTATAATATAAAAAGTAATGTTACTAGTATATAAGTATAAGTTGAATATGTTTAATGGTTTTGGATTTTCAAATCTTTTTGATTAAATATCAAAGGGGTATTTTGATATATGTCAAATTGAAGAAGTCGTGTTTTAGTCACTATATTGTATTTCCAGTTTGTTAACTGTCTGTGGGAAAAACAACAAGATAGGCAAAAGATACCAGAATTGCATTAAAACTCTTAAGTCAAAAACGAACTACAATTTTTTTTTTTTTTTTTTTTGGCATTGCACTAGTCATGTATTCTTTGACTGATCATGATCTTAAAATACTAAATCCCTGGGATGTGTTTTAGTTGTTTTTAGTCTCTGATGACTGATTTTTATCATTAATTGTTTTTGGCTTTTAACTAGCTGTCAGTAACTGCGAGTACTCTCAAATCGTATTTTCTTGTTAATTTGACCTGTTGATACTGTGTAATGCTTTTTTGTTATTTTATGTTAATATGGATCTTGTCTATACCAGCTTTGATTATTTGGAATATCTTCTAATTTTCACTTACTACATTTTTACCTGTATTATTAAAACCGTTTTTTTTCAAAAGTGATAATTTTCGAAGGGGTTAAATATTTCGCAGTGGTGTCTATCCATGGCTTTGTTTGGATTTGTTTGTTTGTTTTTTGGCCTTGAATGTTTGTCCCTAATATTTTATTAACTGTGCATTTGCATTCAGATATCGTAGTTCAAGTTTATTCGTTCATAATGTATTCATATACGTTTTTTGATTGAGTTAAGCCTGTCAATTGATATTTTATCGTGTGTTTTTCTGTGTTGTGATGTTATGCTATTGTTTCAGAAAAAGGGAGAAGGTTTGGTACCATTAAAACGTTTAATCCCGCTGCAAATGTTTGCACCTGTCCTAAGTCAGGATTCTGATGTACAGTTGTTGTCGTTTGTTTATGTAATCTATACGTGTTTCTCGTTTCTCGTTTTTTTTTATATAGATTAGAACGTTGGTATTCCCGTTTGAATGGTTTTACACTAGTAATTTTGGGGCCCTTTATAGCTTGTTGTTCGGTGTGAGCCAAGGCTCCGTGTTGACCTATAATGGTTTACTTTTTTTTAAATTGTTAATTGGATGGAGAGTTGTCTCATTGGCACTCACACCACATTTTCCTATATCTACCAACGCCATTGAAAAAAAGACAAACATCAATATACAAAACGCAACATAGAAAACTCCCGGGTTGACCTCGTACGCTTCATAAGAGTGAATAGATTCTGATTACATGTGGCACCCGTCGTGTTGTTCATATAAGAACAGACGTGGTGACAAGTATAATATGTAATTAAATGTATACGGTTAACACATAGATGTTTTATAATTCAAAATTGAAGCTTTGCCTTTGTTCAATTCAATTATTATTTAAGCAAAAAGCGTGTCTAGCAACTTTATGTTTAGTCGACTGGCCGTTATATCGAATGAAAAATGACCTGTCATATGTATTTATACAAATTTATGGGAATTCATAGCTTTGTTTCTTGGTACAGTATTGGTCACCATTGTTAAAAAAATTATTGATAGATAAGTTGTTAGTGTTGCATTTAAATTATTAATAGAATTGGAAATGTGTTATGATTGTTACGTATCTTTGATATTCTACCACTGTTTAACTTACACGCGATATGGAATTACCACATGTAAGTACAAAACTTGCATTTTTCAACCCACTACAATCACCAACTTGCTACAAAAGAAAAGTACATATTCAAACATTTATCAACATCTCATAGAAGTTATCAATAAAAGAAGAATAGAGATAAGACAGTTATATTACGACAAAACTTCTGTAAATTCTTTTTTACTTCAAAGTTATAATTCCAATTAACATGTGGTACACATGCTTAACGCTTGGAATTGGACCTCAATAGTAATTTGAACCACATTGGGATCAAACTGGTACAATTATCAGGTGTGTTCTCGTCATGAAACTAATATATTTAAAGATAATCCTGTATTTGTACACATTTTAATTGAAAAATGAATGTAGATAAAAACTGTCTTGTTTCATAAAATCAACAAGATCACTGTTGTTAACGTGTCTCATAGATCAGTTTTTGGTTTTTACATTTTTTATGTCTTTTGTTTTCTAATTTTTTATGTAGCTCATCAATAATCTTCTTTTGCATTTAAATATTCAGATATGAGCGCTCCTGTAGAAGATAAATCATGAAAACACGAGAAGCTTCGACGCATCAAAATTATAAAACAAAGTATTAGTATTCAATTATCAACTATATGTTTATATTCCTTAATATGCAATTCATGAAGTGTATCTCACATTTGTTTGTTCTGGTGGAAGAGAGAGGAAATTACAATTACACAATTCAAAACGCAATTGAAAACTCCATTAAAAAAATACAAAATCATGAGATGACAAGAGACAATTAACCAAACACTATACAGAACAAAAGAGATTAAGGTACATGACCTCATGTGGTACACATGCTTAACGCTTGGAATTGGACCTCAATAGTAATTTGAACCACATTGGGATCAAACTGGTACAATTATCAGGTGTGTTCTCGTCATGAAACTAATATATTTAAAGATTATCCTGTATTTGTACACATTTTAATTGAAAAATGAATGTAGATAAAAACTGTCTTGTTTCATAAAATCAACAAGATCACTGTTGTTAACGTGTCTCATAGATCAGTTTTTGGTTTTTACATTTTTTATGTCTTTTGTTTTCTAATTTTTTATGTAGCTCATCAATAATCTTCTTTTGCATTTAAATATTCAGATATGAGCGCTCCTGTAGAAGATAAATCATGAAAACACGAGAAGCTTCGACGCATCAAAATTATAAAACAAAGTATTAGTATTCAATTATCAACTATATGTTTATATTCCTTAATATGCAATTCATGAAGTGTATCTCACATTTGTTTGTTCTGGTGGAAGAGAGAGGAAATTACAATTACACAATTCAAAACGCAATTGAAAACTCCATTAAAAAAATACAAAATCATGAGATGACAAGAGACAATTAACCAAACACTATACAGAACAAAAGAGATTAAGGTACATGACCTCATGTGGTACACATGCTTAACGCTTGGAATTGGACCTCAATAGTAATTTGAACCACATTGGGATCAAACTGGTACAATTATCAGGTGTGTTCTCGTCATGAAACTAATATATTTAAAGATTATCCTGTATTTGTACACATTTTAATTGAAAAATGAATGTAGATAAAAACTGTCTTGTTTCATAAAATCAACAAGATCACTGTTGTTAACGTGTCTCATAGATCAGTTTTTGGTTTTTACATTTTTTATGTCTTTTGTTTTCTAATTTTTTATGTAGCTCATCAATAATCTTCTTTTGCATTTAAATATTCAGATATGAGCGCTCCTGTAGAAGATAAATCATGAAAACACGAGAAGCTTCGACGCATCAAAATTATAAAACAAAGTATTAGTATTCAATTATCAACTATATGTTTATATTCCTTAATATGCAATTCATGAAGTGTATCTCACATTTGTTTGTTCTGGTGGAAGAGAGAGGAAATTACAATTACACAATTCAAAACGCAATTGAAAACTCCATTAAAAAAATACAAAATCATGAGATGACAAGAGACAATTAACCAAACACTATACAGAACAAAAGAGATTAAGGTACATGACCTCATGTGGTACACATGCTTAACGCTTGGAATTGGACCTCAATAGTAATTTGAACCACATTGGGATCAAACTGGTACAATTATCAGGTGTGTTCTCGTCATGAAACTAATATATTTAAAGATTATCCTGTATTTGTACACATTTTAATTGAAAAATGAATGTAGATAAAAACTGTCTTGTTTCATAAAATCAACAAGATCACTGTTGTTAACGTGTCTCATAGATCAGTTTTTGGTTTTTACATTTTTTATGTCTTTTGTTTTCTAATTTTTTATGTAGCTCATCAATAATCTTCTTTTGCATTTAAATATTCAGATATGAGCGCTCCTGTAGAAGATAAATCATGAAAACACGAGAAGCTTCGACGCATCAAAATTATAAAACAAAGTATTAGTATTCAATTATCAACTATATGTTTATATTCCTTAATATGCAATTCATGAAGTGTATCTCACATTTGTTTGTTCTGGTGGAAGAGAGAGGAAATTACAATTACACAATTCAAAACGCAATTGAAAACTCCATTAAAAAAATACAAAATCATGAGATGACAAGAGACAATTAACCAAACACTATACAGAACAAAAGAGATTAAGGTACATGACCTCAATAAAAAAAAATCAGGACCTCAACAAAAATCAGGGTTCACCTTGTGTGCTTATGTAATTCAAAAGGATTACCATTTATTCTTCAGTACCACCTTACGTTTTAACTTTTCGTTTTAAGCCAACTACTATGCGATACGTTGCAGTCGTATAAAAGGATATAAATCTGATTTTGAATAAATCTAAGATATAATATATTCCAATTAGTATCTTTCATACAGCTGAGTGAATGTGATGAACATACTACCTCTGTCCCTGATCCTCCACGATAGTAGAGCAAAACAATGTTGACCATTCGGAAGCAGCGTATTTTCCCCCTAATGAACGTGTTGATTCCTGCTGTTCATCTTTTGCTTTCTACTGGAGTCTACTTTTTGTGTTGTTTGGTATATCGTCATTTCTTTTGTCCATGATGTGTTTTGTTGATATTCCAATATTTGATTGTCTTTTGATATCTTCTCTACGTAACTACGTACATTATTTGGCTTTATCCACTTTTTTATACGTGCGTTACTGACGAATTTTTATTACATAAAACGCATGTTAATGCACAATTTAAACTTCAAAATAGAAAATATAAGTGTTCTTACTATAAGGGATAGTTCATTCTGTTCCGTGCTATTGATTAAATACACATCTACAAATGAATTATTGACCTTAGTGACTCTTTGTTGCACCTCATTGTTTCTGTTGTTCCGTTGTTTTCTTCTCATATTTGATGTGTTTCCCTCGGTTTAAGTTTGTAAACAAGACTTGTTTTCTCTCAATCGATTTATGACTTTCTAACATCATTATACTACTGCTGTCCTTTTTTATGTCATGCTTTTGCAAGTGCCATAAAATCACAGATAAAAATGTTAAGTAACTCAATTAGCAATAACAACTCTAATGGTAGAGACAATACTTACATCTAAATCGGTGCTACCAGTAACATTCACTATTAGGGAGAGGTCATTCTGGTCAGTGCTATTGATGAAATAAACATCTACAAATGCATTATTGACCTTGTGAACTCTCCATGATGAGTCATATAGTGTCGTCCATGCTGTATGCAGCTTTCCTTAAATTAACAAGCGTTAAAAGAATCCTTTAATATATCATCAATTATATTAAAGGTCCTGTTAATCTATTAGGGTTTTGTTTGAATCTCGACATTAAAATCTCAACTTTTGATCAATATTTTTAAGTAATTTGCCTAGCATTGACCTTTTAATATGACTTATCTGTCTGATATGATAACAATAAGAAATAACATTCCCTCATCTTTCTATCGTCATTAATTCATGAACCGGTCTGATAGTCAATTTTTTCCTTTTTAACATTAAAATAAGGTATAGTATTCCATGAATGACCTATCTTATATAAGGCCAGTAATATATCGATAAAAGGTGCATTTGACATAGCATTATAGATCTATTTAACTTTTAACTCGTGTGGTATACAAATAAACAGATAATAAGGAAAGAAAAATACTTTTTATGAAAACAGTTATAATTATTCTCACCTAATGAACTGTCCTCATAAATAGCATATTCTGTGTTTAAGTTGATTGTTCCGCATATTGTACTTGCTATAACACAATACATAATAATATTGTTATAATAATGTGCACATATTAATTAGATATATCACATAATAAAAAGAAATAAATGTGTTTAGTCGTAGTATGTAAACTTTTCTTGAGACACAGTATGATCACCCCCAGTTTTTGATGAGATTCGTGTTGCTTAGTCTTTATTTTTCTATGTTGTGTCTTGTGTACTATTATTTGTCTCTTTTTGTTTTTTTTAAGCCACGGCGTTGTCAGTTTGTTTTCGATCTATGAGTTTGACTGTCCCGCTGGTATTTTTCGTTTTCTTTCATGCTCTCTAGTTTAGGTTGTTTTTGTTTTTGGTGGAGGGCTTTTTGTTTTTGTTCACAAATCAACCTCCAATATTTGACTTCTCTAAACAATTTAATCCTGTAATCTATGATGAGTTTATTTATATGGTAATTCTTATAAATTTACTGTTTACAAAAGAATGAATCATTCGAAAAACTAAGGATTTTCTAATCCAAGGTATAGATTACCTGACACGCATTTGGTACAACATATTGGAATTTTGGGTCCTCAATGCTTTTTACATTTGTGCTTTGGCTTTATAACTATTTTGATCTTAGCTTTACTGATGAGTCTTATGAATACGAAACGAGTGTCTCGCGTATCAAATTATAAGTCTGGTACCTTTTTACACCACTGGGTCGATACAACTGCTGTTGAACGTTTCGTCTCCGAGGGTATCACTAGCCCAGTAGTCAGCACTTCGGTGTTGACGTGAATATCAATTTAATGGACATTTTTGTAAATTTACTGTTACCAAAAGTAAGATTCATTCGAAAACGAAAGATGTTTTCATCCTAGGCATGGATTACATAAGCCGTATTTGGCACATTTTTTTGTAATTTCGTGTCCTCAATGTTTTTCAACTTTGTTCTTGTTTAGCTTTATACCTATTTTGATCTGAGCGTCACTGATGAGTTTTATGAAAACGAAACGCGCGTCTGGTGTGTCAAATTATAAGCCTGGTAACTTTCATTAATAATTATTCTCTCATCGTTTCGTCATAATCAGTCATATAAATTTATCATTATGACAAAGATAACCATAATTAACATGTTGTCTTCAAAAGACTTATCATTGACGCTCGAATAAAAAAAGTAAAAGCGCGAACTGAGATTACTTAGATTTATGACACAGCTACTAAAACAATATTCGACACGTACAATGGAGAACAAATGAAATCTTTAATGTATTCCAGAAGAGTATGAATACAATGCAATTGGCTTTCAAACAAATCAATGAAAAGTACAAATCTTATTAAAAAAAATTATGTAATCAATTGAAATTAAATGGAATATGGGCAACCCTGTATTGACAGAAATTTATTTTAAAACGTATTCATCGGTCCGATTTTAACACGAAGGTTTTATCTAGTACACTGTATTTAAATTGTATTATCATTTTGGTACAATCTGCCTTTTCATTCTACTTCAAAAATTGATTGTGATATTTATTAAGTAGAAATTAACTTCGAGATGAGCTGCAGTCTTCAGTATCACCTACAGTTTATTAGTTTTCCTTGTCACGTACATTAAATATATGATTATCATGATGCTAACATGCCTAATGATAAATGAATATATAGCATTCTGCACAATAAGTAACAGCTATGATCCTAGTCATATTTAATACACTAAGCATTTCAGGTTTGCCACTTGTAAGACATATATCAAAGCAATTGTGTGTACTCTGAGAGGATATCAATGTCTTAATCATAAACATAGGTCAACGAAAATAGATAGTATAATTGTCTATGAGAAAAATGACAAATAGGAAAACAAAACAATACAGATAAACCGACGATTGAGCATAACAATTAATAGTTATCCCACATGGACGCGGTGTGTCAGTGTAAGATCACCCCGATGGCCGGAGCCCAGAGAGTGATCTTACACTGACACAAAAAGTCCGAGTGGGATAACTATTTTACATCCCAGCTGTTTTAGATTAGACCAAAAACCATTTACAATTCATAAAATCTAGTTTAGAACGCCACACAACCACTATAATATACTGTATATACTACTAAATGATTTATACCCTTTATGACCCCCAAAAACGATGAGTAGATATCAAACAATGTCAACTTGCCCCACTTGCCAAGCGGCCCATACTTTGTCGCCATTTTATAAAAAAAAATCGCCCCACTCTTGTTTACCGACTCGCCCCAGTTTTTAAAAAGTGTAAAATCAAATTGAACAATCAGCCTGACAACTCACTTAATAACGAAAAAGGTTTAAACCCCACTGAATAAAGGTCTGCAAACTCGCCCCACTTATAGAAAGATCTTGCTTCCTTTAAGTATGTTAAATTACTGTTACTTCGTATCTAGTCGTCTTGGTGTAGTGGTAAGTGTCGTGGATTGTTATGATAAAGGTCTTGAGTTCGAATCCCAGCATATACGCTGGAATTTTTTCTACGTGAATTTTGATGGATAGTCTTTTCCGTATAATTTTAATTATCAGTTTTATAGTGGATTTGACATTCCCGCCAAAATGTTACAGAACAAAGGAACGCATGCATAACAAAGAAACTCAAACTGGGGTGATCCGGCTCAGATCACCCTTGTTAGAACAAAGGAGCTGGGATGTAATCCCCATTAAAAGCATAGGAATGAACTACGGTAATTCTTGACCGATCAACAGTACCTACAGTCCACGATTCTTGCTGACTCCCCGACGGTAAATATAAAGCAGAGAAGAGTGGTTAATAACATTCAGCATGAAGTGTCTGCTCCAATAGGGGCACCAGTCGTGTAACGTCTGTTAATTACTATCGATACTTGTGTCTTGGCATTGCACAAGACCATAGGGTTTTTTTTTACTGGCATGCAGAAACAAAAACGTGATATTCACTGATATTTCTTATTTATTTAACATCTTTTGACACACATGTCAAGGCACACATTCATGTCAAAGTTTTTTGTTTTACGAGAGGTGCTTAGTTATTTCGTGAACACTAAATTATTCCTTTTTTTACATTAAGACGTGTCGTTGTTTTAAGGTGATTGTAAATCTGTCGTGTTTTACTCTACTCTAATGTACGTTAAAACTTTATTTCTTGTTTTAGGACATATCAATCATTTTACCAAAACACATTATAAAATAACAAAGGTACCATTTCCTTCTGTAGTTTATCAAATAACACATGTCAATTTATGTCCCACTTTTGTATAAACATTGCTACTTTGAACTATGTATTTTGTGTACACACCAGTTCAGTTTAAGATAATAAAAACCTTGAATTGCAATACACTTTATAAACTGTTGATGGAACTTTTTTATGAAGACCTTTATTGTCTCAGCTTTTCATCATACAGATACTGAAAACAACATTTGGAGCGTAAAATGGAAAACAAATGAAGATGTTCCAAAGAAGTAGAAATACAATGCAATTGTTTTTCAAACAAATCAAAAAAGGTTCAAATTTTATTGAAAAATCTGATGTAATCAACTAAAATATCATGGAATCTGGGCAACTCTGTATTTAATTACACCAACGTACTAATCGGTCAGATTCCAAAACAAGAAATATCTATCTACAATGTATTTACATTGTAATATCATTTTTGTATAGTTTGTCTATTTAATCTAAAACAAATTTTTAAGTTGATATTCATTACTCAATAATTAATTTGAAAATGAGTTAATATCTGCAATTTCACGTACAAGTTAATAACTTTTCAAATGTTTTAATTGTATTTAGTGAAGTCGTTATCTCAGAGTACTTGATTTTTATTTAATATGTGATCCTTACGGGATACAGTTTTGATGCCGTAATTAAATTTTGATTAAAGTTTGCATAAAAGCTAGTTTTTACCTGATTTACTCAAATATGTAGTATAAAAATATACCGGCATGTGCTACTTTTTGAGTAAATTGAGGTCGAAATCTCAGATATTTGCTCAAAATTCGAATTTGTGGACGTATTTTTCCTTTCAATAGAAATACATAACTTTTTTTATTTTAAAAGATAAACACAGGCTGTTTTTTTGTTAAATTATTTATAACTTCTATTTTATATCAACGTCCTACACATCTGTGCATTTCATTTTCACAAATTATTCATATTTATCAAATGTTCATGAATGTAGAAGAACAACGTAATTTTTTGATGTATGTTTATCAATCTTTTTTTATAAAATGCATTATAGACTTTTTCATGAAAATTGGTACACATATTCTTCATACACTTTCAAAACAAATGTCATTTTAAAGAAGAGGGGTCCATGAACTCGTTTTTTTTTAATCAATCAGTTTGAATGATACCAAACAAACGAAAAATGCATCATTTCCCGATAAGTAACAGTTTGACGTCGCGAAAATATCAATGTACGTTAGCAACGTCATTAAATCCCCTGTCACTTTATCGGAGCTCTTTAGATATGTGAATACTCATCATTCTACACAAGTAGAAACAGCTGTGATCATAATCATGTTAAATACGAAAAATATTGCAAGCTATCATCTTTTTATCTATATCAAACCACTTGTATATACTCACGGTGTCCATCACAAGGATAAAATAAAAATAAAAAACAGAGACTTAAATGGTCTAAAAGAAAAACGATGACTATGCGGTATAGACTTTGCTCATTGATGTCGGTGACCTATAGTTGTTAATTTCTGTGTCAATTGGTCTCTTGTGGAGAGCTGTCTCATTGGTAATTATACGTCATCTTCTTTTTAATATGGTTAACAAGAAAATATACAGGAAAACTTGAGCATTACAATCTTAATTAAAAGCATAGAGTTTGTTTTGGAACGTTCAGCAGTTTTACAGTAAATTATACTCGATTACTCTCCGACATGAAACTGATGTAAAGCAGAGAGATTATGATAGGATTCCAAGCTACATCCTCTGCTCCATTAAGACACCAGTCCTGTTACTTCCATTTAAAAACTATAGCTAATTATGGGTCAAATTTGCTTATGTGCGGAATTGTCAGTGTGTTTTATCTAACCTTGAGGTGTCACTAAATAAATAAACAGTCATAAATTGGTCATGTAATTTTTCTAGCAATACAACAATAAAAAGGTGAATTTTAAAAAGAAAACATAGTTTCCATCGTTCGACGAAAAACAAAAGATTGAAAATGAACAGTAACATAGCATCAAAATGGCATGAGTACTATAGCAAAATCAAGACGGTCTTTTAAAAAAACTTGGATGGATTATTCAAGTAATTATGATAGCAATAACAGATTTCAGAATAGGTTTCAACAGGTACACTTGTGTTCAAGTCATGGAGAGGACAACTATATGAAAGATTGAGATAATTTAACTAATTGATCTACAAGTTTACGCATCGATGTCAATATAGTGGAATTAGAAGCGATTGTCATACAAGTGAGGTTTAGCGCTATAAAACCAGGTTCAATCCATCATTTTCTACAAAAGAAAATGCCTGTACCATGTCAGGAATATGACGTTTGTTGTCCGTTCGCTTGATATGTTTTTTTCTTTTGATTTTGCCAACTTTCCGTTTTGAATTTTCCTCGGAGTTCAGTATTATTGTGTTGGTTTTTTTACTATGCTGTCGCTAAAATGACGTTAATATCAGTCAGTTAATATAAAAACACGAGTCCCTAATACAACAGTTATACACGGGGGAACTTGCTAAAAGAGGGACGAAATATACCAAAGGGACAGTCAAACTCATAAATCCAAAACAAACTGACAACTCCATGGCTAAAAATGAAAAAGACAAACAGAAAAACAATAGTACACACGACACAACATAGAAAACTAAAGAATAAACAACACGAACCCCACCAAAAACTAGGGGTGATCTCAGGTGCTCCGGAAGGGTAAGCAGATCCTGCTCCACATGTGGCACCCGTCGTGTTGCTTATGTGATTACAAATCCGGTAAATAGTCTAATTCGGTAGGTCATATTCATGAAAGGGAAGGGGATTGTAGTTACGACGTAAGGAACATATCCGATATCATTTGTGAAACGGTTATTCCATAACGGTCAACCAACTCGTGATGGCGTCCGTAAAATTTACGAAGTGATGATTTCAACTTCACTATTTGGAACTCTTTGTTTAATAGCTTCCTTGTGAGCAGCAAACCTCTATCAAGAAAATCATGATAGGAAATGCAAGCACGGGAATATCGTATCAATTGGGAGATATATACCCCGTATGCAGGTGCTGCTGGAATGTTGCTACTTAGAAATGGAAAGTTCACAATTGGAAAGCTGAAATCATCTCTTTTGTCGTAAAGTTTTGTTTTCAACCGACCCTCATTGTCAATCTCTAGATGTAAGTCAAGATATGAAGCCGACTTAATTGTATCTGTAGTATCCTTTATCTCTAGTTCGATTGGATAGATGCGTTCCACATAGTCACCAAATTTTGAATTGTTTAGTGAAAGAACATCATCTATATAGCGGAAAGTAGAGTTAAAGGATATTGCTAACTTCTTGTCTTTCTTCCTAAGAAGTTCCTGCATGAAGTCAGCCTCATAATAATAAAGAAACAAGTCGGCGAGTAGAGGGGCACAGTTTGTTCCCATTGGAATGCCGACAGTCTGTTGAAAAACACGTCCTCCGAACGTAACAAATATGTTGTCAATCAAGAAATCAAGCATCTTGATAATATCAGTTTCAGAGAATTTTTTGTTTGAATCAGAGTGATTCTTTACAAAGTAGGATTTATCCCTCCCTAAGACAAGATACTTGTATCTACGTTGGCCATTCTTTTTTATGAAGCAAAGTAATACCAACTCTTTCAATTCGTCTTTTACAACAACCAATACGTTGCTAAAACAACCAATACGATAACAAATAAACGAACGTCTTTTCGCAAGGTCTCTCCATTTGTAGTAAAATTGATACAGAAATTTTATATAATAACAAAATAACTACGCCAAATAATCATGTGACTGTTCCAAGTCCTAAAATTCGTCTGTTGGTGTTTTTGTCTGATATATTTATGATTTTGCCATATAAGAATTTGATATTGATGACTGATTTTGATTATCTTTGTTTATTTATTTCACATATATGTACAAATTGTGTAGACAACTTTAGTAAAAACAGAGTTGACTAACAGATATCTGAATGATTTAATGTTCGTGTTATTGTGCCTTTGGCGTACATCCTTTATTTCTAAATTCAAAACCAGGGTGCATTCGAAAGAGGGTACGTAAAAGTTAAACGACAATGAATTACAAAAATAGGAATAGAACATTTCAAAAAGCATTGCAGTCGTAAAACTTGTCTTATTTCTTAATTGTCTTGTATACATATATTTGATAATGATAAATGCATAGAGGTAAAATAAATTTTAAAAAACAAGTAATCAATTACCGGGAACAATCTTTTTATCATTAAGTTCAAAGAATGCGTTTTTTCGTATTTACAAATAACATTTCGAAGAAGACGTGTTTGACATTTTGCAGTATCATTATATATGAAGAATTTTATTGCCATTCGAACTTGAAAAGAAATTACATTCCAACTATTTTCTTAGTGTATTTGTCACCTGTATGTTCGTATATAATCTATTTTCTAGATGCTTTGTTATTGATTGTTTTACTAACACTGATTTTCTGCAAAAAAATATAATGCCGTAGCTGGAAAGGAATGTGTACTGACATTTTACCTTGATCAATGTTAAAATCTGAAGTTTTCAAACCCTTCAATAAAGTGTTATTTATTCATACAGTTTTAAGTTTGCAACATGACAAATCAAAGAACTACATAAGACTAGAAAATGGTATTATCTCCTTACGTGTATTAAATGACACAACTATTACAATAAAATATATGATGCAAGAGAAAATTGGTGACAAGACTTAATGTTGAAGGGTTTTTCAAGTAAAATGTATAACGTTCCATGATTTTTAATTTCTTACATATTTAGAACGGTTCGGACAATCTTTAACTCACGACTAGTACGTTGAATAAATGTGTCATCGCATACGACATAATTGTAATTGATGTATCTTTTAAAATTAAAAGGAGAATAATAGCTCCTTTGTTTTTTACGTAACGGGGAGTGTGGGACTGTCAGTCATATTATGTACATTTAAAACAACGACGAAAAAGTAAATAAGACAAAAACAACAGATCTTATAGTACAGTCAAACCAGTATTAAGAGACCACTCAAGGGAGAAGGCAAAAGTAGTCTCTTAATACATATGGTCTTTGAATACAGGTTCCGAAATTGTACACCAAATGTACTCGGAAGTAGAAAAAACTATTGAAAGTCTTATTTCAACTGACAAATCAACGTTTCGAAATATCCGAAATAGTCGCAAAGAATAATATTTGAAATAAATCATTAAGTAAAAATAAAGGTGTTCAAAGTAAAAAAATATTTTTACTAAAACACAATGAAAATAGAAATGAAAAGCTGATTTAATTAGGAAAATCTATGTGTTCAATTAATATTTCTTGTAATGGTTTTATGAGCAACTTTTGAGTGCAATTACACAATCGAATTCAAAACTACTTTCTAATCCCTGATAAAATACTTAATATAACATTAGCCCGGTCTTTTCTACATTTAAATGACTTTTTGTACCGTCATAAGTGTTCTTATTGAAATATCATACCAAATACGTTTGATATTCTACTGGAATTTGTTATAAAGTATATGATTGTATAAGTAAGCTCAAGTTATAAATCAATTTAATTGAGTACAGTTTGGTAAAGTACCTGCTTTCAATTATTATTTAATGGATACTTTTTTTTTAAATACACATCATAAACGATAAGGAACAGCTGTGATAATTATCAAAGTTAATAATGTCAAACTGAAACAGATATTCAAATAATGATGTCCCTCTTTATATATTATTGTGGTAAATAGGTATAAAAAGGGGTATGATGGGAACCAAAAAAATATGAGTTGAAGTAAATGCAGACAAATCAATTATAGCATTAAAAATACGGAAAAGAAAACACATTATATTTTGTAATCAACACATTTGCCCTCCGACCAAACAAAGATTGAATATAAACGTGATATATACTGATATTTCATATTTATCTAAATGTTTTTGACATACATGTCAAGGCACACTTTCATGTCAAAGTTTTTGTTTTACAGGAAGTGCTTATGTATTTCGTGTACACTAAATTATTTATTTTTTACATTGAGACGTGTTATTGTTTTTACGGTTATTGTAAATCTGTCGTGTTTTACCCTCCTTATCAGAACGGAATGTACCCTTCGGTTTTACCTGGCAGGATGTTTTAAAAGTTAGTTTATCAACAACTTCAATTAATATACGTTAAAACTTTATTTCTAGTTTTAGGACATATCAATCATTTTACAAAACACAACAAAAGATAACAAAGGTAGTATTTCCTTCCGGAGTAAACATAATGGCACAGTCATTTCAATTTATTTACTATTTTTATAGAAACTTGGCTTTCTTTAGCTACGCTTTTTGTGCAGAAAAGAGTTCATTTTAAGACAAGGAAAACCTCGAATTGCAATATACTTAAAACATTGTTGCGAAACTTTTAAAATCTTAAATGATACCTTAATTTCCCCAGCTTTTCGCCATTATGTGTTTACCTAGATTCATGCCAGATATACTGAAAACAACATATGGAAAACAAATAACAGTATTCCAAAGAAGTAGAAATACAATGCAATTGTCTTTCAAACAGATCAATAAAAAGTTAAAATTTTATTGAAAAATCTTACGAAAGCAATTAAAATTTCATGGATTTTATTACATCCACGTAATAATCGGTCACATTATAAAACACGAAATATCGCTCTGCACTGTATTGACATTGTAAATATCATTTTTAAAAGAGTAAAGTCGTTATCTCAGAATACTTTATTTTCATTAAATATATGATTACTTTCTATGATCCCTAAGGGCATACAACACAGTGTTGATCCCATAATGAAATTTTGATGAAAATTTGCATATAGGCTATTTACCTGATTTTCTCAAATATGTAATTTAAGAGTATGCTACTTTTTGAGTAAATTGGTGTCGAAATTTCAGATATTTGCTCAAAATTCGGATTTGTGGACGTATTTTCATTTTTAAACGATAAACACAATCTGTTTTTTTTCAATAAATTGTAAATTCTGTCTTTTATAAATGACATAAAATTTGTGCATTTTATTTTAACAAATAACTCATATTAATTAAATGTTCATGAATGTAGAATAAAACGTCATTTTTGCTGTATATTTATCAAATTAAAAAACGTGCAGTATTGAATTTTTTTATGAAAATTGGTTCACACATAATCTTCATACGTTATCAAACCAAATGTCATTTTGAAAAAGAGGGGTCTATGGACTCGTTTTCAAGATCAATAAGTTTGAATGATAACAAACAGACGAAAGCTGCATCTTCTCCCGATATGTCACAGTTTGACTTAGCGAAAATATCAATTTACGTTAGCAACGTCATTAAATCTCCTGTAACTGTATCGAAACTCTTAAGATATGTGAATACTTATCATTCTACACAAGTAGGAACAGCTGGGATCATAATGTTAAATACGAAAAATATAAGTTTTCAACTTGTTAACTAAATCAAACCACTTGTGTATACTCAGAGAGGATATCACGGTGTCAATCACAAAGATAAATCAACAAATAACAGAGATTAAAATGGTCAATAAGAAAAATTTTGACTATACGGTATGGGCTTTGCTCATTATTAAAAGCCGTACGGTTACCTATGGTTGGTAATTTCTGTGTCATTTGGGGAGGTGTCTAATTGGCAATCTTACGTCATCTTCTTTTTCATATGGCTAACAAGAAAATATACAGGAAAACTTGAGCATTGCATTCCAAATTAAAAGCATAGAATTGATTTTATAGCGGTCAGCATGCGCAGTTTTACAGTAAATTAGCCTTGCTGACTCTCCGACATGAAATTAGTGTAAAGCAGAGAGGTAAGAATATGATTCCAAACTACATTTTCTATTCCACTAAAGGCACCAGTCCTGTTACGTCATTCAAGGCCGTAATATGGGTCATATTTGTTTATGTGTGGAATCAATTTTTAGTTTATTTTATTTCACCTTGAGGCGTCACTAAATGAATAAACACATGCATGGTCGTGTAAAAAAAATCTAGAAATTCAACAATAAAAATGTGAATTTTAAAAAAGAAGACATAGTTTCCTTCGCTGGGCTAAGGACAGACATGATTGTCACCAATAGAAACAACACGGAAATTGAACAGTCAAATAGCAGTCAAAATGACTTCAGTACCATTACCATAGTAAAATCAAGACAGTCCCTTAAAAAAAACTTGGATGGATACTCATGTTATTATGATAGCTATAAGAGCTTTCCAAATAGGTTTCAACAGGTACACTTGTGTTCAAGTAATTAAGAGGACAACTATACGAAAGATTGTGACAGTTTTAATCATTGATCTATGTTTACTATGCTGTTGCTTAAATGATAAATAACAGTCAGTTCATCTGAAATTCCGAGATCCAATACAACTGTTTTACACGGGGGACAATGGCTTAACAAACCAATACTATATCAAGTAAACGTAAATTAAATGATGTGTCATTCGATGGTGACTTTCAAAATAGGAATAAAGTATTCAGAAAAGCATGTAGTCGTAAACATGGTTTTTTAATTGTTAAGTATACACATTTAATAATGATAAATGCATAGAGGTCAAATAAATTTTAACAAACAAGTTATCCATTACCAGGAACTATCTTTTTAACATATTGTTCAACATGTTCAAAGAATGCGTTCTTTCCGTATTTACAAATAACATTTCGAGGAAGACGTGTTTGGCATTTGCAGTATCATTGTATTTTAAATGTTATAGCAAGAATTTATTAGCATGACATCCGTCAATTTCTTGAATCAATGCCAGCTAAGCAAATACATATCCCCAATATAATTACAGATGAAACGCGGTGAAATATTTCCTTTTGAACAAATATTAAAACAATAAATCATAATGTCCGTGAATTGATTTAACTTTTATATTTACGAGGAAGAAATTTGAAAAGAAAATTTTGAATTTCGATCTTCAAATATAAACCCTCGATAAATTTTATGAGAGTTTTGAAGACAAATGATTTTCTTAAAAATGAATTTTTGTTTTTGTTACAGCGTCACATTTGGCATACAATGGATACATTTATACTTTTTAACATTGAAAGAATTAACTACACTATGTAACTTAATTTATATGACATTCTACTTATGTGCATCTTCTTTTAGTTGAATTATAACAAAGAACTTCTATACTTTTGAATACATTACTCTATGATGAGAAAATTGAAAGAAAAATAAAAATGTCTGTCGTCGCAACAGTAAGTTGATAGATACCAAAAAAGCAAAACCATTTGTTCTACAAGCTAAAGTTTCTTCCAAGTTTACAAATAAAAAGTCAACAAGATATTAAGATGATGATTATCGTAGAAAAAATTA
This sequence comes from Mytilus edulis, assembly GCF_963676685.1. NCBI lineage: Eukaryota > Metazoa > Mollusca > Bivalvia > Mytilida > Mytilidae > Mytilus > Mytilus edulis. Next base: position 48,471,616 of record NC_092355.1, on the reverse strand, counting down.
AAGAAGATGTGAAGAATTTAAATATGAAACAACAACCCAAAGACTATTATACCAAATCGATATCTAGATGACAGCACATAATCTTAACAATAGACAGGTGTATACACGTCAATCTCTTACGCATCCGGAGTCAAAATTATTGTTACAAAATTTAACAGAATCTGACTTCAATTTACACCAAACTCTCCGAATAAAAATGAAAATAAAACAATAAGCAGGAAACACAACAACTAATGATAAAGTTCTTTACTTGGAAGAAACACACAAATGTGTAACGTTTTATTTGTGTATTTCAACCTACTCGCTTTTTTCATTGACACATATCAGTGTCTGTATAGGTTTTCAGAATTGGGAATGAAATGCAAAAACAAAGATTAAATGTCAATAAAAAATAAAGTTTAGAGAACTATAAACAAATTTATTGGAATATATCATAATAAAGAATATGGTTGCTAAAGTAAAAACTGTACAGAATAATGAAACAAATGAATCAAGAACACAGAGTATTATCATAAACAAATTGGGGAAAAGAAAACTGATGACCTCCATTCAGAATTATAACACATATATCCATTATCATTTTAAATTTAAAATTCACTTTTGGAACTTGGTATGCCGTCAGGAAAATGAATGATAGTAATAGCAAACTTTTATAATCGTCCGTTGAACTACAAAAGTTACAAAACGTTTTAAAGTAACTATTGTTTTAGCATGACCTTAAAAACCAATTTTAACAACTTTAATGGTACCAAACCTTCTCCCTTTATCTGTAACGATAGCATAACATCACAACATAGAAAACCACACGATAAAATATCAATTGGAAGGCTTAACTCAATAAAAAAAAAACGTAAATTAACAGACTATGAACGAATAAATTTGATCTGCGATACCTGAATGCAAATGCACAGTTAATAAAATATTAGGGACAAACATACAAAGCCAAAAAGCAAACAAAAAAGTCCAAACAAAGCCATGGCAAAACACCACCGCGAAATATTTAACCCTTCGAAAATAATCACTTTAGAAAAAAAACCGGTTTTTATAAAATCTACAGGTAAATGAAAAATAACTTTGTCGTTTTAGGTATACTACTTATGTGTATAACATTCTTCCAATAATTAGGAGTACCAAGAAAGTTATGTCATATAAATACATAATTTAACACTAGATACAAATTGGGGTGAATATCAACAATAAAACTATACAATTAGAGCTGGCTAAAACTTCCCTGTACAGATTTAAGGAGAATAATCTTGATGTTCATACAAATGTAGTACGAAGAAGTGAAAATTAGTAGATATTCCAAATAATCAAAGCTGGTATATAGAAAAGATCCATATTAATATAAAATAACAAAAAACATAATTAAAAGTATCAACAGGTCGAATTAACAAAAAAAAATACAATTTGAGAGTACTCCCAGTTACTGACAGCTGGTTAAAAGCCAAAACAATTAATAATAAAAAAAAAATCATGCATCAGAGACTAAAGGTCTGATAGGGGCAATGCAGAATATCTAACCACGTGGCTATCACCAGAAAAGTTAAAAAAAAAATACATTCAGTGGTACAATAAATTGCACAACGGCTTGCCATACGAAATAGTTATTTTTGCCAGATATCGGTCATTGCCAATTTGTGATGTCCCTAATACGCTTCCGTAGGATTAAGTTCATTCACATGGATCAAATTATTTTGGCAAATACAGGAACTTTGAAAAGAAAATTTAATTCAAAATTAAATATTTAATTGTATATAATCATTAAATACTTTAAAATTTCCTTAAATACTTGTCTGGATCGATATAAGATGGTCCGAGTTGACTTAACAAAATCGGTCCAAAATTTCTCCGGACCGACTTGTCCAATAATCATCATTAAAGCCTTTGACAGATGATGATTGATTTGCTTAATATTAAACGCTAAGGTAACACTGAAGTTGATTTTTTAATATTAATAAATGATTTTTTAATATTAATAAATGATTTTTTAATATTAAAAAATCGGCGTATTATTTAATATTAAACAAGAATGTGTCCAAAGTACACGGATGCCCCACTTAGACTATCCTTTCCATGTTCCATGAACTGTAAAAATTGGGTAATAATCTAATTTGGCATTAAAATTAGAAAGATATTACTATAGGGAACATATGTATTAAGTTTCAAGTTGATTGGACTTCAATTTCATCAAAAACTACCTTGACCAAAAACTTTAACCTGAAACTCTCACTTTTATTTTCTATGATTAGTAAACCGTGAAATTGGGGTCAAAGTCTAATTTGGCTTTAAAATTAGAAAGATCATATCATAAGCAACAAGTGTACTAAGTTTTAAGTTGATTGAACTTCAGCTTCATCAAAAACTATCTTGACCAAAACCTTTAACCTGAACGGACGCACAGACGAACGGACGGACGAACAAACACACGAACGGAAGCTCAGACCAGAAAACATAGTGCCCCTCTACTATCGTAGGTGGGGCATAAAAATGATTTATTAATATTAATAAATGATTTTTTAATATTAAATATTCATTTATTATTAATATTAAAAAATCGGCGTATTATCTAATATTAAAAAATCGATTTATTAGTATTAAAAAATGATTTTGTAATATTAAAAAATGATTTTGTAATATTAAAAAATCATTTTTTAATATTAATGTGATTTTTTGATATTAATAAATAGGCATAAATTCAACAACGGCTTGCCATAGCAAACAGCATGATCATATTTGTAAAACATGCAAAAAGTATCAATTAGGGTTATTATATTTATAAGAAAATGTTAAGGGTCAGGTGTACATAAATAAATAAAACTAAGAAAATGGATAGAATTAAAATAGTATATAGATTCTGTCGAAGAAACATCTAGATTGTTGATAGTCACTGAAAATTGCCAAGTATGTTAAACAAATCTAAAAATTATATTCTGCACTCGAGAAAATTGTTACAAAATAAGGTTATAGTATTTAATGATTAGGGGGATCTATTAAGATTTGTTACCTTTTAATTATTAGTAAAAATATTGACAACATAACCTTTAAGAGCCTTATTAACACTAATTATTGCATTCGTAGTGTTTTGCGTCATTGTTAATCTCAAACTGCGTATGAAACAGGAAATTTAATTTTAAATCATTAGTTGCCATGGTGGTGCAGGTTTTGAAAATATTGATGAATCACATATAACTATATAACCTATGTTTTTCCAGACTTAACTCTTCTGAAACAATAATAGCCAGAAACATGGAAAAGTTAGATACATATAAATGCATGGGGATTAACATACCAAGGAAAATTTCTAATTACTAATTCATTTTTGTTTAGTAACGTAATTGAAAATGTAATAAAACGTAATACTGGGCAAATTTGCACAGAAGGAAAGTCATTCCTCGAAAGTTTACTTTTGCTTTGTTTCTAATTTCTGAGTCATCATGATATTTCCTCTTGACATTTTGTTTATCTCAATGTCGTCGTCAGTTATGACTGCATTTATCACATATAAATTGTGAATAACATTATCATATTGGTGACCTTAAACCATTTAGTACCCCCCAACAACCCTAATGCAAAACACTAAAAATGAAATTAAGTTCTTTTATTACCACTTATGACGAGGAAGTATATTGTAAATAAAATTTACTGCTCAATCTACAATTGTCTTTTCTATTGTAAATCATTAATGTGTTATAAATAAGTGTTTACTTTACTCTTTCAGAATAAGGTTAAGATACCTAACAATTACAAATATAATTTTGTGTCCAAAGGAATTTACATGGTCGCAGGTTTTTAATAGGCTTCCGATGTTTTATTTCAATTGTATCTTTTCCGGTCACTATTTGTGCTGGTCGAAAAAGATCTATAATAAACATTTACATGCGGCAGAAAGGTAACACAACTTTAAAATGTGAGACCAATAAAGCCCAAACTATATAAAACATTAGAAAGTTAGGGTAAACGATTTGAGATTTGCAATATAATCCCAATAAGATGTTAACAAATAAAAAACTAATCGATTGTGACAAAATTTGTAGCTTTGTATCAACGTTTTTATAGCATATAAAATAAACTGACATCGTCATGGCCAAAAATGAAAAAAAGTCAAACAGAAAAACAGAAAAACAGAAAAACAAATAACATTAGCACACACAACATAGAATACTAAAGAATAAGTAACACGAAGATATATGTAATTTGTCATATCTATAAAAAAAAAAAAAAAAAAAAAAATCAGTGAAATAGATTTTGTAACACTGTCCTTAGTTTTATTAATATGACGATCGATTTCGGCTACATAGAATTCATTTACTGAATAATTAATATCATCCACTATAACGAGCATAGATCAACTAAGGGTGTTCATTATGAAGTTGATAAAAACCACTTAATTATGTTGTCATGCATTCATGAATGTGATAAACACTTACTTGGATCCACAAAAACCAAAAAACAAAAAAGTATATATGAAAACAAACATCTTATTCATTAAACTTTCATTTGATGAAGGAAATTGATACTTCCGTATTTGATAATATTTCGTCAAAAAGTAAGATCACATGCAGTTCGTTTACTTGTGCATACCAATCATATAGCAGAATTGAATATCAAACCCTTATCTATGCATACTAATACGCAAAAAGATTAAAAAAATATTATATTGGAACAATAAAAGAAAATAATATATCGATTTTTTTAGAAATTATTTAAAGAAAGGTTTATTTGATTCTATCATCATACTATCGTCAAATGTTTAAACAGTTCGAATGTTGATATAGGTGAAATACAAAGTCAAGTTTTATCTGAAAACGAGATATAAATTCTATACATATATTAGCCATTTATATGTTAGCAAACAACGTGTCTAATATATGCGTTATGTTAAAGAACACAGCTCCTGCGATAGTTAAAATGTCTGCTTTAGTCTGCGATAGTTGAAACATCTGCTTTATTCTGCGATAGTTGAAATGTCTGCTTTATTCATCGATAGTTGAAATGCCTGCTTTAGTCTGTGATAGTTGTACAAAAGTACGTGATAAAGTAACCATTACAGCATTACATTATAACATTATCATTATACATGGCATTATGATTTATACTTTTCTTAAAATGATGTGTTTTAAATTTTGTCATACTCCAAATCAATAGACAATTTGGCATTTCAAGAAGTACAAATGCTGTCGATGCATTTGAAAAGCAATTCTTTAAAGTATCCATGAAAAACGACTTGTTAAACTCATAGATTTCCATATTTCGTTGAAAACAGCCGAGGGCCACACATCCTACTATTCTCCCAAACATATAAATGAAACTGAAATGTTCGTTTTCATGGAGCTATCAAACATTTCTTTAACTGTTTATTTAATTCAACATCTTGAAAGTATCGCAAGAACTACATTAAGATTGTTATACCGAAATTTGCATTTCTCCTTTGAAACGTCATAAGTAAAAGACTTCTGATATGCAGTTTCGTACCTTTTTGTACTTTCAAACGCTTCAAATATATATACACATGTTTTGAAATTAATTTCCATGCATAAACAATTATTCTAAGTAACACTTTCGGTAAACGAAGCACAATGTAGGTTTTGTACTTGTTTGGCTTTATAAATATTTTGATATGAGCGTCACTGATGAGTCTAATGTAGACGAAACGCGCGTCTGGCGTACTAAATTATAATCCTGGTACCTTTGATAACTATTGAGATACTTTTTAAATGTTGAATTGAAGAAGAGAATTGTTCAAAAATGTTTGCTACTGCTGCATTTAGATCTTTTAAACAGTTTCTTGCGCAAGAAAAGCTTAATTATGAAATTTAAACAAAGCCAATTGGTAAGGCACCACTATTTGGCATTTTTTAGTTCTGGCGCCTATGCAAAGGTTGGTTTTCAAAATTCATAACAAAATGTTTAACATTACTATTGATTTGTCGATACCAGTTGTGCAAATATGCAAATTAATAACGTGTTCAAGTTAAAGTTCTTGTAAAACCAAACATTTTTTTTTCTCTTCAAATTGCTTGTTGTATAATCCGCAATTGTTAGTTCTTATATAAAGGTGAAATAGGTGGTTTTTCTCTTATCAAAAACTTGAAAAAACTGAATTTGATTTACGTTGAGTACATAAGTCCACATACAATGTCATGTACAAACGTTTACGTTTTCTACGAACCATTGTTCAACAAATGACATAAAATAACAAAATGCGCAGACAAAAAGTAGGAACACATGATGAGAATATCAATAAAAGATTAAGAAACATATATAAACATGTTAGAGGCATTAGTATATTACCGATGTTTTAATTTCACGTGTCAAAAATCGGATTTTAACTTAGATGCCCCGGAAAAAGTTCTCTGTTCCTGCTCCACAAAAGTTTATTTTTCTAGTATCATATTGCAAAAACAATTCGTTCAGTAGTCGTAATTGGTAATATCACATTTAATGAACAGAAGACGGTATTGTGGCTGTAGCAAGAAGAATATATCAAAGGTCATCAGAAACATAGATATCCCATAACATTTAACCGATCTTGATGTCGTTCTACAACTTTCAACATTCCAAGAGATGTTCTCAAATTCAACATTCGGGACCTTGGTAAAAAATCTTTATCGTTAGCAGTATCCCTTTATCACAGACATTATAATTGTAAACGCGATGACTGTTTTAGCGTATAAACTAAGAGCTATGAGATATGTAACCGATTATGAAGGTGCTACACAGAAATAGAAAGTTCACGATAGGAAATTATCAATAATTTCTAATGTTATAAAGATTATATCTAATTCGACCCTCATTGCTAATTTCAAGAATATGCAACCCCGCAACAATTTGTAGTTCTGTCCTAAGTCATAAGCTAACAAGTCAGTGGTTGTCGTTGGTTACTATATCTCATATTTGTATTTATTATATCAATCACGTTATATTTAATCTTTTTTCATTTGTATTACATTTTGTATTCTCGTCGCGTTTGATAGCTTACTTAAGGGCATACGATACAGTTACAGGGGAGGTAATGACGTTGCTAACGTAAAATGATATTTTCGCTACGTGAAACTGATATATCGGGAAAAGATTCATTTTCAACTGATTTTTATCATTCAAATTGATTTAACTTGAAAACGAGTTCATTTGTACTTATTTTCCAAAAAAAGTCAAAAATGCTATTTTTTTTAAACTGGATAAATATACACAAAAAAAATGTTTTTTTAATTCATGAACATTTGGAAAAAAAATAGTTATTTTTAAGAAAAAATGCACAAATTTATAGGATACTTATATTGAATATATATATATTAAAAATAATTTAACAAAAAACAGTTTGTGTTTATCTTTTAAAACAAAAAAAATATGTAATTCTTTCGAAAGGAAAAATACGTCAACAAATCCGAATTTTGAACAAATATCTGAATTTTCTACCTCATTTTACACAAAAAGTAGCACATGAAGGTATATTTTTTATTACATATTTGATTTAAACGGGTAGACAAATGGTCTATATGCAAGTTTTCATCAAAATTTCAATATGGGATCAAAACTGTATCGTATGCCCGGTATCACCCATTGTCGAAGGCCGTACGGTGACATTTACTTGTCTACATCTACTTCTTCGTTAAAGCACTGGTAGATAGTTATCTAAAAAAATCATTGATAATTCTTAAATATCTCCATCTTTTTTATAAGAGTTGCATCAGTGGTACCTTTTATTTCTAGTTAACTCAAGTCACCAAATATTTGATTCTTCAATTTAAGGACATCATTTATACGGGTGTTGCAGCTATTTCTCGTATGAAGTCTGTTATAAACTGTTTATCTGCATATCAATTTCTTATCGTTATTGATGGCTAAATTTTCTAGAAGATCATCGAAGCATAGGGCAGAATCAATTTGCGCCAATTGTAGTTTTGAAAAGGTATTAATTGCGCCACTCTCTTTTATTTTGATGGTATTAATTGCGCCAATAAATGAAATGAAATTGTGCCACATTTACCTGTAAATGTTTTTCCTTATATAATACCTGTACATGTTTTACCTATCATACATGTACTATTATTAAAATTTCCACTTAAGATTTAATTGAACACTCATCAAATTTAAGAAAACTCGCCAAAAAATAAATTGTTTAGTAATAAAATATTTTTTCACGAGTCAAGAGTGTCTGATATACCATTCAAGAAAATAGAATCTGATACAGGAAAAACCGGTCATCATTGTTGAAGAACACAAAATTCCGTCAGGCATTTGTACAGAAAACTGGAGAAATAAGGTGGAGATGTAACAGTTAAGGAAAACTGGAGAAATAAGGTGGAGATGTACAGTTAAGTCGTGTTGTGCTAGGTTATTCACAGATGAATCTTGTACAATTATTTTGATTGGAGAATTAGATTATATGTCATGAAACTAAAGTCCAGAAATAAGAACGTCAAATTTTGAGAACTGTGTGCAAAAGAAAAGCAACCGATATGTTGCCAGAGCGACCTTCAAAAATAAAAAAAAATTCAGAGCTCTTCAAAATTGAAGAAGAAAATTTAGAAAAGAAAGATTTAAAATATGTGCGTCAGTCAATGTATATGGAGAGAATAAAACTGCATCCGGCTCAACCTAAAAGTCAAGCAGAATTTCACAGAATATTGGATGATATTGGTGTTGTTAAACAAAGATGATGACTTTGTATTGTGTATCGAGGCAGAAAGCGGGATAATTTTATTAGGATGATTGTTTCATTGGCGCAAATGATACCTATAGTTTTGAAAATTAGGTGGCACAAAAGAAGTATTGGCGCAATTACGTTGTGGCGCAAATGAGTTACTTTTTGGCTCAAGTCACCAAATATTTGATTCTTCAATTTAAGGACATCATTTATACGGGTGTTGCAGCTATTTCTCGTATGAAGTCTGTCATAAACTGTTTATCTGCATATCAATTTCTTATCGTTATTGATGGCTAAATTTTCTTGAAGACCATCGAATCATATCAATTGCATGTTATTGCAGCTGTATAAAATGTCAGACTTTAAAGGTTTGTATTATTGATTTTGGCACAAATTTCAAATTTAATAATATCTTATTCATGACATAAGGAAGTTCAACGTGATTATACATTTAAAACCACTCATAATGTAAATCTTAATAAGTTTTTAAAAAAAAGTGTACCAATCCAAATATTTTCAAAAGAAAACTTGGTTTACTTAAATTAGACAGCAACGCAAGAAAGATAAAGACAAGATAAAGGGTTAAGGTCAACATACGTTCTATAATATTAAATAGCTATTTATACGATTTGTCTAAGTTATAGTCATCACAAGTCCAGTAAAAAGATAGAAATTTACACAGAATTTCGGTTAAAGCGGAAGTGTTTTCGGTACATTTGAGCGTTGATGAGCATCGCAACAGGAATTTATAAATTGAAATTATGAATTATAATACAATATATTTTCGTTCAATTTGTCTTGTCACATAATTTAGCTTTTTTCTTTGGATACTTCTGACAAAATATGAGAATATCTTTTAAACCTGTATGTACAAGTAAAGAAATACCAAAGAATACCAACTCACAAAATCAATAATAAAAACAAATTAAAAGTATTATGTACAGACCTTCTTACCCTCTATAGTCCATTTCAAAGAAAGTATTTACTACACATTGTAGCATGAATAAAAAGAAGGTGTGCGACATTTGTTTTTTTTTAAAGAGTAAAAAGATACCAATAGGACATTCAAACTCATATAAAGTCCAGGTGAAACTGAAAACACAAATGAGCTTAAAGATAACCTAGCCAGTAAAATCACAAAAATACTGAACTTCGAAATACCTTTCTGATAAAAAAATAAATATCTCAAATAAGTGACAGGTGATTTTGTTTTAAGATTATATCTGATCTATCAATATCTAAAACTACGTCTTTCTACTGATTTCGTCAGTAAATAAGACATTTCTCATATTTCAAAAAATATATTCATAAACATGAACTATATGATCTCATACGATGTTTGTCTAGCTCATTGCTAAAGGTTGTACGGTGTCCTATGTCATTTGGTCACTAGTGGCTAGCTTTTTTCAGTGGTACTGCTACCACACCTCATTTTTTCATGTTTCGTTCACTGCGTTAGTTATATAAACCACAGGCTTGACATCTCCATCTTCTGGGTGTCTAAAAAAGGGACGAAAGATACCAAAGGGACAGTCAAACTCATAAATATAAAACAAACTGACAACACCATGGCTAAAAATGAAAAAGACAAACATACAACAGCACACACGACACAACATAGAAAACTAAAGAATAAACAACACGAACCCCACCAAAAAACTAGGGGTGATCTCAGGTGCTCCGGAAGGGTAAGCAGATCCTGCTCCACATGCGGCACCCGTTGTGTTGAGAATTGAATTTCGGAAGCAATCAAATGTTGTCTAAAGTGGTAACACTTATATTCTTGTCTAGCTTCTGTTCATTATTTTGTAATATGTTATAATAGACCACTTTCGAGATCGTTATATTTCCGTCAAAAACGTTGGTTTTAGTGAACATGATTCGTGCGTTAAAAGTGCAGTATTTTCCTATATTCATGTATCATGAACCTAGGTGTTATACATTTAATTTTGAATATTCTAGTTGCATTTATTTTCAGTTCGAGGTTCTGTTCCTAAAATTTTTGTTTCTTTGATGTTATTTGCTATCCTAAACTACATCCGCAAAAAAAAACTGTATGAAACATGAAAACAGTATAAAGATGAGAAGGAAATATCAGCAAGGATTTTATAATCATCTAAATACAATTGATGTTGTGAAAATGTGATTAAGGGTTCTCTCCTTGTATCCGTCGAGGTTATCATTGTCATAATAACAAGCACAGAAAATAATTTTGCAGTTTTTATATATATTTTGATATATGCACTTACCTCGATCTACAGTTGTCAATAAAAGAAATGCACATATGAATATAAGCATCACATTCATCTTAAAAAATTAACAAGGACACTTTCTTTTGATAGAGAACAAAGAAACTTCCGTATTTGAAAAATGTTCGTCAAAAAGTCTTTCGTATATATTTTTATGATCCCAAGTAATTCGTTCAGGTGTGCATACCTGATAAAATAGTAAATTCAATATCGAACCCTTATCAAAGCATACTGATATGCGGAAAGGTAAATAAAATTAATGACATTAGAACAAAAAAAGAAAAGCAATCTATTGATTTTGTCGAGACCTATTTAAAGAAAGATTAATAATGTCATATCATCATGATATCGACAAGTGTTCAAATAATTCGAATTCTGATATCAGCGGTATATTAAGATAGGTTTTAGTCGGTAAGAAGAAAATTAGATTTAACTCATTTTGTGACTTTATTATATATGTAACAATACATTTCAAGTAAAGGAGAGTTTAAATATTTTGTAAATGTGCTTTTTATATAGATTAGACCATTGGTTTTCCCGTTTGAATGGTTTAACACAGGGGCGGATCCAGCCATTTTAAAAAAAAGGGGGGTTCCAAACCCAGGACAAAGGGAGGGTTCCAACTATATGTCCCCATTCAAATGCATTGATCGTCCAAAAAAAGGGTGGGTCAAACCCCCGGAACCCTCCCCCTGGATCCGCCACTGTAACATTACTAATTATTGGGGCCCTTTATAGCTTGCTGTTCGGTGTGAGCCAATGCTCCGTGTTGAAGGCCGTGCCTTGACCTAATGGTTTACTTTTATAAATTGTTATTTGAAAGGAGATTTTTCTCATTGGCAATCATACCACATCTTCCTATTTCTATTTTAAGACAATCTGGCTCAATTTGACAAAAGAGACATCCCTATTTATTTCCATAATTATTACTTAGTTTGTTTGCAGATTGATATAAGAAACGTATTTTATATTCGGTAACGGCTCTTTATTGTTCCAATATAAAGTAAATTTTCTTAGGATAAAAAGGGTTTAAAATTAAATAAACATGTGATAAGTAAATTGTCGATCATTTCTTCGAAAAGATGCTATCTTCATCCAGAACAGGCCATATTTCGAGATTTGGCGAGGTTGACAAAAACGTTTGTATTTCATCAATATTTTAGATAAGAAAACATAGAGCACAAAGTTCGACAACTACATGTACATAATAAGTCAGATCGGTAATTTGTTATAACTAACAAAATGTTGAAAGTTCTGTTTCGTCGACGCATGTGCTTTCGGACCAAAAACAATGGAAATTTACATATTGTTATTGAATTTCAAAGAAAATCTTAATTTGCGTTATTATGTACATTTTCAGCAAGTATATGTATTGGTTGATTTATTGGGTTAAACAAGGTTAAATTAAATTTTGTAAGTACTATATCTCCGAAAAATATGCCATTGAGAATTCTTAACTTTGGTTTTGAGTCATCTCATGGATTCTGTTGTAAAGATGTGCTAACGTTAACATTTTGTGATCTAAAAGCTCAGTCATTTGGTTAATCACAATTCATTAAAGTAGCAATTTGAAACTTGCATGAAAGTTCCATATTGTGTAAAAATACATTAAAGAAACCATGTTCATGAAATTGCCATAATGCTATTACAGACTCAGTGTTGTTCATAATATAAAAAAATGAATAACTATATTGTTATTCGTGTGGACTCTTTGAAAACATCATGATATTGACAATTTGCTCTTTAACCACTGAGATAGGAAGAAGTTATTTTTTTGTGGGAAGGGGATCGGGGGTAGTAAATAACCTTATCTAAAGGGTATAAAAAAGAATGGCCAAAGAAGATACAAGTATCTTGTCTTCGGGAGGGATAAATCCTACTTTGTAAAGGATCACACTGATTCAAACAAAAAATTCTCTGAAACTGACATTATCAAGATGCTTGATTTCTTGATTGGCAACATATTTGTTAGGTTTAGAGAACGTGTTTTTCAACAGACTCTCGGCATGCCAATGGGAACCAATTTTGCCCTCTTCTAGCCGACTTGTTCCTTATCAATTATAAGGTTAACTTCATACAGGACCTACTTTACTTTCCGCTACATAGATGATGTTCTTTCACCAAATAATTCAAAATTTGGTGACTATGTTGAACGCAAGTATCCACTCGAACTAGAGAAATAGGATACAACAAATACAGTTAAGTCTGCCTCATATCTTGACTTACATCTAGAATGGGCAATGAGGGTCGGTTGAAAACAAAACTTTACGACAAACGAGATGATTTCAGCTTCCCAATTGTGAACTTTCCATTTCTATGTAGTAACATTCCAGCAGGCCTGCATACGGAGTATATATCTCCCAATTGATATGATACACAATCGGAATGGTTTAAAGTAAAAATGGGAGTAAAACAAAGATGCATGATGTCTCGTTTATTATTTCTGTTAGCCATTGACTATGTCATGAAACAAACCATTAAAGATCATGAAACAGGAATTAGATGGAAATTTACCACCAAACTAGAAGACCTTTATTTTGCTGACGATCTAGCACTACTGTCTTCCAAATTCCAACACATACAACTGAAAACAGATAAACTTCAAGAAAATGCCAGCAAAATAGGACTAAAGATAAAAACCTCTAAAACAAAAGTAATACGGATGAACATCACAAATACCAACCCAGTGAAGTTAAATTCCAACACATACAACTGAAAACAGATAAACTTCAAGAAAATGCCAGCAAAATAGGACTAAAGATAAAAACCTCTAAAACAAAAGTAATGCGAACCCAGTGAAGTTAAATGAGAAAGACCTAGAGGATGTTGATAGCTTCACCTACCTAGGAGGAATAGTTACAACAAAAGGAGGCTGTGACAATGACATGGACAACAGATTGAAGAAAGCTATAGGCCAATTTAGCAGGCTAAGAAAAATATTGAGACCATCGGTACTGTCATTTAAAACAAAGGTCAGATTATTTAACAGCTTAGTCATATCAGTCCTACTGTATGGATGTGAAACCTGGAAAACAACTGAACAAGACAAGAAGAAATTGAACACCTTCCAAAACAGATGTCTAAGACAGATATTAAAAATAAGATGGCCTGATACTATATCAAACGAAAACCTCCACATAAAAGCTGGAACAAAGAAGCTCAGTGATAATATAATAGAACGGCATTGGAGATGGATTGGCCATGTACTAAGGATGGATACCAACAGTATATGCTCAGTTGCACTGACATGGAAATCAGAGGGAAAAAGGAAAGTTGGACGTCCCAAAACCACCTGGAGACGGAATGTAGAGACTGAAAGAACATCACATGGATGGAATAGCTGGGCTACAGCAAGAACAGCAGTTAAAGACCGTGTAAAATGAAAAAATGTATCAGGGCCTTAAATGCCGACCGTCATGAAGAGGATAGGTGAGGTGAGGTTATTGATACGATATTCTCGCGCTTGTATTTCCTATCATGATGTCCTTGATATATATATCATTTTTTTATATATCATTTTATTCTGGTATCACCTAAGTTGGACAAAGGTATACAGAAAAACACATTAGTTTACATTACATTGCATATAATGTACATTTGTTGAGGAAGCATTAAATATGAGTTTTTTACAACGGTATGATCAGTATAGCCGACAGGTTAACATCAGAGAGAATCCAGTTTGTCATTTATAATTCTAATAAATTGGCACAATTTTCGAAGTTTAGATTTCTGTTTTTGGTTCATAATAGCATTATATTTTGATAGAGGGTTGCTGCTCAAAAGGAAGCTATTCAATCAAGAGTTCCAAATGGTGTTACGGACGCCATCACGAGTTGGTTGACCGTTATGGAATAACCGTTTCAAATACAATATCGGATATGTTTCTTACGTCGTAACTACAATCCCCTTCCCTTTTCGTAAATGTGACCTACCGATCAGATAAAAGAAAAAAACGAACAAATAAAATAACAAAAATACCGTCTCCGAGTAAAATTAGAAACAGAAATCCTTAATCAAATAGCAAAATCAAAAGCTCCAACATATCAAACGAATGGTTTTGTGTATAATATACAAATTAGTCAACTAACAAATCAATTGAGTTGACTGAAAGTAGATCGAAATATTTGCAAAAACTATCAAAACAAATTAAACTATATATTAAGAAGATATTAGTAAGTACACACAATAAATTATTGAAAGTGTTTCTCAATTTTACAATTCAATATTTTACCATCTTAAGTGATAACAATTTCATTCATCTTGATATTTTGGTTTGTTTGCTTTTTTATTGCATTTGGTTACTTTATTTTCAATATATTTAGATTATTTATTCTGTACTCATACGTAGTTCAAACAGAATCCAAAAGTTGTGTTAGGTATTTTGAAATAATACATATAACTTGCATTGTGTTAATATCTAAAGTGATTAATGATTTAAGCCTTTTTCAACTGATTTTTATAGTTCGTTCTTATGTTGTACTGTTATACCACTGTCCCAGGTTAGGGGGAGGGTTGGGATCCCGCTAACATGTTTAACCCCGCCACATTATTTATGTATGGGTCTGTCCCAAGTCAGGAGCCTGTAATTCAGTGGTTGTCGTTCGTTTATGTGTTACATATTTGATTTTCGTTCATTTTTTTTACGTAAATAAGGCCGTTAGTTTTCTCGTTTGAATTGTTTTACATTGTCTAATCGGGGCCTTTTATAGCTGACTATGCAGTATGGGCTTTGCTCATTGTTGAAGGCCGTACGGTGACCTATAGTTGTTAATGTCTGTGTCATTTTTGGTCTTTTGTGGATAGTTGTCTCATTGGCAATCATACCACATCTTCTTTTTTATATTATATATTCTGGAGTATTTGATACCTAAACTTTGACAACATATTTGAGAAATAATTTTATGGAAAGTAAAGCATTGGTAGGTTAATACATAAAAGATAAATCTAGTTTATTGTAGTTCATGTCAGGCTTTGGTGTTTTATTAATCTGACAACTTGCTTTACACAACATCAGATAAAAGGCAATGCATAGATATACTCCGTTCCTATAAGTTTATTTTGAAAGAAATGGTAATCGATGTAAGATCATCGAGTAATGACGAATTAACGATAAAAAGGGGGCATATATTTCTTATTGATTCTGTTGTTCATCCTTATTATTGATAACTGTATCATTGTTTTCGTTATCAGTATTACATTGGTCAGGTGATTTCAATGATTCTGTTGCTTTTGCATTTATTGCAGGTGCAGCTTTTTCCTCCTGAAATATCACCGATATCGATTCCACACTAAGGCATTGATATGACAAAGAAAGGCGCCAAATTTCGTCCAAACATTTATGCTACTTTTGTTGAGTATAGTTTCTCTAAATGGATAACGATAATCATATCAAGGACTCGTCTATGAAAATACCATTGATTTGGACATTTTAATTTGGAACCGCTGAAGCGCAAGCTATTTTTGTCGGCTTGTTACAGAAACAGAAACACGTTACATAATAAACATCAATTGATTTCTTTCTCTGGATTATTGTCTTAATTTTACTTTAACAGGTTGATTTTTGTGATCAAATCTCCAATTCGTTTCCCATGTACTATTTTATTATTTGTAATGGAGGAGGATTAATAAAAAGCTGTATGCAATATTTTGATTAAATAAAAAAAAAACCATCCAAATATGTTTAGAGCGAACGGGTTTGCGAACACTTATTTTATATCATATCAAAATAATAAAATTAACTTATTATTTGTGTAGCCGAAAGTACAAATATAATTTTCAAAAATGTCAAAAGAGATTAAACTACATTTTGTAAGTATTAGGTAGTACACAAAAGATATCATTTAAACTGCTTGTTAATTCAAACGCATAATGATTGAATATTTTGCGATAATATCATAATGTCTTGCGTATCTTAAATTTTATTACCTAATTTTCAGTATACTTTCAAGGGTTTGTCCATAGTTTACATATTATATGCAGTTTGAAAGGTGTCCCACAAACTCATGAAGTTTGACTGTGCCTTATCTAACTTGTATTTTAAATAAAGAGATATTTACAACAAACAACTTTTATAAAACTAGATTTGATACCTTCTTTAACGAAATATGTGTGTAACGATTTTATTGGAGGTATTACATAGTATAGGTCAATAATAAACCATAATATCTAGTTTGCAAAATTTCATGACAGGCTTTTAGTATGTTATAAATCGGAAACCTTGCTACAAATAACAGCACATAAATAGCAAAGACACATTGAGATATCCAAATTCCTACACATTTATATATTGAAAAAATGTATTTTGACGTACCTTTAATTATATATGTATATCTGTTTGGGTAATTATTTGATAAATCAAAGGATAAGACAAATATTGTTACTTTTATAAGCTTCATTTCAAATACAAATTGAATCTTTTTACGGGAATTATCATTGAACAATTCAAACTAGAAAATCATCGGCCTGCGTTATGACACAACAATAAACATTAAAAACCATATATGACCGACAACAAACGAAAACCACTGAATTTGTCCAGATTTTAGATTAAAAAAAACATTACATTCTTCGTGTACGTCTTTTTTTTGTTGTTTTGTTTTTCTTTATCGTGCACCTCTAGCTTTTCATTTCTCCCCTTCATGAAGAGTCCTTTTCGTTTCGGATTGATGGTTTCTTTTTTCAAAGTGGGTTTTAATTTTTTTTTCTCTTTGTAATTTATGCTTTTCATTTGCAATTTTTAAAAGGAGTGTAACAGATACAGCTGACATTATTTCTTCAGTTTTGTTTGGTTTTCTGTTTTTGTTCGTTTTTGTTTTTTTTTGTTTTTTTTGTTTTGTTATGTTTGTTTGTTTTGGTTTTTTTTTTTTTTTGGAAAGGGGGGGGGGGTATTTTTATAAAAGTATTTTAATAAGCAGATATGGTATGATTGCCACTGAGATCACTATTCACCATAGACCAAACGACGCAGATAGTATAAAAAGCTATTAAAGGCCCGACATGATAAAATGTGAAACCATTCAAACAAGAAAACCCATTCATGTCCAGTGAAGGATGTTTATACAAGATTATCGACATCGCGATATCTACAATGTTAACACGATATAGTGTCATTGTTTACATTGTTTGAACCCTTATATAATGTATACATCGTTGACATCGCGATGTATACAATGTTAAAACGATGTTGTGTTAACATCGTTTACATTGTTTGAACCCTATATTGTTTACATCGTTGACATCGTTAACATCGTGCACTGGACATAGTTCAGAAAACCAACGGCTTGTACAACGCAATTAGCAAATAACAACTCATGGTCCACACTATTCAGATTTTTTCAGTTTTTTATTGATTTATGGTTATGATAGGTGTATACTAGTATATGAAACAGAGCATGTTAGATTGTGACGTTATGCATGTACATGTGAGAAAAAAATGTAATGATTTGGATACAGTGATTGTTTGCTCATTTTTTTTTTGTTTTTTTGTTTTTTTATAAAATACCCAACAGAACAGATCTCTGAGATGTTCACGTCATTCCTGTCCTTTGGGTTTTCAAAAATAGCAGAAGGATTTTGAAAGTGAATAATTTGGCATCAGTAAGAATTAAAAACGAATAAATTGCAGAAGAGCGTATGACAATGAATATTCGGCAACAAAAAATGCAAGACACAAAATAATGGATACAAGATTAATACATTTTCACTAGGCAAAGCTGCGACAAAAAAAAGCTTGCGTAGCAACATATACAACTAAAGTGATGAATCCGATCCTCCCATTCCGTCAGAATATCAAATGGTCGACCACTAACCCTGCCTAATCTCCGTGAAAGAGGCTGAGATTAGGCTGGTTTCATGTTTACTTGGCTTTTTACAAGTCCCAATTTCTAAATTCTTACACTAATTAATTTGTAAATATAAGATGACCTTTTTAATCATTCTGAGACACGAGAATATACTTGCGTCAGGTTCAACCCTCCTTAAATACGTACACTGTTTATTGCTCGTCGTCAATTGTTACTATAGTGTCATTGTTTTCGTTAACATTATTACATTGATCAGGAGATTTCAATGGTTTTGATGCGTTTGCATTTATTGTAGGTGGTACTATTTCTCCTGAAATATCACTTGCCTCGATTCCACCCAAAGTCATTGGTAGAGCAAACAAAGGCGCCAAATTGCGCCCAAACATTGTAGTTCCTTTATGCTCCTTTTCTTGAAAACTGTACATTTTTTCTAACTGTTGTATCGTACGCTGTTTGTTCTCCTGTTCCAGTCTGACTCTTATTTTGGGCATTGTCTTTAAGAAACTATCCGTTTCGGCGTCTAGATCACGTTTTTCTGTAACTAGAAATCTCTTCCGGAATATGCGCACTATAAACATTGCCGTTACCGAACCACTGTATACAACGATAACAGCAATGATAAATTGCATAGCTCCTAAATGGTCATATGGTTCTTTGCTCTCTTCTTCCTTTATACGCGTTAATTCAGTTACGTTTGTCTGGTTTTCGGAGCACATTATGTATCCTTAAGTGTCTCCAGAAAATATGCAAAAGCTAACAAAATGTTTACTTTTTCTTCAAAGGTTGATGCTGAGAATGGAAGTTATCGTGATTAATACATTATTGCAATGCAAAATGCATAACACAATAACTCGCGTAATCCAAGAAACTAGAACACATAATTCTTAAATTAACCGTCCATGCACTTTATATCAGAAAAAAATAATCCAATATGGCGTATACTATGCATTTAAAATGAATAATTGAGCAATATGTGACTAGAAATATTCTTCAAATTTCAAGCAGATCGTACGGTTGTGCTTTGAGTGTTTAATAACTTACATATGTATTAAGTTAATAATTTGGTCCAAATTTTAATTTTGGCATCTTTTAATTTATAAGTAAATATTTTATTTATTTAAAAATTACACGAAAGAGTGTACAATGAAAGTATGTATAAGTAAATAGAATATATAAACCTAATTTATGTACTTAAAAATCTTACAAAAGATTAAATGTCACGGAAGGTATGATTTATATATCAGCTTTAAATAGACTTTTAACAAAGTTTGAATTTTACTTGTAATCGTATAGTCAATCAGTACTTATGAATGATTTAAATATCCTTTCATCATTTTTTGAACTAAGAACAACTCGACAATTGAATACGTTCAAATTATTTTCGAAGAACGAGCCTTATAGTTTAATTAATCGCGTTTGGGGTATGGACCCCCTTTTTTCTTGTTGTTGGATTTCTATCAGTCTCTTTACCTTATTTTCAGTTATATAATGTGTTCTTCTACCTATCCATACAGTACACATTTGCTGCAACGTGGAAAATAAGAAAATGAGTGGCAGCAGTGTCTCGTAATTCCAGCCTGATTGTTCATATTTAAAAAATAAAATAAAATGAATGACCAGTATCAGGGTTTCAGATTTTTAGTCCGATTGTATCAAAGGCAAATAAGTTCTGCATTATGGACAAATTTTTGTTTCACGACACTGAAAAGAATCGTGTCGTCCTGTGTTGTTTAATTTTTAAAATACGTTGATGTATACAATATTCTGAGAAGTGCAGCCACCGATATTAGAAATTAGGATAGCTTGGTTTCATGTCAGTAGGTTATGCAGATACTGTACTGACTGTTTTCGTATGCGACATGTGAAATATTTCATTTAAAACGTTAAATTGTTAAGATATCATGTCCTTCAAGACGAATTAAAAGCCAGCTTGGGAATAAAAACCTGCCGTTAAAAACTTCAATGTATATTTATATTTAGGTGCTATTTACAAAAATCATACCAATGGTGAAACGTTTACTGCAATACAAGATGGTCTTGATATGGGATCCTTCGTGTATTCTTTAATTTTAATAAGTTATTTTTCTCTATTGGATTAATATTGATTATTCCCATTTCCTATTCTTTATACTTTAGCAACCTCATTATTCTTTATTTTTTGCCTATTTTTCTCTGCGTGTCTAATTTTTTAATCCATTTTTCTGCAATATTGTCCCATTATTATCTATGTACTATAAACCTCACCCAGACTCTCATAAAGGCATGAAATTTCGTAGCGACATGACTTCGGAATGGTAGATGGATATGCGTGAATGAAAAACGACCAGCACTTGATACATTCTTTGATAATAAAGATGGTTAATAATAATGTAAAATAAGTGTTGGCGATTGTTTTCGTGACAATCCATCATACCTTCAACATTCAACAATGTGCAAAGCCCATACGGCATAATCAGCTATGAAAGGCCCCGAAATCACAAATGTAAAACAATTCAAACTATAAAACTAACGGCCTAATAAATGTACAAAAATATGAACGAAATACAAATATGTAATACTGCAAGAAATGACAACCACTGAATTACAAGCTCCTGACTCGGGTCAAGCACATACTTTTTTTTTAAATAATGTGGCGGGGTTGAACATAATACGGGATCACTTACGCCAAATATTGTGAGCCTTTTAGTTATATATTATCTGAGAAACGAAACTACCATAAAGATGAGGTAAAGGTCATGCGAGTTCTGGAAGATGACATGTCCATCGTGCAATGATTCTATGCACCAAATATAGTTTGAGAATTGCAGTGGCGGATCCAGAACATTTTGTAAGGGGGCACACTGACTCACCTAAGTGGGTGCCCGCTCCAGTGATTATATATATAATCAACTAAATTTTTCGCACAAAAAGGGGGGTGCAAGCCACACAGGCCCTGTCAATGAATTGTGAATGAAAAAGGGAAATGTTGCCAAAAAGCAAAAGACAGCCCAATGTAACCAATGGGTCTTCAACACAGCGAGAAAATCGTGGAATCGGCTTCAGCTAACCCATAAACAACAGTGTGTATTAGTTTAGCGAAAATTATTTTAAGAAATAGACATAACCATGAAAATATTTTGACGGACAGAACCATGCAAAATTTATATTGACAGACAGAACCATGAAAATTTGGTCAAAATAAACCCTAACCATATGTTCACCTTATAATCATCTCATTCACCAAATATAGTTGATCTACTGCTTATACTAATTGATATAAACTAAAAATACCTACAATTCCGGTACCCCTAC
Organism: Mytilus edulis; assembly: GCF_963676685.1. Lineage (NCBI taxonomy): Eukaryota > Metazoa > Mollusca > Bivalvia > Mytilida > Mytilidae > Mytilus > Mytilus edulis. The sequence goes on along the minus strand of NC_092355.1, from coordinate 48,449,624 downwards.
AATTCAATGAAATTATGTCAACGTCAGATGAAACCTGGCAGACATACATGTTCTACACCTTATTTTAATTCCATCGCCAAACTTACTGAATCTATTGCTTATAGTTTCTGAGAATCGGTCCAAACCTTAGAAAAATTGACCAATAAACTATGAAAATTAGAAACAAAGTGAGATGAATTCCATATACAAAATAGGCATGCCTACAAAATATATGAGATATAAAAGAGATACGGAAGATACCAAAGGGATATTCAAACTTATAATGCAAACACAAGCTGACAATTTCATGGCAAAACACGAAAGACAGTACCACAACACATAAACTAAAGAATGAGATCCACGAACCCCGCATAAAACCGTGGGCAAACATAGCTTTGCTCACTAGATCATAAGACAGGTCGAGGTCCGGTGAAGCCTATCTGATATACCTTGCAAAGATCCCAGACACCGAATATATCTATCCCTTCACTCAAAATAACTGACAAAAAACTTCTTTCAAGCAATCGCTGAACCATAAAGATGATTACCGGTATGTGGGAGACATTTGTTGGATTATATAGGGAATCACTGAAGCATGACTGGAACAGGCACCACTTATGAAAATTTCTGGATCTGCCACTGCCTCACAATCTTATGAATGCATGTAATTTTTTGATGTTACACTATTGCTTCAGATAAGGGCCAAGGTTTGGTACCATCAAAACATTAAACCTGCTGCAATTGTTTGCACCTGTCCTGTCAGGATTCTGAGTTGTTGTTTGTTAAAAAGAGTTTCATAAGTGTTTCTCGTTTCACGATATATATATATAGATTATACAGTTGGTTTTGCCATTTGAATGGTTTTACACTAGTAATTTTTGAGGCCCTGATAGCTTCAACCTTGCCGGGCAGTGAGAGCAAAGGCTCTGTGTTGAAGACAGTACTTTGCATTGACCTTTAATGGCTTACTTTTATAAATTGTGACTAGGATGGAGAGTGGTCTCATTGGCACTCATACCACATCTTCTAACATCTATGAAAGGTAAAAATAGTGAATGCATAATTGAGGCCAACAGTAAACCATCATATGTAATTCATTCTATGGATGAGCATATGAAAACGAAAGTTATTTATCCTTAAGTCTAGCTTTTTTACATGTTGTTATTTTATAATCCAAATAGCCAAAGAATTTTATCAACTTAACATTATTTGGATTTTGTACACAGGCCATTCCCTCTAATACATCAACTGCTAGTGGTTACTAAAGTACATTTAATACATGTCCCTTTTGTATTAGTTAAAATCAAGTCCTATTTGCCCTGTTTATGATTGCTAATTATCACTGATTTTGTAATGATGACCATAACTGATGATGCCAAAGAAGCAGTAATTGCTTACCCACCACAAGCACTAACGTTTTCAGTGGCTGATCCAAGGGGAGGTTTCCGAAGGTTGGAACCCCCCCCCCCTTATTAGGTGGATCTAGGGGGGCTTGGGCCCCTCTTTTGTGGGAAAAATTTGGTTGATTATATAGGGAATCACTGAAGCATGACTGGAGCCCCCCCCCCCTAAGGTCAGTCAGCAGCCCCCTCCCCTTATGAAAAGTTTTGGATCCACCAATGCCCCCTTGTTTTATATGATCAATGCTTTTGAATTGGGACATAAGTCTTTTTTTTTCATTCTTTAAGTCATGTTGCTGACAGCTGTTTCTTTTGATTTATGTTTTGGTTTCTTATGGTTCATGTGGGTATCTTCTCTCTTTTTTTAATCAGTTTTCTAGTGGCTCTCTTTTTCTTCAGTATTGATTTTACAATCACTAAATACATTTTGAATAACTGTTTTTATTCAATAGCTTTAAATTAACCAGACAAATATACAATTCATACAAGAAAGAAATATCTTAAAATTGTCAACATTCATAAACATGATAAAACAACAGAACAAGAAAATCAGAAAATGTGATTGATAATACATATTTGTATTCTAAATTCTCAATGGCAGATCCAGGGGGAACCAATCAATGCATTTGAATGGGGAAATATAGGTGGAACACCCCCCCCCCCCCCCCTTTTTTGTCCTGGGATGGGAACCTCCCTTTTTTAAAATGGCTGGATCCGCCTCTGATTCTGTAACATTTGTATTACTTCAGACAAATTTCCATTTCATAGATCTTTTTTTTATGCTTCTTTACTTTTAAAAAAAAATTCAAGTGGGTATCACAGCTTGATAGATTTCTATTTTTTTTTTTAAATCTAAACAAAAGTTAATACCAGTGACTCCTGTTTTGTAAATACAGTTTAAGTTTAACTCTTCCTAATAAACAAAAAATATTATAATATAAAAATACAGGCACGAAAACTTTATGAGTATTGTTAGCCCAGGTACTTACAAATTTGCTCACACATTAAACTCATTCACAACTAATTCATGCTGTTACTCAGTCAATATCATTAACACATCTTAACAGAGGTCAGATTTGTACAAATGCATGGCAATTAAAAGTGATGTAAAGTAAAAAAAAAAGTGTGTTTATAATCTTTTACCAAATCCGTGAATCTTGAATCTGCTGTTAAGTCAATTAAGAGCATTGATTGGTATTTTCTTGCAAAAGCTGCATTAACAGTTTCAAATATACTTGAAAGAATGAAACCGTTAAACTTTATCAATACCATACAATTAGATGCTATTTTTCATACTGTGATTGTGCAATACTCATTATTTTAATAAACAAAATGTTACATCACCAAAACATATATATATTAGTTCTGAATTTAATTCATAGAAATAAAAATTTAACAGCATACGCATACTTTGATCTTTTTTAAATATTTCAGTTTAGTACAATAAATGGAACATTGAAATAAGGTATAACACACAGGTTAAACAGGAGTAATTTTACAGAATACAACTTTCAGGCATATAGAAAGGCCCGTAAAGCAAATAATTTTTGATTTAGCACTAAATTTGTAAAAATGAGTTATCAAAAATTTGTTGTCAGTAGAGTTCTGGGTTAGACAAAAATGTTTAAAGATTGCTTCAGAAAAAAACACATCTTTTTCGGCATCATGGTCACTGAACAAAGAGATGTGTACAGGTCTTTTAAAAATATTAGCAGAACTTTATTAAAGAAAAAAGAAAAAAAAGGGATAATTATGTTGAATTTGTGCATTTTGTAATGTTTATTAGATTCAAGATGTACTGATGATATTTTCAGTATATTGATAGTCTGTAACATCTTGACTTGTTGTTTCTAACTCCATTGTGTCTATAACCTGAGTTTCCATTTCTTGGACTTCTATTTGTTGTTCCTGAGGATTCACAATCTGAAGAATGACTACTGTCTGCTCATCACCCCCACTGTCCTGACTTGTAGGAATTGTAAACATGTTGTCATGGCCAGGAAGTTGTACTATAGTTCCGTCCTGACTAATCAATTGTGCCACTTCGTTAGAAATTACAGTTTGTTGACCCACTGATGTGGACAGACTACTCAAAGCTTCAGCGGCAGCTTGTGGCATTAATTCCACCATTGACACAATATTTGTCCTGTTCATTGGCGAGTTGTCAATATCAACTTCTTGGTAACGCGATTCCAGGTATTCAGCATTATCAACCAGGTGAGCAGACGCATTGTGCTTTCTTTTATAATGTCTCTGTAATGTATGCTTAAGTCCACACCGAGATCCACAAAACTCGCACACATACATTTTATTACTGTGATTAACCTGTATGTGTTTTTGTAACTCGTAATCCTTCACAAAAGACTTCTCACAAATTTCACATTGGAATTTCATACCCAATGTGTGACATAGTTTGTGACGATTGAGTTGGTCAGGATATTTGAATGCCTTGGTACAATATGTGCATTGAAATGTTCGTTCTTTACCGTGAGAAAACATGTGTGTTTTCATATTTCCTTTCTGACTGAAACATTTCCCACATTCTGGACAAGGATACACTTCTTTAGTTTCACAGTGAAATAATTTCATATGCGACACAAGTCCTGGTTTTGACGTTAAAATTTTTCCACATTCGGAACATTGATACTGGGTCTTCTTTTCATGGACACCTGCTATGTGAACTTTAAGATATTCTGGATAATGGAATTTTTTGTCACAATATGGACAAGAAATGGACTTGTCTCCATGTACTTTCATGTGTTTGTTTAAATTACTAGTGCTGACAAAATTTTTCCCACAAAGGTGACACATATACTTTGCAGATGATTCCTCTTCTTTCGATTCTTCCACATCACATGAATGGTCATCAAAAAGATCATTTTCAAAATATTTACTACATTTTGGACACTGTGACACAATATCTGAATGTGTGACCATATGTAGTTGAAATGTTTTTTTACTTTTAAAATCTCTTTTACAAAACTGGCAATTAACGCCTTCTGCTGTCACACACTGGTGAGTGTGTAAAGTGCCTATTTTTACAAATCGTTTGTCACACTTTTCACAGTGATACGTGTGAGTATGTGTCTGGTAATGTTCTTTATATTCTTTTGCTAAAAAGAATTCTTCTCCACAACGATCGCATTTTATTTTGCCTTCCATTTTTATTTTATTCACTGCGAGACAGAATCTCTCATGATCTTCTTTATCTTCCTGACTTTTCAGCCTTTTGCCACATACCTCACATTCATGAGAATTACAGTGAACTTGTTTATGTTGGAGAAGATAATGCAGGTTTTTAAACGATTTATTACATTCGCTACAGCTAAATTTCACTTGTTTTGTGCTAGAGTCACTGTTTTCTGGTAGAGGTCTACATTTATGTTCATCCAAACTGGGTTTTGTATCAAAGACTTGAAAACAGGCATCACAACAATGCATGCTGCATCTTGCTTCATGATTTTCCAATCCTAGCTTTGTTCCAAAAGTTTTACTACATTTCCTGCATGAAAAAACACCGTAATCCTCAGCCTTATCTGGACAACAAGTAGTAATATGACGAAGCAAAGAATCCTTTCGTGAAAAGCATTTCTCACACTTTTCACATTTATAGATATCAGTGTGCATTGCAACATGACGGAACAAGCTCTGTTCATTCCCAAATGTCTGGAAACAAATGTCACATGAATATCTGGATTTTTCCACATCTGGACAAACATGCTGGTTCCATTGGACCCTTTTTAAGAATACTTGTTTACAATGTTCACATGTAATTCCAATCCTGTGTACTTGCAAATGATTCTCTGCTTCTACCAGGTCATAAAACTGTTCTTCACATTTTGAACAACTATACATTTGATTACCTTCTGTCTGTTGTCCCGATTCAGTTGGCTCCTTTGTAATAATCTTAGCAGAAAAACGACATTCATGTTTCTGTAAACTTTCCTTCCTAGCAAAAGACTTGCCACACGTTTCACACCTAAATTCACTTGTGTGTTTTGGAGCATGAAGACGCAAGTACCTTTCAGTATTATATTTTTTATTACAGATGGTACAAATATACTCTTTACCATTAGGCGTATCTCTAACTTCCATTGGTATAGGTAGTAATCTTGCCTTTCTTTTCATTTTATCTTTTTCCTTTTTTGATTTGGTAATTTTCTTGTGAATTTTTTTGTTGTCATCTTTTTTATTTTTAGAGTTTTCTTTTTCTGATTTCCCACTGCTTTTATCGCTGCCTTCTTCTTCATCTATATGATCGTTGCTAGTTTCATCATCTATGTTATCCTTGCTTATTTCTTCTTCTATGTTTTCTTTGCTAGTTTCTTCCTCTATGTTTTCTTTGCTGATTTCTTCATTGTTTTCATTTCTGATTTCTTCATCTATGTTCTCTTTGCTGCTGTTTTCTCCATCTTTTACTTTCTGTTCAGTTTCGACAGCTGATAATTTTCCATTTTCTTCTGTATCTCCTTCCTCTTCCGATGTTTTATTCAACTCTTCATTCTTTCTCTGTTCACTCTCTTTTGTTGTATTGTTTGACGCCATAAGATAATCAGAAGGAAACTCTGACGACTCTAACACTGCAGAACTGTACTCATGGTTTGATGTGACTTCCTCTGTTATAGCATTAGCATTCTCATTCTGATTGTCGTTGTCAGCTTTGTTAGTTGGAGCATAAATTATTTCATTTGTTTCAGCAGCTGTGCATTGTAAATTCATATGCGCATCATCATCTACAGTTTTGGTACCAGTACCATGATTATCAACAGTTTTGTCATCTGTATTAACTGTATCAACTTTCTCAAGCAATTCCCCTGCACAATCATTTCTCAGTTCATCTGACTGTGTTATACATTTCTCTGTTTCAATTTCTTTTTCAAATATTTTTTTCCTTTTTGAACTTGGAGACTCTGCAGTTTTACTACTCTTTTGAGATGGTCTGCCACGTCTTCTTTTGGTAGAAGATGACTCATCTTTCTTTATGTTCTCAACATGCACTTCTGCTGTGATTTCTTCGGGTTCTGTTTTAATTTGAGATTTAGTCAGCAGAAATTCTTCATCAACTAAGAATCCAGTAGTCCTTTTCCCTTTCAGTCTACGTTTGGGCAGAACTCGTAAGCGTGTTGGATCTTGTGGTTCTACTTTGAACATCTGGTAAGATTTAGGTGTGAATTCTTCATCATTCTCACAGCTATCTGTATCCTCCTTTTCCATTTTTCCTGTCTTCTTTTTTTTGGGTAAAATCTTGATGACTTTGTCCACTTTTGGTAGTCTTCCTCTCCTTCCAGATCCTGGTGGATTTATATGTTCTCTAATATGTTTTCCAAGTTCAATCTCCGTCATAAATCCTTCTCCACAACGTCGACATCTATAGTTTGTTATTGGTATCAACTGTTGTTCATCTTCTTCAGTCTGAAACAAACAAATAGTTTTCTCATTTAAATCGTTTTACATTTGTCATTTCAGGGCTTTTTATAGCTGACTATGCGGTATGGCCTTTGCTTATTGTTGAAGACGGTATGTGACCTATAGTTGTTAATTTCTGCGTCATTTTGGTCTCTTGCGGAGAGTTGTCTCATTGGCAATCATACCACATCTTCTTTTTTATAAATAGTAGATTAAACTAGAGAGCATTTGTTGTCCCTAAGGTATTTGTGCATCTTCAACAATAGAACCTCTACAACATTCAAAAATCCACTTTCTTTTAGATCTTGTCTTACTGCTCATTTTGACTATTTACAGTGTAGATTTGTCTATTATAGTTTTCAAGATAATGGACAAAAATACTAAAAATGAGTATAAATCTTTATAAGAGAGCAATAACTAAAATTAGGAGATGACTGACAATTTCAGCTATGTTGACTGACCATGTTTGCCTATTAAAGTTTTTATCGGTCTATCATAATTTTTTTTTATTTGAGGCAAAAAAACAAATAAAACTGGAGGCTCTAAAGAGCCTGTGTTGCTCACCTTGGTCTATGTGAATATTAAACAAAGGAAGCAGATGGATTCATGACAAAATTGTGTTTTGGTGATGGTGATGTGTTTGTACATCTTACTTTACTGAACATTCTTGCTGCTTACAATTATCTCTATCTATAATGATCTTGGCCCAGTAGTTTCAGTGGAAAATGTTAGTAAAAATTTACAAATTTTATGAAAATTGTTAAAAATTGACTATAAAAGGACAATAACTCCTTAGGGGGTCAATTGACCATTTTGGTCATGTTGACTTATTTTTAGGTCTTACTTTGCTGTACATTATTGCTGTTTACAGTTTATCTCTATCTATAATAATATTCAAGATAATAACAAAAAACTTCAAAATTTCCTTAAAATTACTAATTTAGGGGCAGCAACCCAACAACCAGTTGTCGGATCCATCTGAAAATTTCAGGGCAGATAGATCTTGCCCTGATAAACAATTTACCTACCAGATTTGCTCTAAATGCTTTGATTTCAGAGTTATAAGCCAAAATCTACATTTTACCCCTATGTTCTATTTTCAGCCATGGCGGTCATCTTGGTTGGTTGGCCGGGTCACACCACACATTTTTTAAACAAGATACCCCAATGATGATTGTGGCCAAGTTTGGTTTAATTTGGCCAAGTAGTTTCAGAGGAGACGATTTTATAAAAGCTAATGACGGACGACTCCGGACGCAAAGCGATGAGAAAAGCTCACTTGGCCCTTCGGGCCAGATGAGCTAAAAATGGCAAAATTTCCTTAAAATTACCAACTCAGGGGCAGCAACCTAACAACTGGTTATCTGATTCATCTGAAAATTCCAGGGCAGATAGATCTTGGCCTGATAAACAATTTCACCACCTGTCAGATTTGCTCTAAATGCTTTGGTTTTTGAGTTATAAGCCAAAATCTACATTTTACCCCTATGTTCTATTTTCAGACATGGCGGTCATCGTGGTTGGTTGGCCGGGTCACACCACACATTACCCCTATGTTCTATTTTTAGCCATGGAGGTCATCTTGGTTGGTTTGCCGAGTCACCGGACACATTTTTTTAACTAGATACCCCAATGATGATTGTGGCCAAGTTTGGTTAAATTTGGCCCAGTAGTTTCAGAGGAGAAGATTTTTCTAAAAGATTACTAAGATCTTCGAAAAATCATTTAAAATTGACTATAAAGGGCAATAACTCCTAAAGGGGTCAACTGACCATTTTGGTCATGTTGACTTATTTGTAAATCTATGCTGAACATTATTGCGGTTTACAGTTTATCTCTATCTATAATAATATTCAAGATAATAACCAAAAACAGCAAAATTTCCTTAAAATTACCAATTCAGGGGCAGAACCTAACAACAGGTTGTCTGATTCATCTGAAAATTTTAGGGCAGATAGATCTTGACCTGATAAACAATTTTACCCCATGTCAGATTTGCTCTTAATGCTTTGTTTTTTCAGTTATAAGCCAAAAACTGCATTTTACCTCTATGTTCTATTTTTAGCCATGGAGGCCATCTTGGTTGGTTGGCCGGGTCACCAGACACATTTTTTAAACTAGATTCCTTAATGATGATTGTGGCCAAGAAGTTTCAGAGGAGAAGATTTTTGTAAAAGTTAATGACGATGGACGACGATGGACGACGGACACCAAGTGATGAGAATAGTTCACTTGGCCCTTTGGGCCAGGTGAGCTAAAAATGGGTAAATGGGAAATTCATTAGTAGTATTTTGGAGAAATGAAAATTTGAACATGATGAGAGATTAGATTTAGTGTCCATAATGGAAGATAAGTAAGGAAGTACAAAACTGGTAATTTTTAAAGCTGACTTTATGGTATGGGTAATGCTCATTGTTGAAGGCTATACAGTTACCTATAGTTGTTTACATTTATGCCATTTTGTTTCAGGTAGATAGTTGTATTTTTGGCAATCTAGCCTTATATTCTTATTTTTGTACTGGTAGCAGAAATGCAATAAACAACCAATCAATTTATCTTTCTAGGATTTAACTGCATTGTAAAGTTTTTTTTGTTGTCTTTGGTGTTTATTCCTTTATTCACATTGCATAATTTATATTTGTGATGTTTACCTGTAATATTCCTTGTTCTATATTTGTGATGTTTACCTGTGACATTCCTTGTTCTATATTTGTGATGTTTACCTGTGACATTCCTTGTTCTATATTTGTGATGTTTACCTGTGACATTCCTTGTTCTATATTTGTGATGTTTACCTGTGACATTCCTTGTTCTATATTTGTGATGTTTACCTGTGACATTCCTTGTTCTATATTTGTGATGTTTACCTGTGACATTCCTTGTTCTAATGAAGTATTAATCTCCATTTGTTGGTTTTCAATGACCTCTTCTGGTGATTCACTCAAATGTTTGCTTCCCTCTTCAACAACATTTTTGATGATCTGGCTCTCTGCCAATTCGTCTACTGATGGATAGACAACCTTCATCCCTAGCATAACTGAAAACAAAAGTTTCTACATATATTACAAAATGATTTTTTCGAATATTGTGCTGGTAGAATATTGTACATGTATGAGATTAATGCAATATTTTTTTTGTATGCTCTGTCTAAGATAGAAGATGGACATTATGTTTTCTAGTCCGTGCATCTATCTGTCAGGTTAAAGTTTTCGTTTCAGGTAGTTTGTGGTCATATCAACTTTTTAAAATCCTACCACGCAGCCTGGTCATGAAATGAATGCCAATACAGTTATCACATGAGGTTTTTTTACCCAGATTTGAACCTTGAAATGTGATAGATTATATTTTTTTTATAAAGGTCGGTTACAATTTATGGTTCAAAGTTGTTTGTAGTTACATCAATGAATGCAAATTTCATTATCATGTACATTGTTTAATGTTTATTCTGAATGAAGTTTTGACCCTGATATTATGGTTAACAGAACATCAAAATGTAATAATTCAAGAGGGACATACTATTCTTTTGGCACCTATTCTTATTTTCACTATTATATACATCAAATCCTACAAGTGAAGAAAAACTGTTTATTGAATTTATGTGATACAGAATGACCAATAGAAATTAGAACTGAAGAATCTGAATCCTTGATCTACCAGAAATCAACAAATAAATATAAAAGCTGTGTGAAAACTTTTAAACTTTGAATACACAATATGTAGCCTTCATAACCAACAGCAGGATATTTTCAACTAATTGAAATAGTAGTATTAAAAATTAATCTTTTTTATGCAAATTTAAGTCTGACAGATCTTAAACATGCTCACACATTACAACTCATCACTGCCAAGTTGATGACTAAATATGATGTCATTCTGTTCACATGTTTTTCAGTAAAGTCAGTTGAAATTTTTTTATTTAAATTAATTTGTAGTTTGTAAAGGACAAATATTTTGGAGTTAGAGTATGTCCCTTAGAATTCGTTTCTTGAACTAGATACTTTATATCAAAACAATCATATTTTTTTCTTGTCTTGAATTTTTTCTGACTTCATTACTGTGGTTTTTAATATTGCAGACAAGTCTGTCATTAATAATTATCTTTATTATTCATAAAAGTATAATATCATGGACGATGCAAATCTCATGTGTCTGCCATTATTAAAAATTTGCACTGTTACTTAACATCTTTTTTAGGTCTTGAAAATAAAAGGTTGAAATCTAATAAAAAAAAATATTACCAAACAAGAAGGCATGGATTGATCTTTGAATACAAGAGATTTAAATAGGTCGTTAAAAAAAATAATTAAAAATTTGAAAAGAAAATCAAAATCTATTAACAGTGTTATCCCTGACCCCTTACTGACAGTATTACACCTGACTGACAGTTTTATACCTGACTAACAGTGTTATCCCTGACCAACAGTATTGCCCCTTACTGACAGTATTACACCTGACTGACAGTTTTATACCCGACTTACAGTGTTACCCCTGACCAATGGTATTACCCCTGACTGACAGTATTACACCTGACCGATGGTATTACCTTTACTATAGCCATCCGGAATAGGTTGTTTTCCCAGGCGTTTAGCATACTGTGGAGCATACCACACACGTAACTCTGTCCCAGGGTCAATATTCCTGGTTGTACTGTAGAATATACTGGTACCCAGTTGGTATGCCATCAGATTCTGTTGATGTACTTCAGTAGCAGCTTGGACCAAACACATCCAGTTACATTCACTCTCCTCTGTTGTGTCCAGACTGACATTCATGCCATCTTTTGTCAAAATCTTTAAAAAAAAAATGTCATTTAAAGTAAATCAACTAATTTTTTGCAGACAATTTATTCAGGTGCTCAAAAATATCTACTTAGATCTTATCTTTGCTGAACACAATAACAAAATTGAAAGTGAGATTAACATGAAAAAGGATCAATTTGATTTTAAACAAATATATCATGCTTGATATAATTGTTTAATACAACAGAATGTTCTCTGTATCCAACCCAACAAAAGTCTAGATGTCTTCAGAAGTCCTATTAATTTTAAACATGGTATTTCCCATTTGCACATGGAATTCCAAAGAGACAAATACACCGATAAAAAAAAAAAGAGATCTTAAATTTTGGAACATTTGTGAAAAATACTATTTACTCATCCAATCAAATTACATATGGTGAAATTAAGGGGGCTCGCTGGTATAAATAGATTTTTTTTATAAAGGATTTTGCTATTTTTTCTATAAATGAACTTTATCATATACATTGTACATTGTACTTAATACAAAAATAAAATAATAAAATGGGGTCACTGTTCATTAAGCTATCTGCCTTTCAGAGAAGCTTGCATTTTTGTTAAGTTACTTTTTTTCTGTTTGACTAATAGGAGAAATATATGGTATTATCATATACTTAGACTAAATAACATATGATTTTTTACTGTATGATAAAAGCATTAAATTAACGTAAATTCCATATTTTTCGAATTGGTGCTTAGCGGGCTGATATGAAAAGTTTATCACATGCTTTGATTGTTATCACATGCCTTTCCGTAACGTTATCACATGGCATTCCGGTGATACTCGGCAAATTCCGGAAAATACACCTCAATGCTACGTTTTCAGTGAAAAACATTACGACATAGTGTACAAAACAATTATTTAGATACTGAAAAGTATACTGTGTAAAAAAATAACAAACAAAATAAAAAAAAAAAAAACCAAACAAACAAATTATTAAACAAATGCATTCTTTATAAGTTTCAAACATAATTTAGAAAGTTACTTTGAAAAGGTTGACTTTTCCAAACAGTGTTCATTATGTATATTGTTGTGTGTGTGTTTTTTTTTTGTTTTTGTTTTGTCGAGTCGTCCATATCAAAAATGTTTTCTCCTCTGTTGAGGCATATTGCAGAAAGATTGGATATCGAATGTACTAAATTTGGGTCCGACGTCCGTGAACTTTTCAATCTTTGAACTTCTATTTGGGAACCACGTAAAAGGATCAATATATGAATCTGTTATTTTACTCCATTGTTGAAGCATATGATAAAAAGATCATAACATGTCATTTTTCCATATCGCATGTATTATCAGCCCTCGGTCAATATCAGACCTCGAGCCATGCGGCTCTTGGGCTGATATTGAACCTAGGGCTGATAATACATGCGATATGAAAAATGCCATGTAATAATCTGATAATATCGAAAATAAAAAAAAAACTAAATTACAGAAATTGCCTAAATTTTACAATTGTTTAGTTGAAGAACAGCTGATTTGAAAAAAACAATAAAAAATATAGGTCACGGAAGAGTTAAAAAAGATATTTCAATTTTAATTAAAAAAAAGCATTCTGCACCAAAGGGAGATAATTTGGAGCTTTTTCAATGATATAAATATATTAAAAGTCATATGGGGCCAAAACAAATTGATTTTTTATGTGTTTTTTTTTGTACCATAACATACATTGTCATAAGTAACAATTAATAGTGCAACAAATAAAATTTAAAATGAAAAAAAAAAATGTTTAAATTTTTTCTGTGAAATTTTTGTACCCTTGAGCCTCCTTAAACAGTATATATATTCACAATTTAACATCAGTTTTCTCTATCTGGCATTTTAGCATCAGAGTACCATTATGCTGTAATTTTTTTTATATAATCACATTAATATCAGCTGTTAGTTTTCACTACGATTATCAATATCTGATTTTAATGAGATTGTTTTTTCATACTGAAACTGATTTTACGTTTCCTTGGATTATATACATTGCAGTGATTTACTTTGTAAAATTTTCTCTTTACATTCTATCTGGATGATATTTGAAATTGCTTGCTTCAGCTTTATCAATGTAAACAATGGGTAATTTCATTGTGTGTATACTGTGTTAGGTGAAACAACAGAAATCCTTAGTTTCTATGGTATTTTCATCTCCTTTTTGAAATTCTACAGTATATATAATATAAAGTAAGGAGATGTGGTGTGATTGTCAATTTGACAACTTTCAAAGAAAGTCCAAATGAAACAGGTCTAATCAAATATATATGCCACTGTACAGTCTACAACAATGAAGAAAACCCATATTATTCTGTAAAAAGTAAGGTGTAAGGTGAAATATTGAATATAAATTTCCTTTTTTTAAATCATTTTAAAAATATGAAATTATATATGGAATAAACATTAGAATGATAAATTCACCTTCAGAACAAATAAACCATCATCATTAAATTCATGTGTTGTCCTCTTGGCTTCATAAGGTCCAAACTGTGTTTTTTTACAAAGATTTTCAGTGCTGTAAACGGTCACCTCTCCATTGCCTAAATCTACTGCTTGCAGAGAATGAGGTAATGTCAGTCTTGCCCTGCAAAATTTTATATAATGCATCATATTTGGTATGTTTTTCTTGAAACTGTATTTCTTTAAATTTTCCAATTATCCAGAAACTTTGACCACTTATATTTACAGATTTGCCTATTTTTCTTTCTTTTTTCATACATCTTGTTTTGTATTGCTGCTTTTTATTCTGTTAAATGTATAATTATTAATAATCTTTGGAGTAAAAATCCCATTAATCCACTGGATGTTGATATTTACAATTTTTATATCATATGTATATAACATTTTAAAACTTTTTAAAACATTGCTACCACAAAATCACTATACATTATCCAATAAGTGCATGCTAATTAATTGTTTTAAAATTTGAGATAAGAGATACAATAGAACAGCTGTTCCCCTGCTTTATAGTGAGTTTATTCAATTAAATCTGCAATGTACATTTCTCCGTTAATTTTGACCATACAACATGAATATATAAGTTTTATTAGTGAATGCCTATCTAAATACCTTGTAACAACAACATCTTCAAGATCAGAATTCTGTAGACCAAGTTCAGGACACAGCACTGTAGCATGATCTTCACCACATACATCACATCCTAAAATATAAATAAATTTCAAGTTAAAGTAGATTTCTTTAATAGTTTATAGTGGGGAAAGTGTGGTGATTCAGTTTATACAATCAACACTCTTATACATCTTTATAATTTTACCCTGGACTCAAAATTAATTCCTGCTGATGTTAAATTAAATATTCATGATGTTGTATCAAAGCTGTTTCATTGATAAATATCTCCAACATGTCATTTTATACATCAATGTACATAGGAATGCATTCAGACAAGATGGTAATATTTGATTTGTTTTTAAAGACTATTTTTCAATTCTGATCAAATTAAATACTGCCCTATATACAATGCTACATTTCAAATCAAAGCGACTATAAAAAAATATTGATTTTTATGTTTATAAAAATTTAATGATACTAATACTAATGTAAACAAAATCAAAAATGTTCAGTACGTCCATGTTTAATGAATTATTTGTTACCTTCTAATGGAGTCTCCATAATAAGTTATTAGTCAAAACACTTCTCATACCTGCAAAAATAAAATAATTCAATAATCAAATGCAAATAAATAAATAGAATAAAATTGAGAATGGAAATGGGGAATGTGCCAAAGAGACAACAACCCGACCATAGAAAAAAAACAACAGCAGAAGGCAGCTAGGTCACCAACAGGTCTTCAATGTAGCGAGAAATTCCCACACCCGGAGGCGTCCTTCAGCTTCAGAGAATCTTTTAGAGAAACCTGAAACAACAATATAATCTAAAGAGCCTTGCCTCACAATGATGTGTGACAGTTTATAAAAACATTGAAAAATCTATATATCCTATACACTTTATTTTACTCCTCATATCTACAGATATTATAGTTTAGGCATTTGATAAAGTCTTTGCAACAATGACTGATATTTATTTAATCACAAATAACTGATATGCAAGACATATAACATTTCTTTGTATTCAATTTAGAGTATATATACAATTCAACCATGTCAACTACATTATCAAAATATCAAATGTATATCTGATTTATATTTTGTATACAAATAAAATCATGCATATTAACTTGTGTACAACATGTACAATGCCAATCTATATTTTTAACTTACATAATACAATGTTATATATATATATATATATATATGTTCCAGACCGTATGAGTATTTGGACCGTATGCGTATATTTTCAAAATACGCATACGGTCGGACCGTACGCGTACGGTCTGACTAATATTAAGAAGTTGGTCACGTTTATCAGATACAAATGTATATAACAGATCAACATAGCTTACATCTCAAATTAATGTAAAAAGTTCAATAGTAATTGAAATAAAACAAAATAATGTCATAACTATTTTAAAAAATCACGTTTATTTAATCTGTTAATCTCCTGTATTTAGCATGTCAGTAATTCATATATTGAAGCCAAGTATGCTAATTAAAATTGAAGTTATCGGAAGTAAACTTAGAGTGGGAGGACAATCGTTTTAGAATATTAAGGAACTTTACAAAAAAAATGCAAAGCAACGTGCATGAACAAATTATGTTACTGTAAAAAAAATATGACGTTCTTTATGGAAGTCAGTGTCACCTAAGTCCTTGAGTACCAAAATAGGAATCACGGATATAAAAATAAACACATATTTAATTTCAATTGTTCGCTTAATCATTTCATCCATATACATGTAATAAAATCAATTTGTATTTATATAACTAAAAATAATGATTTTGATAAATATTTGTTTAAATTTAACCAATATGATCCCAAAACATCAGCTGGACTGTATGCGTATACTAGTACGGTCCGACCGTACGCATATGGTCGGACCGTACGAGTATACGTATACGGTCCGGACCGTACGCGTACGGTCCAAATACTCATATGGTCTGGAACATATACATTGTATATATGCATTTCTGAGATGTATTAAAACTTTTTTCTTACACAAATTAAAGTGTATCATCCTTAAAAATAATATTTTTTCATTCATGTCTTATTATAAGAAT
Organism: Mytilus edulis; assembly: GCF_963676685.1. Taxonomy (NCBI): domain Eukaryota; kingdom Metazoa; phylum Mollusca; class Bivalvia; order Mytilida; family Mytilidae; genus Mytilus; species Mytilus edulis. The sequence continues at coordinate 48,432,931 of NC_092355.1, read as the reverse complement.
AGATTCAAAAGTGTTTCATGGATGAAAGGATTGTTGTAGAACCATTAACTTTAATGATCAGTAGCAAATATAACATGGATTTCCAACTACTCATGCTGATTTGATATGATAATTCTTTTCGGCTCTCCCTTGACACCATTTGCGAGAATGGTCTTGAGGAAGCAATGATAGTCCGTCGGAAGGGGACGATAAATGGCTGGCCCGTGTTAAGAGAGTTGCAAGTTAAAGACATACTTGTAGATTTCGAAAAAGAGCAGGCTAATGCCGCTACAAGGCAGCACTCGCACCCGCAAATTGATTAATATAAGTTGCAAAACTTGTTTCCCAATCCACTATAAATAAATATGTTTAAACTAATTCATTCTTAACACAGTCACAGACTAATGTACTTCATTTAATATGTGCATCTCCCAAGCTAGGCCTTGTAATTCAAAGGTTGTCTGTTAATTGTTGCTGTATATAATTATCATATCTGTTTTCCTTTATTGTTTTTTTACATAAATCAGGCTTAATTTTTTGTTTGACAATGTTTTCCTTTGTAATTTTAGGTTCTTGAATAGCTTGTTATTGCTGCAGCATCATTAGGTATGGTTTTTTGGGGGGCCTACTGTTAAAGGCAGCAGGGTAACCTATAAACTTGTACATGCACTGTGGATTCATTATTATTCGTTGGTGAATCACGAAATTAAATGTTGAACTAATAACAAAATTTCTATAGCTTGTAAGCAGACTTTTTTAAAACCACGAAATTAAATATCCACGAACATGTGAGTTTTCCTTATTCCACGAAAATTGGTACCCACGAAAATAGATGAATCCACATTTAGGTCTCAGATGAAGAGTTGTCTTAATTATCACAGGAATCTGAAATTCTATCAATAAAAGTCTGTAAATAAGATAAGATATTTTTATTCCAATTAAAGGGCCCATGAAGGGCAAAGCAACTTATTACAATGATTTTTATAATTGTTACAATAATGAAACAATAATGACACAAATCATAAACATGAATTCAACTATTTCTTAGGCAGCAACCATTTGATTTTCTGGGGGGGGCTATGGTTTTTTTTTCTGTGCAAACTTTTTTTTTCGCCTTCGGCATAGAACAATCTATTTTTTAAGCGACAAACTGAAAACAATTTTTTTCTTTCAATTTTAGCATTACATATAGCATGTATAGTGGCAGCTGAGGGTGAAACAAACATTTTTTTTTTCTCATGGTCCAAAACAAATGATTTTTTTCACCAAAACCTGGAAACAAACTTTTTTTTCCAAAAAAAACCATAGCCCCCCCAATAGAAAATCAAATGGTTGCTGCCTTAGATGTTAATCATTGTTAATCTACAACCAGATCAGAGCCATATTCTCAACATCTTTAATAAAACAATATCTATAGTATATACTATATTGATAGTTTTCTCAGTTCAAAACATTTATTAATATAAATAGCAATATTTTTCAGACAATTAAACAATTATCACCCATATATGTAAAGATCACTCTAGACTCTTAACTTTTAAATAATAATGTGGGGTATCCCAGTAGAGCTTATAATTATAAATATAGATCCCTCAAATGTGTGTTGCATTTTTGTCGCTTCTCTATGATCAGAAGCTGTACTGTGATAGTCAACTTCATAATTTCAGACTTTTATAGACTGAATTTCAAATTTCTGTGGAATTATTGGCAATTAATAAAATATACACCTTTTAATTTTCTACCCAGATTTTAAATGTGTGAAGTTAATATATAATGAGATAACCATTCCAGGGCATCTTTTTCTGTTTCACAGCACTCTATATTGAAGATATGACAGGTTTGTGAATCTGAAAAGTTAAGAGTCTAGAGTGATCTTTACATATATGGGTGATTATTGTTTTATTATATAAAAGGGAGCAATTTTTAAATGATATTAACTTAGATTAAGTTTGCCTTTTACAGCTATTTCAAATTGTGTTTCAACTCTAGTATTGTAATTGTATTGTATTGAGTGGGTCTCATTGGCATTGGGGTATAAGTGTGATGCGGGATTGGTCAATTTTATTTAAGCGTGACACGTGAAGGTAAAATAATTAAGCATGAATATGGGATTGAGACTAAACAATAAGCAGGATCTAGGATAAGAGCCCCTGTTAAATAGTCCAAATTTTATAAGTGTTGTAGAAATTATTTTTGCTTTAGATTCTGTATTTTTGCTTTAGAAATTAGATTCTGTATGCTTTAGAAAAGGTTATATTTTTTTTGTATTTTGGAGCCGAAGTGCTCACCCAATGTCTTCTTCTTCTGATATTCAGTTACAGCTTCATTGATTGAAGATTACGAACTGTTGCATGCGCGGAGTACATGTAAATGATTAAAAAAATATGAACAAAAATTTATCTTTAAATTTGTGGAATACTTCTTGGTGATATTTACATGAAAGAAAACAACGTGATTAAAAAATATGTACATTGTTATTTATAGAATTAAATTATGTTGTGGAGAACAGTTGGAGTCAACTGATCTCTGTAGGTTTCAATGGTTTGACATGCTACCACAACTTGTGGTAACAAGTTCCATTTGATTATCTTTTGCGGAAAGAATTAACATTTGTAGCTGTCTTTAGAGGTGGATATTTGCCGAAATGTTTGGGTATGTAATTTTCTTGTTCTAGTATCTGATGGTATGAGGACTAGTGTCTAGTGATGGGATAATTTGCAATGAGTCCATGGATGACCTTGTAGAACATGATAAGTCTGGTTTTGAGTCTTTAGGCGACGCTCAGTGAGTGAGGGCCATTGTAGTTCATTGTCATGCATTTTTAATGATTTTAACTTCAATGGTCAACTTTAAACAATTCATAACAGTCACTGTCCTTTTTTTTTAAATTGTCTGCTCTGATTTGAACGTTTTCACGTGGTTTTTTGTTTACTCGGTGAAACCAAAATTCAAAACTACTGATTTTAAATATGGCGAAACGGTACGCCGACCTTCCGCCATTTTCTTGAAAGGTAAATTCCTGATTTAAACTCAACACAGATATATTTTTATCTTAGAAATGATTAGCATGTGTTTATAATAAGACATTTACCCTCAAGAACAAATGCTCTTGTAATAAATAGTGTACATTTCAAAGAAATGAAGTTGAAGTGCGTCTTGCAATTTTTCAGGAATGAACAGGAAATATGAAATGCGCAGGCGCTGTAAATAATTTCTAAATTACTTCCTGGATTGTATCAACAACAAGCAACAAGTTGCCCAAATACGTTTTCAATTCTTTCAATGCTACATTTAAGACTTCCAGGTATCACTATATCAAATTATGGTACATTTTTTGACAATACTGCTGTAAAACATCTTATCTTCAAAATGGGCGTGGCAATCTCATATCACTGCTAAGGTTAAGAGCTAGATCAAGCAATTTCTTAATTGGTTCATAATATGAGGCAGGCATTACCTGTAAATGGGGACGAAGTCTGTGTGAATTATTTTTTTGTAACTTAAATATTTGTTTAAAAAAAAAGAAACGGAAATACCGTAACGTTTCCGATTTTGGTTCTGTTGTTAGGGATTTAGTTGTGACGTTATTTAAATTATGACGTCATGTGCAATGTAAACAATCAGGTAACGTTTTTTCATTTCAAGGAATTATTAAAAATGAAATTGGTATTGCGCGTTCCTTCCTATTTTATACTAGACTGATAAATATATATTTTACTCAAAGTTTCATACAAATGAGACCGGAAAAAGGAAGTACATTGTACATTTCTGCGCAGGTCCGGGATTTCAAAACACGACAAAAAAAATTTGAACGATTTTGAGTTTATTAGTACAAAGAAAAATTCGGGAAATTTTCCCGTATTTTTTTTTTATTGAATTTTCTACTGTTATTGGGGACTCCGTCCCCATATTATTTCCCAACTTTGAAATGCATGACAATAAAAATTTAAACACATTTTAAACACTTTGATTATATTGCCTCAATCATAGCTGCACAAAGTAAGGTCATTCAACCACTGTTTTCTTCTTCGTTCTATTATTTAAGGTTAAAATAATCATGTTAATTCATTTATTAATTGAGATGTCATGCTTGCTTTTTTGTTTAAAACTAAAGTCCTTATACATGGGGAAAAAACAGGTGCTGTCAGCTAAGACACTATAGCGCAAACTAAAAGGTGTACTTGAATAGCTCCATAGTAGCGATTGTTTCCACTGTGATACATTGTAATTATAATTTAATTATTGTCAGTTTGAAGTCTGGTAGTAATGCAGTAAGGTCAAATAAAAAAAAAGATGTGTTTCCTATTACCCTACCCTCCCTATGTTTTAAGCTCAAATACAGCATAGGGCCTAAAGGTTTTTTGTCAATTTTCAATAAGCGCTGTTAATGTCAGAATGTCCCTCCCATAGACTCAATTATAGCTGCACATTTAACATGTTTAAGGTGATACAACTATTTTTACAGTTTTCATTATTCAAGGTTAAAATATTGTTAATTGTCATTTTCATGCCCTAAGCAACCTTTAACATGGAACAAACAGGTGCTGTCAGCTGAGTTATTAAATAGAAAACGTAATGGTGTACTTGAATAGCTCCAACATGTTCCATTTAGTAAATGTTTTTACATGTATATGTTTAAGGGCAATACATGTATACTATGTCCAGTATACACATAGATACTGGCAATAAACATGATAAAGGCACTGATTGACTTAAATCAGATTCCACAACATCTTTTTATATCAGGTGGTCCCTGAAGAAAAACAGCTTGATCCTCAATACTATTTCTATTACATAATACCAAAATTGTGTCGGTCCTTTGCAAATTTTGGTGGTCAAATCCCTCAGCCACCACTTTTCGAGAAATCTGTTTAATTTTAATAGCTATTTAGCAGGTTGCACGCATCTCCAAGTTATTGATGTCTGGTAGTAATGCATTAAGTCAAAATAAAAAATGAGGGTTTTTCCTATTATATTGTACACACCAACCCTCTCTATTTTTTAAGCCCCAAAAAAGCATACATACCTTAAAGGATTTTTTTTTTTCATTTTCAATAAGTGCTGTTATTACAAATCAAATCAAATCAAATAATTTTATTGGTGTAAATTCCTATACAGAAATGATACCAGCCGACATTTACAAAATACAAATACAAAAAAAAATAAACGAACAAACAAACAAACCAAAAAAAACAAACCAAACATATTTTGTCAATAATCATGATAAGAGATACATATTTTATATTTACATTGCGTGGAGGTGTTATTCATACAATATTATTAATTCAAGCTATTACAATCAGCTTTAATACTATAAAAGCTCTTAACAACATTATGTTTGCTTTAAATGAATGTTCAAATCATACATATCACTTATTCCAGCTACACTTACAGTACTAATGTCTGTATCATTACTTTTCAAAATGAAACTAAACTTATCTTGTTCACGCATATTAACAAAAGATGGAACTATATCACTTAAATTACAAAAAAGTACATTTCTATTAAGTTCTAATGCTTTACATTGAATGAGGAAATGGAACTCATCTTCAATTCCATCCTTACAAATTGGACAAATTCTCTGTTCTAAAGGTGTTCTAGTATATCTACCAACTTCTATTAGTAATTTACTATTACTAATTCTGATTTTTACCATTTTAGAAATAACACTTTTGTTAAGGTCCAGTAGAAGATATTTTTCTAATTCAAAATTAATTTTAACTTTGCAATATGTTCTTAGTTTATTACCATGACTATTACCATTATTAGAGTCACAAAAAAGAGCTTATTTCCAGTATTTTATGAATTCCTCTTCTAATTTCCTTTGAAATGAAAAAAGTAATTTTTTCTTTGACATAGTATTTTGATTTTCCCAGACATGCTGAAAACCAAGTTTACCTAATAGCACTTTTAATTTACTACAAAAACCATTAGGAAAGTTTAAGTTTTCATTGTATGCTTTCTTTACCATACTCTCACTGTCCATATTAATGATATGAAGCCAGAAGTTAATTGTATTTTTAAGGGCTGACAATGAAAGTGGGAATAAACCTATTTAGAAAGTAGCTATACCCCTGTAGTTTGAAGGATCATTAAAACACCCTCCTTTAAAAATAGGCTTAATTATGTTTTCTCTCCATACAGAAGGAAAGATTCCACTTTTAAATATCAAATTAAAAATCAACACATATGTTTTAACTAATTTACCACATTACTACACATTGTTACATGTATTAATAAATCTCAGAATGTCCCTCCCATAGACTCCATGTAAAACAAATGGTAAAATAATTAAAAATTCCTCTATCAGAATTAAGGAATTATATGTTTAATGATTTAAAAAAAAATCATGGTATAATCCAGGCTTTTGTTTCCGACAATTTAAGAAAGGAGAAAATCATAAAACATATAATTCCTTAATTCTAAAGGTTTTTTTTGCCTCTGTGTTTTATATTCCTTTCAAGGGAACACATTTTTATCAAAACTATTGTCCCATTATCATGATTATCATAAAATTAGGACAATCACTTCAGAGAACAGAGAGAATCATAATATATGTACATTAAGAATTAATAATTTGACCTAAGCATGCTAAGTCAACTACAAAGAAGCAGGAATTAAAGCATGGATTTTAACATCTCTATATTTGTCTCTGCTACATGTAAATAATTAGACAGATGAACTACTAAAATGAAAGTTAAGATGATCAAAATTGATGGATGTTAGACTGTATGATGTGGATATTTGACTTAAAAGATAAATAATATTCTTAAAAATGTAAAAACTTTAATGTATCTTCTCTTTAACTGTTCCTGTATATAAATATTATCATAACAAAAATTAGAATTTTACAGGGCACTTCAATTTTTGTAGTCTTATTTATGTGACCTAACTTGATTAACAATTCTGATTATTATTTCAGATACTGAAAGAAAAAAGAAGGTTATCTTACCTCGAAGAACCTGCAAGTGAAACAACTCTTCAAAGACTGTGCTATTACAAAAGAGTGGTTACCAATGATATAGTTAAGCTCCAATCTATTAGAAGTGCAGAAGTTTATGACATTTAAATTTTCACAAGCAAAGAAAATCAATTATTGAAGCTTCAATTTTAACTAAAGTGAAAATAGAACAATGCTTCCTCCACTTGCTGTATTTGATTATTTCAGGAAACTGTTTACATCACTTGAAACATTGTCCAACAGTTCCAACACAGAACTGGACCAAACAAAACAAGTCCATCTCCGTGCTTTAAACTACCTCGGAATTTCATATGCTTTAGGATACTCTCTACTGTTATTTGTGGTGACTTTCTTTGTGACAATTCCATTTGCCTACGAAGACGGTTCAGGAAATCGTGATGAAGAATCAATTTCATCCATACGTTATCTGACAATTTACATCTTTTTCAATTTCATAGCTAATTATGTTCTGTTGCGATATGGAGCAAAGAAATCAATCTATTGTACTCCAAGAGATTTGCCCCTTTACAGTGCCACAACAAGAGAAGACTGGAAGACGTGTAAACAGTGTAATCAGGATGTACCAGAAAGAACACATCATTGCCCTCTGTGTAATATGTGTGTATTGAAGCGTGACCATCATTGTTTCTTTGTAGGATGTTGCGTTGGCTTTCACAACCAGCGATATTTTATTTGTTGTGCTTTCCATACCTTGCTATGCTGTGCATTATCTTTTTATTTCATGATGACATATTTGAGTGCCCACTATGTTACATTTCTTGGGCCAGAATTCTTTAAATACTTTTTACCATATGCACTTGTTGTTTGGTTATTTGGGAGTACCACGTTTGGCATATTTTTTCACATTTTGATATTTTATCTTAACATAACTACACTTTTAGCTTCAATATTTTTCTTTATATGGCAGTTTAATTTAGTTAAGGGGGGTCAGACAAGTTATGAGTTTGTTAAAGGAAAGAAAACTTACCAAACGAACCTGTTAACAAGTATTCGATCAGTGTTTGGTCCATTCTGGATTTTAAATTTCATATTTCCAATGCCATGTTTTAAGAATGAAGGAGATGGAAAAACCTGGATGAATGGGAATACAAAATATTTGTAGAAAATCATAAACATGCTGATATATTTAGAATTAAATTTTCATATGGTCTCAAACATTGATAATTACATGTGTTCAGATCCACACGTACATGTAAACCTGTTCAGTACTATAAATCATATCCTTAATCTGAACTTGAATTTTGAGAGAATATGAACAATTTGTCAATTATTCATTTAAAAAACTTTATTTAAAATTTCTTAAAATGATATTTATTTTTTGTCTGCTGTGTTTATCATTATGTTTAGTTTTAGGAAATGCATTTTATATATATACAAAATCTACTTACCTCTATTGTATATAAAACTGACATCAGAACTGTTTTAATTTTAAGTTTTTGAAAATATTCTTTATAGATCATCCCATACATATTTTGAAATTTTAATTCATGAAATTATTCAGTTTTTATCCCACATACAAGCATACCCTCATACTCATATCATTATAGCTTAATTGATTCCCCAAAATAATACTACAGATAGCTTCTAGCTATGGTTCTCGTTTATTCTATATATTATGCAGTGTTAAAATGATTTGATGTTTATTTTTAGATTTTTACCAGAGAAACAACTACTAGTAGTAATGCTGTTAAAAAGAGAGAAATGGAGTCCCCCCCCCCCCCCCCTCCCAATTGGCACATTTTTAAACACCATGTAAGGAGATGGGGAGCAATAACCATGTTTGTCACTAAAACACTTGAAACTTTAATCCTCAGTATATTTTCTTTGGATGAAATATTTATTAAATGAAAAACAATTAAATAAACAACAGAAAATGCCTACAAATTACCTTCAAAAACTTTTTTTTTAATCTGTAGAGTTATCTCCCATTTAATTTAAAAACTATTTGTTCTCTGAAATGTATTTCCCCAGTGAGATTTACATACTGATGGAATTCCCTGCTATTTATATACCACTAAATGAAAAAGTTGATTGTTTTTTATGTTCAATGTGAAAAACATATATTGAAGTTCAATTAAAATGCCACTTTTGTCAAGATTTAAAAAAAAAAAAATGTTTTTGTGACTTCCTACTATATGGGAGGCAACTCCATAAACAGCTGATTTTCACCTGTTGCAAAAAGCACTTTGATTTGTCAGGTAAGATAGCTCCTTTCGGAGCAGGCGAACGTAGGCTGAAACTACATTTTCTTAAATCAGCCGGATAAGCTCTTCGAAATACATATTATAAGAAATCTCAAATATATGCACAGGTTACTGATCCGTGTGTCCAAAGGTGGTCTGTTTTTATGTTTTTTTAGGGGGAAAATGCCTAATTTCCAGCTGATAACTTGTACCAATTTGCATGTTTAAACAAGAGATGTTGGATTTTTTTTTATTTAATCAGAAAGTTCATAGAATTATCTTTCCATTGATGTATAGATATCTATATAACTATGAATATCTGACTTCTGCATGATGGGTCCACTATTACATGCCCTGTTACAGAATGACGTCACGTAAAAAACTGTTGATTGCACCCTTAAGGGACAAATACAAAATATTAGTGATGTTTTAGCATAGACATGTGTTTGCGAATGGAGTAAAATAATTCTGAAAAATATTGTACGGCATGTATACATTAATTTAAAAGCATCAGTTTGGTATATTTAATGCAAATATTACAGATTTGTACATAGCAACCAGATATAAGAAAACCAGACTCTGTGCGAATATTGAAGTTTTTTAATTTTTTGCGACGTCATGATATTTTTATTCAATCCCTCATATATTTGGAACCAAAAGTTGCATATGAAAAGTGTAGATTTTTTCTACTTTGACCTTTACTCCTGATCAGTGTTACATAAAGTTTTATTCATTATAATATATATTTGGTACTTTTTATAGTCAAAAAGGTACACATGCCATTCCTAAGAAAAACACTATTTCAATATTTTCTCAACTCAGCTATAACTTAGTTCATATAGTACTAGGAACAAAATCTATTTAAAGTAACTTTATTCATGCCTATTTCATAGTTTTTATTCTATTTATTTAAAAGAAACCCTATTTTATGATTTATTTTCTTTGTAAAACTGATGAAAATGTGATACAGGAAATGTTTGGGATTTGCCAGTTAAACTGTTTGCCACTGGCCAATATGCCTCTACCGCGCGACATAAAAAAAGAGCTGTAGTTTCACTATTTGTGGTCACAATCCTTAAAGTAAGACATCATTTTAATCGGTATAGTGTACAGATTCAGAAAAGCTGAGAATTTTTTATATATCGCATACAAGGTTTTGCTTAAGGGTGCTATAAACAGTTTCGTACTAAAAACTAGGGGTATTTCCCCAGTGAGATTTACATACTGATGGAATTCCCTGCTATTTATATACCACTAAATGAAAAAGTTGATTGTTTTTTATGTTCAATGTGAAAAACATATATTGAAGTTCAATTAAAATGCCACTTTTGTCAAGATTTAAAAAAAAAAAAATGTTTTTGTGACTTCCTACTATATGGGAGGCAACTCCATAAACAGCTGATTTTCACCTGTTGCAAAAAGCACTTTGATTTGTCAGGTAAGATAGCTCCTTTCGGAGCAGGCGAACGTAGGCTGAAACTACATTTTCTTAAATCAGCCGGATAAGCTCTTCGAAATACATATTATAAGAAATCTCAAATATATGCACAGGTTACTGATCCGTGTGTCCAAAGGTGGTCTGTTTTTAAGTTTTTTTAGGGGGAAAATGCCTAATTTCCAGCTGATAACTTGTACCAATTTGCATGTTTAAACAAGAGATGTTGGATTTTTTTTTATTTAATCAGAAAGTTCATAGAATTATCTTTCCATTGATGTATAGATATCTATATAACTTTGAATATCTGACTTCTGCATGATGGGTCCACTATTACATGCCCTGTTACAGAATGACGTCACGTAAAAAACTGTTGATTGCACCCTAATACTATTGTCCTTTAGAAATTTTACATTAATTTCATTGTTGATAAAAGGATTATGTGAACAGACTTCTACTGAATGATTGAATGTTTTAATTAGATTTATTTATATTAATGTTACTCAAATTGGTTGTAAAAGTACATGCACATACATGTATAATAAGATGTTCCTTACAAGTTTGAATGATAATTTGTTGTGTTAAAGAATATATAGGTATTCTTATTTTGAATAAAATCAAATATTATATGCATATGTTTTCTTTGTATTTATGCTTGGGTTGGAAATTTTAAAGGTGGACTATTCCGGGTGCAGGAATTTCTCGCTACATTGAAGACTGCTGGTGACCTTCTGCTGTTGTTTTTTTCTATGGTCGGGTTGTTGTCTCTTTGGCACATTCCCCATTTCCATTCTCAATTTTATTTGTTTGCTTTGTTTAAAAAAAAGGTTTATCACTAACATTTTTAACAATAAAAATCCTGGTTACCCTTCTATCGATAAGTGTCATGCCAAAAAATGACTTACATGTCCCCGTCTTTCCACCAACAATACAGTTAGGTCCACGTTTAATGGTCGCACATTTTCTTTGAATTTTGAAACTGATATAACTTGAAAAACAAACAGTATTATTTATTTACTCACATGAAACAAACCGGGATGTGGTATTCAGTACGTAGGAGAAACTGGAGGATATTTATCTAAACGCACTCAAGAACATCTGTATCGTTTTAAAAGACCCAATAAATTCAAAAGTATCATTTACCAACACCTTAAGAAGCACAACCATCCTTTTAAATATTTAGCAGTTCAACCTTTAGAAGTAGTAAATAAGCAGCCTGGTGAATCTCATTCAAAGTTTGTACGATCACGGAAAATAATTGAATTAAATTGGATTAAAAAATTACAGACAGTCTACCCTCTCGGTCTTAATAATAATATCATGGGAATTTGTAATATATCTAGAACCGATTCCGTTAACATTTTGGATATAGTTTCTAAAACTGTTCGTAAAAACCGTTCTCACGGTCGTAGGACAAATGGCAATCAAAGAAAATTTCGGACCAATCATACCAATATTTCTGACCTAATTTCTATTTCAAAAAACAACGGCAGACATTATCTGTTAACAAAACTCTGTTCATTACCGGTTAATAAGTTAAATAAAATTTTGGAGGATTGCAACACAATTTCATATAGCAGTCCTAAGTATGAAATTGTTCAAATTATTATGGCATATTGTTATTCTAAACTATTTCCCAAAATTGATCGCCCTGAAGATCATAAAAAACATTTTATTAAAATAAAGTATGTCAATAAAGGTTTTGATTTTGTAAATATTGCCAGTATATTTAACGACCATTCTGTTAAAGAACAAATTCCTGGATATTTTGACAATACTGAGCTACCTCTTATTTGTCACATTTACAAGAAATCTACCCGAAAATTTGTGTTTAATTATAGTCAACTGTGTAAAGATGTTAATATCAGTGAAAATACACCTACTTCATGTAATTGTAGTACCTCCGAATATATTTAATGGACCCATTTCCCATGTTATAACAGGAGATCTTAATAACATCGTTCAAGACCGAGAGTTAAAATCATTCCTCAGTAAAGGACCTAAATATCATCCCCCGTGAATTATTAATTGGAATGATTGTCGTGATATCATCCACGACCAGGGCCGTAACTACATTGAGGCAAATGCCTCATGCTAGAAATTAAAAAAAAAAAAAAAAATGAAACAAAAGATTGTCTTAGGCAGCAACCATTTGATTTCCTGGGGGGGGGGGGGGGGGGGGGCTATGGGTTTTTTTTCTGGACAATTTTTTCTGACATTTAGTTTCCATATCAAACTCGTCTTTTTCTGTTTCAATTGTAATGTAGGTCCTAAGTTGAAGTGGCGATTCCAGAAATGGGGGTCCACTTACTGTCTAAGAGGGGACCCGCTCCGTTCACGCTTCCGTGATTTCCTATACAATCAACCAAATTTTTCCTAGAAAAGGGGGGGGCGCACTCTCTTAATCCGCCTCTACAGTAACGTTTCTACGTATCTATTAATCACTGGATCTCTAATGTTTAGATGTGAGCGTCCCCGATGAGATTAAATTTAGAAAAGCGTTCCGGACGTTCGAAATTTATAAAGTGTTATTTCCATTTTTAAGTAAAACATTTCTTGCACCAGATGAAGATCTTGTTTTGATCACATCTGAATACCGATGTTTTGATTTGTATTTATATTTATTTTCATCCATTTCTAAGTCGACTCACTCCATACTTACTGTATAAAATGGATAAAACGGGAAAAAGCTGACAAAAAATCTTTGGACTCTTTTTTTATTTCAGTAATGAAGATAGTTGATATACGTATTCAACATTTTAAAGAACATTTTACTATTAACAATAACCACAAAAAACCTATTTCTTGTTTCAAACATAAACTAAAAGAACTAGCCAAGAAATTTGTTTTTGTCCTGGCCGATAAAGCTGCTATTAATATTATTATTGTTTGACGTAAATTTTACATTGAGGTTCTGAAAAAAGAAATCACCAATTCACCAACATTCCAACTGACTCCATTTTCAGAAAACGACATCTGTAACATACATAAACTTTTAGCTACCGCTTTACAAGCAGAGCCAAATACAATGAAAGTCCCAACTATGTCCTGGCTTCCGAAGCTACACAAAACACCTTACAAATATAGATTTATTTCGTCTTCAAGCCATTGTTCCACTACTAAATTGTCTATTCTTCTTACCAGCACACTTGGTACAATTAAAAACCTGATAATAAATTGTTCAAATAAGGCCTTCGAAAATAGTGGAATTAATTACTTTTGGAGTGTCAAGAACTCGTTGGAAGTACTTGATAAATTGCATGCTTATATATTGGTGATTTTAAATCTGTTCAAAGTTTTGATTTTTCTACCCTGTATACCACATTGCCTCACATTCTCATTAAGAAAAAATTCACACACCTAATTAAATGGGCATTTAAAAAGTCAGAATGTGAATATATATGTTCAAACTCTTTTAGGTCATTTTTTAGTAGCAATAAACAAAAAAACTATGTCAATTGGACATGCTTTGATACTATATATGCCCTTGAATTTTTACTAGATAACATTTTTGTTCGCTTTGGGGATTTCGTATATCGTCAGATTATCGGAATTCCAATGGGGACTAACTGTGCACCACTTATTGCGGACCTGTTTTTGTATTGCTATGAGTTACAATTTATGACAAAAATAAGCAAAGACCCATCGAAACAACATCTGATAAACAAATTTAATAATACTTTTAGATATTTGGATGATATTTTGGCTCTCAATAATGACGACTTCAGTATGTATATTAAAGAAAGTTATCCTGTTGAACTTACTTTAAATAAAGCTAATACTAACAATGACCACTGCCCTTTCCTCGAACTTGATATCTATATTACTAACGGAAAGCTGAATACTAAAATTTATGATAAAAGAGATGATTTTTCATTTCCTATCGTTAATTATCCATTTTTAGATGGTGACGTTCCCTTGTCACCATCTTACGGTGTTTATATATCTCAACTTGTACGATTCGCTCGTGTATGTAACAATGTTTTAGATTTTAACGAGAGAAATTTATGTATTACTGAAAAATTATTACACCAGGGTTTTCGATATCACAAACTAGTCAAAACATTTACTAAATTTTATCATCAGTATAAGGACATCATTCGTAAATATAGCTCAACATGCAGACTTCTTATACGTTCAGGTATTTCACATCCAATTTTTTATGGAAATATTCTTTATAAAGCACAAAGGTGACAGTATTCACCTCAAAAACTAACAAAACCTTTGAATAGACTTATTAAGAAGGGATATAGTTACGATACTGTTGTCAGGTCATTAAAGATTGCATATTTTGGCGTTAATATTGATTCACTTATAGGGTCTTTGCATCGGAACTAAACACATTTATTCAAAAACCAGTTGTTGGCATGACACGGGTTATGTTCTTCTCATATATATGTCACCAGGCTAATTTGGACTTAATTTTTATTTTATTATTTATTTAGAAATTGAACTTTTAGAAAAGATATTATTTTACAAATTTAAATATTTACATGTATAGACAAATAATGTGTTAATCTTAATTAGTGACATATGATTTTCAAATATTTGAGACAGATTTATTGAGTTACAGAAATTAATATGAAAGACATTAATTCATACTAAAGGTGTGAAAATTATTGAAAGAATGAGATTATATGAGTATTATAAATTATAATTATCTTATGTATTAATTAATGTGAATGCTGTCACTTATAGATTAAAGTTTTGAAATGTCATTTTTAATTTGAGTATTGTCATGTTAATTGAGTATTGTCTATTTTTGATATCTAGTATAAATACTTATTGTAAACTTTGTAAATTTAGTTGAAAAAGAATATACTGAGAAATAGTAAGATCCATTAGATACAGTAGGAGTCATATTGTGTTGACGTTATCCTTTGTATATGTTATACTAGATTTTTGGCTTGGAATTAAATTATATGACTTGAATGTGTTGGATTTTTGTGAACTGCAACAACTAGTTCCTGATATTGGTGACTTTCATAGCGTAATAGTTTTTCTAATGATTTTACGAATAAAATCATGACCCCGTAACCACGCCCCTTCGGTTACATTATGGTGGAGGACCCGGGCACGTTGACTTCTATGCTCAACAACGATTCCAGTACCTTTAATAGCAGCAAGTGAGTGTTCCCAGTTTCATCAACAAATCTAACAACATGGATATTAATTTAAGACCTCAATGGAGACTCTGGAACTTTCCTAGTCAAAGACGCGTGTGTGGCAAATGTGGAATATTACATAACAGAATTTGTTTTGCTAATTCTAAAATGTGTTTCAAATGTGGAAAAAAGGGACATTATGCAAGAATGTGTTTTGCTCGTATACCGTCTTTGAAAGCAAAAGAACAACAAACAACAATAAAGAAAACCAAAGTGAAAAGTAAAAGAAGAACAGAACGGGATAGATCAAGATGGATTCAACATATGGACAGAAAACAGCCAATGTTTGAATTGCCATTTTCTAATATCAGAAATGCAGCCTTCGTAAGTGTTTTACAAACAAATCATTCAGTTAAAGTGGAACTAAAAAGGGTAAAAGAAAAATTAAAGGAGAAAAATATCAATGGTGAAAAAATTAAGGATCAACATAATATGAAAGATGAGGAAATAAGCAACCTAAAAGAACAATTGCATACAATGTGGGAAAGAGCTCAACTTTATGTTAAACAAAATGAGGAATTTCGAGAAGAATTGGATAAATTTAAATCAACACCAGACAACCTAAATATTAATGATCTTTATTGGCAAAATGAATTCTTAAGGACTGAAAATTTAAGGATAATTACAGTGAGTAATGATTTTAAGAAACAACAATATTTGGAGAAAAGCAAAATTGATGTAGAGTACAATGAAATAGTGAAAAGACATCCGATATATTTAGAACTTCAACTAGATTATGATCAACTACAAAAAACATTAGATTTATTTAAAGATTCAACAATGGGCAGAAAAGAAGAAAGAGAAAAATATGAAATAAAAATAGTACAGCTTGAAATGCAGATAAGACAATTTCAAAACCAACAACAACAGCAACAACAAAACCAACAACAACCGCAACAGCAGATGTGGCATCAACCAGTGAATGGTTACAATCAAAGACAATCTTTTAATTCTAATTATAACAGTAGGAACAATAGAGGACGTTTTTATTAACTTTTATTAACACGAGGACGTGTTATTTGTTGAGGAGGAGCCATTTGTCACCAGGCTAATTTGGACTTAATTTTTATTTTATTATTTATTTAGAAATTGAACTTTTAGAAAAGATATTATTTTACAAATTTAAATATTTACATGTATAGACAAATAATGTGTTAATCTTAATTAGTGACATATGATTTTCAAATATTTGAGACAGATTTATTGAGTTACAGAAATTAATATGAAAGACATTAATTCATACTAAAGGTGTGAAAATTATTGAAAGAATGAGATTATATGAGTATTATAAATTATAATTATCTTTTGTATTAATTAATGTGAATGCTGTCACTTATAGATTAAAGTTTTGAAATGTCATTTTTAATTTGAGTATTGTCATGTTAATTGAGTATTGTCTATTTTTGATATCTAGTATAAATACTTATTGTAAACTTTGTAAATTTAGTTGAAAAAGAATATACTGAGAAATAGTAAGATCCATTAGATACAGTAGGAGTCATATTGTGTTGACGTTATCCTTTGTATATGTTATACTAGATTTTTGGCTTGGAATTAAATTATATGACTTGAATGTGTTGGATTTTTGTGAACTGCAACAACTAGTTCCTGATATTGGTGACTTTCATAGCGTAATAGTTTTTCTAATGATTTTACGAATAAAATCATGACCCCGTAACCACGCCCCTTCGGTTACATATATTATGATGGTATGATACTAAACCCCTAACGGGAAGGATTGTGCCTGATGTTCATATGATGAAATCTTAATCTTTCAGTCAGTTTAATTGAAGTCTAGAGCTGGCATGTCAGTTAACTGCTAGTAGTCTGTTGTTATTTATGTATTATTGTCATTTTGTTTATTTTCTTTGGTTACATCTTCTGATATCAGACTCGGACTTCTCTTGAACTGAATTTTAATGTGCGTATTGTTATGCGTTTACTTTTCTACATTGGCTAGAGGTATAGGGGGAGGGTTGAGATCTCACAAACATGTTTAACCCCGCCTGTCCCAAGTCAGGAGCCTCTGGCCTTTGTTAGTCTTGTATTATTTTAATTGTGTACAATTTGGAAATTAGTATGGCGTTCATTATCACTGAACTAGTATATATTTGTTTAGGGGCCAGTTGAAGGACGCCTCCGGGTGCGGGAATTTCTCGCTACATTGAAGACCTATTGGTGACCTTCTACTGTTGTTTTTTTCTATGGTCAGGTTGTTGTCTCTTTGGCACATTCCCCATTTCCATTCTCAATTTTATTATCTCATTCTCAGTGAGGTAAGATTGTGTTTTATGAGCATGGAAAGTGAAATGAGTGCATACCTGTATAATTTTAATATGCACATGCTAAACACCAACTGAGGCAATTAAGGGCCATAATATTAGTCCGAAAGGAAGTTGACAATTGATAACTAGAGCTTTACAAAAGTCAAAGTGACCTTTCTAACTACTAACTGTTAGGCCTTATTTCAAAATGATCCAGAGTTTCCTCCCCTTGTGCCTTTGATTGAACTTATATTTAACTTAAGTCTTTGTACATGTATCACAAATTTTACATTACCAAATACATGAGGTCAAGGTCTACCAAACCAGGCATATACACCTTACCTCAATCAATACACCAAATATAGTTAGTCCCCCTAACGACGAAGTCAAAATGGACCTAAGGTTTGCACTCTGACTGTCTGTTCGTCTGTCCATCTGTCAGTTAGCAAATCAGATTTCCACACTTTTTTCTATTTGTTTCCAGATATTGATTTGATATTTGATGTATGGTTTTATCATGACAAGTTACAGATTAATTTCGAATTTTTTTCCGGCTTTTTGTTAAAGATATTGACCTGATACTTGTTGTATAATTAACACCATGACAAGTTATATATCAAGTTGAACTATATACACATACAATGAATTTTTAACTGGTAGGGAACTATGTTTTGCCATGAAATACCCAAAAGAATACTTGTTTCATCTGATAAACTGACCAACCATGAAAACTAACATGTGTATAATACCAAGAAAATTGGGTCAAGGCCACATAAAACCTGATCATGCTGATAGATAACATGAAACCTTTCATTCATTCCATACACCAAATATAGTCAGTGTCTGTACTTCATTTAGTATCTGAGAATTGACCAGACCACCACAACTTAAAACTATTGTCCAATGAACCATGGAAAAAGCTTAAGGTCAGATGAAACCTGCCAGACAGGTCATCAACCAAATTCAACTGATTTATTTCTAATATTATCTAAGAAACATACAAAACCACCAAAACTTGATACTAATGGACATTGAAGTGAGATCAAGGTCAGATAAATGTGTAAACCTTCAAATTGTTTTGCAAACCATATAAAGTTAAACTATTAATTATACATGTAGTATCTTTGAAGAAATCTACCATAACCTCAATCACTGACCCATGAAATGGTCTAAACCTCACTGACAGACCTGACAACCTTGCAAGGATCCAAAATTATCAAATATAGTTATACTATTACACATAATAAGTGAGTATGATAATTCACATGACCAAAATCTATACTTTTTTCAAGCAGTGAACCATGAAAATGAGGTCAAGAAGAACAATGGACATACATGACAGACGGAAACTTTGTATCATAAGGCGTATGCTTCCAAGCTATGATGTATTCTGGTCTTCTGCCTTCTGAAATTTAAAGCTTTATACAAATGATTTATAGCGCCACCAGGTAGTTACTCTGGACTCAACTTTCTTTTCAGGTGAGGAAAAAAATGCAGAGATGTGGTATGATAGCTTACATGACAACTATAAATATCCATCAAAAGTCCAATCTACATGATTGTTAACCATCAAGAATTTTAATAGATTAACCAGGTTTTGCCAGAATAAAAAAATTGCATAAATGCTCTCTGCAGGCACTTCCAAATATAACAGATCTTTGATTATTTTTGTTCTATTCACAACTTCAAGAGACTCCTGCTCAATATGATATGAGCTTGACATAATGTACATGATGTATTCATATTTGTTAAAGACTGTATGAGGAACTCTTATTCATGTCTATATTACATGTTATTATAGTTAAATGGTTAATAGAAACATGCATGGTTAAAATATCTATAAAAGTGGTGGAGTTTCTAAAAAGATTTTAAAGTGAAATGGAATATTTCTAAAACACCCCCTACTCCACTTAAATCCACACCAAATTTCTCCAGAAATTAATCAAATGAAAGTAATTTTTCATAAATATTATAAGAGTAAAAATATGATTGAAAGTTAATGTGGTCAGTTGTTCTTGTGTATACACCCAGTATTTATTTATTAAATGTGTTCAGGTCACATTCATGGTCCACACTCAACAGGCAAGATCTCAAATATATTTTAAAGTAATAATACATTATTTTATATTTATTGACTATAAGTTTCCATTCAACAATAAAACAAACATGTAATCATTGATATTCATTCAAATGTTATGTTTCACATAGCCAATAGGATTGTTGAATTGTCAAGAGCTCCTGCTCAAATTGCACTTGTGTCTGTATTTCTAAAAGGTTCTGTGTTTGTATATATCTTCACCTGGCATCAAACACTATCACTGTCAATAAGTTAAGGATATTAAAACAACTCTTCACATCTTAACATGAAACTTCTCCACATCAGTTAGAATCTGGTGTAAGAGCATTTTAGTATATTTCACTTTTAACTCAATCATCCTATAAATCATGTAAATAAAACATTCCATATAATTATACATCTATAAACTAGTATGGAATCTCTAAAGAAACACTAATTTTATCTGAGGTGCATTCCCCATCTACCTCTATAGAAAGGACAATGCAGATATATATGATAAAAGTTTAACTTCTAGACTTACCACTGTAGGAAGAGGGGCTGCCCCAGTATACATTCATGGTTATCCATGAACTTTAGCTTATTTTCATATTTAAATTTGAATTTTGAAAACTTTAAAATACAAAAAATTTTAATAATGAAATATTCATTGCTTGTCATTGATGCACAGTGGGTTATTTATTTTTTCATCAATCTTTATAAGATTTTTTTTATTTCTGGTAAGTTGTATTTCTACATAATTTTTGTAGTGATTTGCAATTCATGTTATTTTTTAGTGAAATTAGGCATAAACACTCTTTTACATGTTGTGTAAAAAATAATCATATAATGTACGGCAAAGAAATCAAAATTCAACCATAAGTTGCTCTGACCATATTAAAAAAAAATGTATGAATTTTCAAGCATAAAACTAGAAAGAAAAATCCTCTAAATGAAAGCAAAAATAAAAAGGAAAATTCTAAAGTCAAAACCACAGATTGCTGATTTTAAGGAACAAAGTTATCTCCCCTTTATTGAAGAATTTAGCCCACATCAATCAATCACAAAAAGTTTTGGTACAAAAGTAACAAAATACTTCATCATCAGAATATTACCCTTATTCTATAAATGAACTCTATTACTTCACATTATAATTGTAAACTTTAGTTTTGTTGATGTTATGAACATATTAGATATTATTTGAAATGTGCTTTATGTCATAACTCTATTCTTTACTTACTGAAGTGTTTCATTTCTTTGCTGGAAAAGATCATTTCGCAAAGTGGATTTCGCAAAATAAGGGTCAATGTTTCATTACTTTGTTGCAAGTACCCCATGTCATCCATTTATTTTTATCGAATACATTTTAAAATTCAGTTACTGTGTTTTCATGAGTAATCATTTTAAGTTACTGTGTTTTCATGAGTAATCATTTTAAGATACTGTGTTTTCATGACAATCGTTTTAAGTTTCTGTGCTTTCATGATTATTATTTCAAGTTACTGTGTTTTCATGAGTAATCACTTTAAGTTACTGTGTTTTCATGAGTTATCATTTCAAGTAACTGTGCTTTCATGATTATCATTTTAAGTTACTGTTTTTTTTATGAGTAATCATTTTAAGTTTCTGTGTTTTAATGAGTAATTATTTTAAGTTACTGTGTTTTCATGAGTACTCATTTTAAGTTACTGTGTTTTAATGAGTAATCATTTTTAGTTAGTTTTTTCATGAGTAATCATTTTAAGTTTCTGTGTTTTCATGAATCCCACGAATCATTCAGATTTACTGTGTTCATGAGTAATCAATGCAAGTTTTGTGTGATCATAATAATTTTTTAAGTTAAGTGTATTAATGCATACCATTGATCATTTTAAGTAACTGTGTTCTTGAGTAATTATTTTTGAGTAATTGTGTTCATATTAATGATTATACATCAAAGGATACTTCTTTTTGTTCTTTTCTTGTACATAATTCTGTAACCACACTCACGACATCTGATAGGATCTCTTGCTTTTATCTCATTTTCTTGGTGACACTCTGTAAATTTAAAGTTAGCATTTTGTATAAATCAAATATATGTATAAAGTTCATTTTTTTTAATATTCCAATCAAGGGCCCCCCAGTGAGAGGACATATCAACAACCATACGTAAACATAGAAAGGAAGATAAACTCCAGAAAATCTTTAGAAAAAAAATAGATGATTTAACCATACTTTTCTGTTAATTATTGTTTTTGTTTTAATTACAATTGATAAGCAAAATATTTTTTATTCAGAACATAACTGGCATTCAGTTAAATATTTAGTCCTCCCAGATTAAAAACTTTAATATATATATAATTGTTTTCTGTAATTTTTTCTTACCCCCACATATATAAATCATTGTCTGCTGTTTGGCAGGAGCTGATCCTTCTTTTGCTTGCTCCATGATTACCTGAAAATAAACAAAAAATCATTTATTGAGATAATAAGCCATTCCAATTTTCACAAGAGCAAAACTTGACAATGCATTTCCTTCAATTCTGTCTTGTTATCAACATTGTTGAGATGGAACTCATGTATGTCTCATTGACAAATGAGAAGTTCTGTATCTATTGTTCTTGTCTTTGATCACATGGATGAGAAGGGAAATATATATAACAAAGATCAAAACAAAGATCAAAAAGATCAGAACATGTATGCATGTTAATGCGTTTGGTGGTATTACTATTTATGTATGAGGGGCCTCGGTGGCCAAGTGGTCTTAGGTTGTGAGATTGAACTCGGCTCGTGTGGGTGCATTCAACTCAAATCTTAATTGACTAGGATTGTCAGTTTTACTTTCGAAGGTCCATGGTTTTCTCGTTTTTTTTTGGCGTTTAAACAACAGAAATTCATTAATCAATTTATGTGTGATCATGAATGCAGTGATCTTCAAGGATTTTTTCTCTATGGGCACAAGGCCCCCTAAAAATATAAAAATTAATTCAATGGGCCATTTTTTTTTAATTAAATGGCCATATTGTCAAATGAGTGGGTCGTTTGTTTACAATAAGAGGTAGTGGTTACTGGTATGATTCTAATTGATATTATGGATATTGTTCCTGTGCTTTTATAATTTCAATTCCAATGAATAACTTTGTCCAAACATCCAAACAGGCCAACATTTATGATAACCTTTATTTACAATGTTAAAACTGGTACTGTTGCGGTGTTCATATTCATGTTTTTTTTAATAAAATTTGGGTCTTCTTCGATTGACATACTATATTCCAGACGTTCCCTATTAGAGGACTTTTCAGGCATTTCCTCTGCACTTCTTGTTTTAATATTACTTCTGTACATTAAAAAGAATAACAGTCATGACAGTAGAGAGTGACATTAATTGACACAGCAACAATTCGCCAAAGGCATGTTTCAAAATATTCAAACGTGTCAAACACCCAAAAATTGCCAAGGACACTTAAGTGCAGTCGGAAACCCGGTTGACATAGAACAAAAGAATCGAAGCTCTTTGTTAGAGAAGGCGATAAATGCTTACGGTAATGTTTACTATAGTGACAAAAATTTTAAAAGTTAATAGAAACAAACAAAATTACAATTTTCTTCTCAATTAAGAAGTGTTTTATTTTAAAAACACCATTTGCATAAGTTGTCAATTTATCTAGTACATAGTTAAGCAGAACAATTAGATATCAAGTCGACGACATGGGTATCTTTCAAGTTGGATGTAGAAAATGCATAACCTCCGATTCTAAAAACTAGAGGCTCTAAAGAGCCTGTGTCGCTCACCTTGGTATATGTGAATATTAAACAAAGGAAGCAGATGGATTCATGACAAAATTGTGTTTTGGTGATGGGGATGTGTTTGTACATCTTACTTTACTGAAAAGTCTTGCTGCTTACAATTATCTCTATCTATAATAAACTTGGCCCAGTAGTTTCAGTGGAAAATGTTAGTAAAAGTTTACAAATTTTATGAAAATTATTAAAAATTGACTATAAAGGACAATAACTCCTTAGGGGGTCAGTTGACCATTTGGGTCATGTTGACTTATTTTAAGGTCTTACTTTGCTGTAAATTATTGCTGTTTACAGTTTATCTCTATCTATAATAATATTCAAGATAATAACCAAAAACAGCAAAATATCCTTAAAATTACCAATTCAGGTCAGGGGCAGCAACCCAGCAATGGGTTGTCCGATTAATCTGAAAATTTCAGGGCAGATAGATCTTGACCTAATAAACAATTTCACCCCATCAGATTTGCTTTAAATGCTTTGGTTTTTGAATTATAAGCCAAAAACTGCATTTGACCCCTATGTTCTTTTTTTGCCATGGCGGCCATCTTGGTTGGATGGCCGGGTCACATGACACATTTTTTAAACAAAATACACCAAAGATGATTGTTGCCGAGTGTGGATTAATTTGGCACAGTAGTTTCAGAGAAGAAGATTTTTGTAAAAAATTACTAAGATTTACCAAAAATGGTTAAAAATTGACTATAAAGGGCAATAACTCCTAAAGGGGTAAACTGACCATTTCGGTCATGCTGACTTATTTGTAAATCTTACTTTGCTGCACATTATTGCTGTTTACAGTTTATCTCTATCTATAATAATATTCAAGATAATAACCAACCAGATGCTCCGCAGGGCGTAGCTTTATACGACCGCAGAGGTTGAACCCTGAACGGTTGGGGCAAGTATGGACACAACATTCAAGCTGGATTCAGCTCTAAATTTGGATTGTGATTAAATAGTTGACACAGCATAGGTTTCTGACACAGAATGAATGTGTTCTAATGAACTTAAATTTTTTGTTTTCTCTTAGAGCAATTTACTATGCTGTTGAATATTAATCCTCACAAAAAAATGTTTGTAGAAATTTTCTTTTTTATTTATGAAATTTCAAATGAGAAAAATTGAACCCAATTTTTTTAATCACATCCCCCTTTCCCTTATTCCAAAACTAATCTCAATTAAAATTTCTAATGGAGTTTGCAACAATAACTACTCATTTAAATACATCATAAAATATTAAGATGTAAAAAAACTGCTTGTTATCACTGAATGGTAAAGATTATTTTAATTTATCAGTTGGTAGTAAAAAGTGAATATACATTGTATATTGTATATAACAAAGATTTAAGTTGATTCTGGACAAAGAAAGATAACTCCAATTAAAAAAAAATCTTGCTATTGCACAATATTTTGCAATTAGATATTTCTTGCTTACTATTCTGGACAAAGAAAGATAACTCTAATTAAAAAAAAATTTGCTATTTCACAATATTGTGCAATTAGATATTTCTTGCCATTGCGCAATACTGTGCAATTGAAAAGACTTGCTATTGCACAAAACTTAATATAATAATTTTAGATCCTGATTTGGACCAACTTGAAAACTGGGTCCATAATAAAAAATCTAAGTACATTTTTGGATTCAGCATATCAAAGAACCCCAAGATTTCAATTTTTGTTAAAATCAGACTAAGTTTAATTTTGGACCCTTTGGACTTAAGTGTAGACCAATTTGAAAACAGGACCAAAAATGAAGAATCTACATACACAGTTAGATTTGGTATATCAAAGAACCCCATTTATTCAATTTTTGATGAAATCAAACAAAGTTTAATTTTGGACCCCGATTTGGACCAACTTGAAAACTGGGCCAATAATCAAGAATCTAAGTACATTTTTAGATTCAGCATATCAAAGAACCTAACTGATTCATTTTTTGTCAAAATCAAACTAAGTTTAATTTTGGACCCTTTGGACCTTAATGTAGACCAATTTGAAAACGGGACCAAAAGTTAAGAATCTACATACACAGTCATGACAGTTAGATTCGGCATATCAAAGAACCCCAATTATTCAATTTTGATGAAATCAAACAAAGTTTAATTTTGGACCCTTTGGGCCCCTTATTCTGTTGGGACCAAAACTCCCAAAATCAATACCAACCTTCCTTTTATGGTCATAAACCTTGTGTTTAAATTTCATAGATTTCTATTTACTTATACTAACGTTATGGTGCGAAAACCAAGAAAAATGCTTATTTGGGTCCCTTTTTGGCCCCTAATTCCTAAACTGTTGGGACCTAAACTCCCAAAATCAATACCAACCTTTCTTTTGTAGTCATTAACATTGTGTTTAAATTTAATTGATTTCTATTTACCTCAACTAAAGTTATTGTGCGAAAACCAAGAATAATGCTTATTTGGGCCCTTTTTTGGCCCCTAATTCCTAAACTGTTGAAACCAAAACTCCCAAAATCAATCCCAACCGTTCTTTTGTGGTCATAAACCTTGAATCAAAATTTCATAGATTTCTATTAATCTAAACTAAAGTTATAGTGCGAAAACCAAGAAAATGCTTATTTGGGCCCTTTTTGGCCCCTTATTCCTAAAATGTTGGGACCAAAACTCCCAAAATCAATACCAACCTTCCTTTTGTGGTCATAAACCTTGTGTTAAAATTTCATAGATTTCCATTCCCTTTTACTAAAGTTAGAGTGCGAAAACTAAAAGTATTCGGACGACGACGACGACGACGCCAACGCCAACGTGATAGCAATAAATTATATACGACGAAAAATTTGAATCGTATAAAAACAGTAAAATTTCCTTAAAATTACCAATTCAGGGGCAGCAACCAAACAATGGGTTGTTCGATTCATCTGAAAATTATAGGGCAGATAGATCTTGACCTAATATACAATTTTACCCCATGTCAGGTTTGCTCTAAATGCTTTGGTTTTTGAGTTATAAGCCAAAAACTGCATTTTACCCCCATGTTCTATTTTTAGCTGTGGCGGCCATCTTGGTTGGTTGGCGGGGTCAGCAGACACATTTTTCAAACTAGATACCCAAATGATAATTGTGGCCAAGTTTGGTTTAATTTGGCCCAGTAGTTTCAGAGGAGAAGATTTTTGTAAAAGATTACTAAGATTTACGTATAATGGTTAAAAATGGACTATAAAGGGCAATAACTCCTAAAGGGGTCAACTGACCATTTCGATCATGTTGACTTATAAGTAAATCTTACTTTGCTGAACATTATTGCTGTTTACAGTTTATCTCTATCTATAATAATATTCAAGATAATAACCAAAAACAGTAAAATTTCCTTAAAATTACCAATTTAGGGACAGCAACCCAACAACGGGTTGTCTGATTCATCTGAAAATCTCAGGGCAGATAGATCTTGACCTGATATACAATTTTACCCCATGTCAGATTTCCTCTAAATGCTTTGGTTTTTGAGTTATAAGCCAAAAACTGCATTTTACCCCTATGTTTTATTTTTAGCCATGGTGGCCATCTTGGTTGGTTGGCGGGGTCACCGGACACATTTTTTAAACTTGATACCCCCATGATGATTGTGGCCAAGTTTGGTTAAATTTGGCCCAGTAGTTTCAGAGGAGAAGATTTTTGTAAAAGTTAAGGCAGGACGACGACGAACGACGCCGGACGACGACGACGGACGCCAAGTGATGAGAAAAGCTCACTTGGCCTTTCGGCCAGGTGAGCTAAAAATTACCATGGATGGAAAACATTTCAATCTATTTGTTCAGTAATTTTCGTGTCAGCCCTTCTATTATGTAACTCATGAAAAAATTCCAACAAATGGGTAACAATTGTATAGAAAAAAGAAAATCGAGTGCACCTTTCTATATTAGGGCGTGTTTGAGTTGAATATTTTGTTTTGATATCGTACAAAGCAAGAATATTTCATACATTGTCTCGCTTCAACTTTTATCATTTTTATAAACCAAAGCTAAAGGTTGACTTTATAAAATAAAACAATCACAGTACTATAAGATGAAATATATGGGTCAAGTGAAATACCTATCTAATGAATCACAAAAACAGAGTAGGTGTGTTCGAAAAGCTATGTTTTTACTGAAAGTACTTGACGACAGTCTTTCAAATTGGATGATGAAAATGCATATCTTCAAAAATTAGAATTTTGTGTGTGTGATAACTAGGGTTTATAGTCTTCAACCACTAAAAAAATCTAGTCTGCCCTTCCATGAAAAATTTAATTAGAATTTTTTTAAATGTTTATGAATTTTCAAAAATTCCACTTGGCAACTGATCAGACAATAATTTTAAGTTAAATCAATGCAGACAAGATTATTACAATGTAACTGATGCTCATTAGCTAATTGATACATTTGTCTTTTTAAATACAACTGACATATATAAGGATCGTAATGGTGCAATGCGGATATATTTATCGGTTTCCAAGAGCAAAATTAGTAGCGTGCCATCCCTACAATGGCTTCCATTTCTATGATTGTGAAAATGAACTGGCGTAATGGGGAGATAATTTTGATGAAGTAGAATCCTGACTGAGTGCCTTTCATGTAAACAAATATTACATTCGAACAAAGGCTTTTGGGTATTTGCCTAGCGTGTTGACTATTCCTACCTGCATGGGTACGCACAGACAGGTGATGCGCCAATCATTGGCGGGAATTCTACACAGTTTTGTATATTAACAAGGTGACAGTACTGACACGAAACCACAATCAGAAATCCATTTTACCATATTTAAACATAAAATAGAGAGGAAAATATTGTGCACCAAGTGGGCGCTTACAAATGTCACTCTTTGCGCCGTTTCTGGTCCAAAAGCGCAATTGGCACTTGGTGCACGCCCTACCTGATCACTGGAATGATGAAAAGACCTACTGCCTATAAACTGGAGTTATCTCCCATGCAATATATATATATATATATTTGATTTGTTTGTGCTTTTTTGGTATAAATGCGTCTGTATGCTTCATTGTAAATAAATCATTTATATTACAAAAAATGTTATCTTTAAATGCTTATGTTTCAAGATTTGACTTTTTATTATTAATCATTGTATGATCTTGTATGGTGTTTTTCTGGATTTTGTATATTTTTCCAAATTTTGTATATCAGATGACATTTCCTTCAAATATTTCCCTACATTGTAAGATAAATCAATGAATTTGAAACATACTGCAGTTTGTGTCTTTACTTGTTGTCTTCCTTAAATAATTAGGAGAAATAATGCAAATTTGTCAACTTGCACGTTGTTTCGTTTTTGCTTCTCCGAAACAGGAAGTTCTAAAATTGTAAACAAATAATATCTCGCGAGAGTATATAGTTTTCGGTTTTCTCGAGACTTATCCTTATGACAATTCTTTATTCGGAGTGACTCGAAAGAAGAACGATTTGATTGGTCAAATTTACTTGGCGAATATTTTGAAAGTATCAATTTTTATCTGAAGAAAAATATTTGAAAACAGACATTTGTGCATATATTTTAACATTTTAACTGTTGAATCTATATTTTTACACACTCATTTCACTACCTAGCGTATTGATTTCGACGATTCTTATATCAATTTTGAATGGTAAGTCATTTTTGGTTGCACTGATTGCGTGTCCCAAAGTCCCAACCTTCCCGCTTTGACACTACCAAGCCCACTTGTTTACAAAATTAAAATTGCATAATTTTTACAGAAAGAATGGTGTTTTGATATGAGATATGAATCAACGAGTTTAATTTATGCCTTAATCCTTTTAATATTGTTTAAGATTCTTTAAAAATTTTGAATAAACGTGAGACTGTGAGTAAGTCACATCTTGTATGATTTGAAAGAATATTTGGCAAAGTCAGGAAGGGATACCTGTAAATCATTGATTTATATCATAACATCTGCAGATTTTGTTTATACACCTCTATAAACTGTATAGTGAGTTCTTAAGTGTAACCTGAGACTATACCCTAGGTTTAACGGATACAAGTCAAATCTGCATCCAGGGGGGGATAGGACCTTTATCGGGACTCTGGGATCGGGTGTTTTTAAGCTCGGGATTGCGGGATCCGGGAATTCTTTATTTCGAATTTCGGGATCTGGGATTTTTATTCTTCAAATTTGGACCTCGGGATTTCGTGTTTTTAAGCCCTGGATTTGGGGACCATGACCCCTCCTATCCCCCCTCATATAGAAAAAGTCAAATGGGCACCTATTTAAAGTCAATTCTGCATCCAATAATATTTGATATAATAAATATAAATATTACTAAAAATATAAATTCATGATCTATTTTGGGGGTTGGATTTTAGCTAGCTGCGGAACCGTAGCTCTTAGGTCCTTATGTTATTTTTTTACTATGGTCCGCAAATAGTCAAAAAATAACATAAGGACCTAAGAGCTACGGTTCCGCAGCTAGATTTTAGCATGCATTAAAACGTATCAAGCAGTTAGAATACAAAAGTTTTCCAGTGGCGGATCCAGAATTTTTCATAAGTGGGGGCCCGCTCCAGTCACGCTTCAATGATTCCCTATATAAGCAACCAATTTTTTTCCCATTAAGGGGGCCCAGGCCCCCCTAAATCCGCCTCTGCTTTCCCAACATTCTATGACTGACGTTTTTTTATAATTTTTCTTTTCAATTAATTAATCACATACAGATAGTTACTTCAAAAACTTCATAAGAAACAATGAAGCCCTTACCCAAGCTGTTTTTTTTAACAATGAGACAATTAGAAGCAATAAAATGAAAAACTAAATGTATGAGTCCCTTTCAAAAATTCAAACTTTTAGGCAAAATAATTAGCAGATAAAGGTTTTTTTCAGAAAAGTTTAAACAGTATTAAACCAACAATCCTGTAAAATGTTCAACTGGTTAAAAAATGCATTAAAAATATCCAATACCTCTTATATATAATTAAAAATACCCATTTAGTTTATGGGAACATGTAGTTGGAACCCCCCCCCCCCCCCCCCGTTTTGTCCTGGGCTAGGAACCCCCCTTTTAAATGTAGTGGGTGGTAAGAACTGAAAATAACTGGCTTTAAAAATTTGCACAAACAATGCAGAGTAAACATGGTAAAAATAAATATTCTCCCTGTCTAATTTCAAAATTGGTTAAAGGTCTTCCTCATAACTTTCTGTTCCCTGAAATAAACCCATTTGGATACCAACATGTATTTTCACTATATATTTGTTATCTATGACATACTTGTATGAAGTCATTTCAAATAATATCTGAGTACAGGGTTAGAACATGCAATTTTTTGCATGATAACAAATGGAAGATTAAACGATGCAAAAGAATCCATATTAAAATTGCATTATCTTTTCTTAATCTTAATCATAGTTAATGATGTATTGAGGCAATATATTTTACCAGGCCAGGCCTAGGCATTGTGAAGTTTTGATAAACTGTTTATAAATTGACTTTAGTTTATCAATGAATTAGTCTTCCATATATTAATATTTCAAAAACTGATAATAAAATTATAAATTAAAACAAGAAATGATAAACTTTTTTAAACCTATTGAAGTAAATATTTAGATTTTAGTTAATAATCATTTTAAGGTAGTACCATGATTCAATTTAGTCATATTTGATTTATTTTTTAGTTTACTTATAAATGTATGCAAGCATGAAACACAGAACATAAATACCAATGTTAAAATGAGAAAACAGCATATACACATGTTATGAATTCAAAGATATGAAAGTAATTATATAATTGACCAGTGTCAATCAGTTATTTGAAAGTTCATTAGTTAATGACAAAATATTTGATCTGCATTACCTGAGGAATGCAAGTGTCATAATTACCTTTAATCACCTCAGGTCATTTGCATATTGTCCTACATTTCATTGTCAATCTTTAGTTTAATAGCTATATAGTTGTTAAAAAATTGTAGAAATCTGCTATCTTGTAATCAAATGTGAAAAAGACCTTTGATCAAGAAAAAAGTTGTATTACATTTTCAAAGGATTTTTTTACAAGGTGAACTGATATATCCTGATAAGCAACTGATAAGGTCTGTGATTATGAATTTTATTACTTAGATTTTTGTCAAGACTTAATCTTCATTTATGATATCATCAGGGATTATTATTTTCTAAAATGTCTAAGAGAAGATTGACCATAAAAAAAAAATTGGTAAAGGAGGAAGTACTGACCTCTGTTGAGTTTTTATTCTATAATATATAGTAATATTTTTAAATAAGGTAAGAAACTTGCTGATGAAAGTAAATGTTATTTTTAATTTTTAGGGTTTACCACATACTGTACATAATGTAAATTACATGTGCATTTCCCTATTCACTTTTTTCTATGAATGTGTTTAAAAAATGAAATTAAATGTAGGTTACAATATATATATGTTAAAAGTGATAATCGACTTGTTCAAGGTAGATGATGAGGGTCTTTTGTGTGAAAAATTACTAGTTTAGGTTTGAATTTACATCAATAATTGTCAGAAAGATACCCCTAATTATGCTATTATAATGATCTAAACATGCAATGGTGATATTTAAGAATTTGGAAAGAACCAAGAAGACATGGGTCAAATTAACCATTCAATACATTATTTAAGTACTGTGTAGTGCACATGCTACATTATTTAAAATGTAAAAAATGGAATCTGACATTGTTCAGATAAACACTTTGCTTTATCTTACCTGTCATGCTTGTATATTCTTTTAAATCAGCTTTAACTAATTTACAATGTAAAACTATTCTTGTTTCTTAAGGATGTGTAATCTTCTTATCTTAGACAGAAGGATAGATGTAAAATATTTTATTTTTATCATCATATTAATCATGTGTCCCCCCATTAATTAAAAAAAAACTAGACATTTTGAAACTTGTGTTGTCTTCCCTTTTAAGGAATTATAAGTATATTTTTTTTATTATGGCTCTCAGACATAGAACTAAATCTTCTGAGTACACACCTGTTTTTTGTCCCAAGCTGTCAATAATAAGCATTTGTCTGTCCAAGCTCTACCAATGTTGTGTACCCCAAGCTGTCATTGTATATATAAGCATTTGTTTGTCCAAGCTGTCACATCATGTGTTTCATTTTTGTACTTATACTTAAAATTTAATACTTTGACAGTTTATAGGTATTTTCTGCCCATTATGAGTATATATCAAATGCTTCATATTTAAGTTGCAATATATGTGTCAATTCAATTAACACAACTGGAATGAATTAAAACAATAACTTAATCAAGAATTGAGAAGTTCTCTATCTGGCACTTTACCAACCCACAGCTATATATATGTTTGCATATGTACATTTGTTCTCTAAAACTTTTAAATGATGGAAAACCTTATTCATTTTCATGTAAGGGCTATTCCAGAAAAAAATGTATGGGGGGGGTTGGAAGGCAGTTTTTGTCAGCACCCGCCACCCAGACAATTGTAATTTAGAATTATAGTGCGCTATAGTGTGAAAATTTGCTCTAATACCCATCACCCATGTATTATTAATATAATGTGCCTTCCAACCCCCCCATACATTTTTTTCTGGAATAGCCCTAAGTCAATTTTGTATATATATATATATATAGCAAAAGTAAATAAACACGGTGTACAGAATGCAAATTTAAAAATATTATTATATATATATATATACATTTTTTGTAAGTGCTTGTGATAGATTCCATTGTATTAAAGGGAGACAAACCTGAAAACTTGAAAACTTTTGTTAGCATGTTTATTTTTGTTATGCATACACAGTGTAATGTATAATTGTATAATTCAATCATGGAAACATTTTGCAATCATGTGCTCTAATGATTTATCATTAAGTCTTACAAGTCAGAAACTTCTCACATCAAAAAAGCTAGCTGTGTGGTTTAATTTTGGTGGCTTTAAATCAAAGCTAACAAACTATTTTAAATTAAGTTTTGCTGTCTGTTTAAGCATTATTAAGCTACTGTACTTGCACACATACATGTAACCCACTCTTATAAGTCATAGTAAAAAAACTTTCTTATATTGTACAGGATGTACAAATAAACATGAAATGTACCTTCATAAGGGTAATCATGGTAGTAACTTAAATTATGATATATACTTGTTCTCTTTTAGTTTGAAGAATGGATGACCTGTTACACAGACCGTTACCATTCCTGAGACCGCTCATGTCAACAGATTTCCGTTCAGATACATGTATGGAACCTTTCAATCCAGCAAAGATGAGGTCTGTCAGCACATCTACTCCAATTCTAACACGAGAGATGGTTGACCAGAAGACGCCCAAGGTCACAAGATCAATGTCAACAGGTCAAGTCAATGATTCAGGATTTGATGAATCCTTCACAGACTCATGCTGTGGTGACGAAACAATGTGTATGAGTACTCCAAGTACAGTTTGTAGAAATGATAAATGTACTCCTGTTACAAACTTTAATGATATGTACAAGTACAGAGGTGATAGTGGTTTGGATGATAGTTACACATGTGCTTTTAATGTCAAAGTCAATCGTTTCTTTGAAACACCAGGTTCCACATTTTTCGCTGACTCAATAGACGATTGTGATGACATCAGGGAAAGTAAAAGAAGTAAGAGGCAGTCCGTTAGCATTCCATCCTACAGTTTAAACCTCGACCTTGAACCTTGTCCCATGGAACTTGGTACAGACGATTACACTTCAAGTTTAGTGGAAAGATTTGATGAAGTTATGCTTAAATTTTCACCCATATATCCTGAAAAAGTGATTGGAAGGAAGATGGGCCTTGATCATGTGGACATCATCTCAGAACTAGCGGATAGAAACATAAGTTGTTCTGCAATACTTCAGTACTTAGATCCAAAAGATTTATGCAGGTATACATCTAACTATTGGTCATGAGCTAGTAATACATTTTCTTTTATTAGCATGATTAGGCCATAAAATATACTTCATCAAGTTATGAAAGTTATATGAAATTTTTCAACAACAAGAAAACTGTAGAAAACTCATCTCAACATTAAAAAAAAGACACTGGTTGACAAATATGAATATATACATAAAACTGAAGAAAATAAATTCTTTTGTAAAAACACTTTGTCAAGAGAGAAAATTATGGAAATGGCTAAAAGTGCTTTTAACATCTTTGTGAATTATGTAGTTACAACATGTACAAGTGAAGTACATGTAATATACATGCACAATGATTGTTAAATATAAGAGTGTAATCTGTGTCTAAACGTACATGTATATGTGTACATAGACCCCTAAAAAAATGTTGTAGTAATACTAGTATATCTTTAATTGTATACATATATATACAGCTGATCTAATGGCCATATCCCTTTTCAGTATGTGTGAGGTGAGCAGAAGATGGCAGACAGTATGTAATGGTGATCCAGTCAGTCGGAAAAGAAAGAGATCCATCACAGACAGACTGATCATTGGCAAGGTAAAATCCCTTCAATAATGATAAGATTTTGTAAACTGCACTATATTTTAATTATGGAAAACAAATACATTTTGATAGGATGTTGTAAAACAAGCTTTATAAAGCATGTTAAGATCATATTGTAAAGAAGAGAAGCAACAAAAAACAATATTATCCTTTTATAATGCAAATTAAAAGTTCTTTTTTTCTTTCAAATTCAGTCTCACACTCAAAGAGAAAATATTTCTATAATGAGTTTAAAAAAAAACTGATAATGATGAAGCAATTCAAAATACAAACAAAATGTGGCCACACTATAGATATGCCATGATGTTTGATGGCAAGTAAAATGGTTTGGAACACATTTACTTACATGTACTTCTGCGCATTCAGATTTCATTTTGTTTAATATTAACAGATGACCCATTTTTTTCTCCTACCAATGAAAGTTTCATTTGTTTTTTTAATAAAGCAATCCATACATATGGTTGTGACCTTGTATATTTTATTTTATTTTGTTGCTTTTAGAAATCTTCTAAGCATTTGTACCCATTACCATGATTACCTTTCAGACAATACATTTTCTTAATAATAATGATGGACATAGGTCTGTTTCAGGGAAACTTCATTTTCAAACAAATTTACCATTTCTTTTGTTGATTTTAGGAGAATGCAGGAAAAAGATCTCCACCAAAGCAGTTCCGAGGGTTAACGAATAGTCAGACCACATTGGCACCACTACAGCTTGTAGGAAAACTAACCAAACAACTGACTCCATGTTCTATTAAAGTTAATCTATTTCAAAAGGTATGTTAAATAAGGATTATAAATCAAAATGTATATATTTTAAAAAAAATGTGGAATATGTCATTGAGACAGCAACCCAAGACCACAACCCAAAAGTCAAGACAGACATTTTGTAAATGTCAACATACACAGGGGTGCTGGCCATGGGATATTGAAAAGTTGTTGCCAGAAAATTGTTCCAAAAATTTTGCACAAAGATAAATCAGCTAAGTTCTTCTTCAAATTAATGTACATCAGCTTTTCTAAATGTTAGAAAAGGTATCAAAAATTGTGAAAGGTTGTGATTAGTCAAGAAATTCAAATTATAAAAACAAAGTATAAAATTAATGTT
The DNA here is from genome assembly GCF_963676685.1 of Mytilus edulis. NCBI lineage: Eukaryota > Metazoa > Mollusca > Bivalvia > Mytilida > Mytilidae > Mytilus > Mytilus edulis. Next base: position 48,396,570 of record NC_092355.1, on the reverse strand, counting down.
CTTTGCATTTAAAGCTGACATAAAACAGTTTAGCACAGAATGATAAAAAAAGAAACATACATGTATATCAAATATTTATACATTGATATTCAGTTATGGTATTCCTACAAATTCATTATGAATATAAAATAGTTTTCTTGCTTTTCATAGTGTCTTTTATTTGCAGGCTGCCAGTTCTCTGAAGAATGATGAAAAATTAAGAAAGTGTCCGAAATGTTCCAAAGTGTCCAAAGTATTACCGGTCCAGGAAAGAGGACAGTGTCAAAACATGGATTGTTTGTTTGACTTTTGTACCAAATGCTTTTACAATTTTCATGGCTCAAAACCGTGTGTACCAATGTCACCTAAGAAGGCAAAGACCACGTCTATAGGAGGTAAAAAGAGTAAAAAGAATCTAAGAAGACTGTAGCTCATAAGGCAACTCTTGGTTGCAGGTTAAAAGTGCAATATATCCCAGCAAGCAATGCTGTGGAGTTAGCTGAAGGAATGGCCAGGTAGAGTTGTCTCCAATTAGGAGACCAAGAGAAAATGAAGTTATTTCCCTTTACACTGGAGATGACTTTGTGATAGAAAATCAGTTTGCTATTGAGCAGCTGGGGAAAAAAAGGTTGGCCATTTTCCATGATGGGCACATATGGAGGAATAGCTCTTTGATGAGCTGACAAGATTCAGCAACAAAAAGTCCAAGATGGGCTAGCCGGTGAATTGAAAGAGCCTTTAAAAAGCACACATTTTTAGATATTTATTTCTAGTCAATGATTTTTAGAATAATCACTTTAAAAGTTTTTTTTCTTTCTATGCTATTTAATACTTTCACAATGACCAAAACTTTTGGCAATTCAATTGTGCTTTAAAGACTTATTAAGTCAATTTTTCTTATAGAAATTTAAAAGATAGTAGCATTAAAGCTTAGATATGTTGTCTGATATATATTATTAACATATATATCATAAATCAGGCAAAAAGGGAAATTAAGAAAATATGCATGTATGCACAATATATGTAAACTTTTTATGTTTCTAATTTTTATACACTTATTTTTACATTTGCATGTATTGCAAACTTTGTTCTAGTAAATATTTTATACAATGTTTTTTTCATATTATTTTTATTTGTTATTTTTTATTTCACTTTTATTTGAATGTATTGTATGAATGAGAAGGAGAAATGACTTGATGCAAGAGTAGATTACATATATAGAGATAACAGATTTTGATGTACATGTATTAAAGAATAGATTTGAAAAGAACGTACTAATCAGAGGTATTCTCCAAATTGGAAAATTAAAAATTTTGATATTTGAAAAAGCTGACAACAGAATATACATTCATTAAAATCAACAATCAGAAAGGGCATTTTTATATGACTTGTTGATTTTTTGGAGAAGATATTCAGAAATTAAATGAAATTACAGGGTTGTGAAAAATTATAGTGCTCATCACTATGACAGAAATCAAGAGGGGTATAGAATGTGTTTCAGAAATATGAAATTGTGAAAGAGAAAACATGAATGATACCGTCATTGGATTGCATGAGTGAATCAATAAATTGAGTGTATATATAGTAGTGTGCATGTGTAAAAAAGATGGAAATGTATCTGATGGAGTAGTTGTGTATGTGTCCGCAGATTAAGTGAGTAAGCTATTATTTAATGACGGGAACACCAATGTGTTCAATTTATAATGACCAGACATGTGTTCATAAATAATATCTGCCACAAATGTGTTCAAAATGATATCCACCATAGATTGTGTTCCTTGAATCTCTTGTTACTGAATAAAATTATTTTATTTACACCTTGTTTTGATTATATAGATAATAAGATATACATATAAGTATGTTTATGTAAAAGTGTTCCATTTTGCCATTGACATGCAACCATTTTAGTCTTTGGCAGCCATGTTGCAACTGGGTATAGAAATTTATGTCTATGGCAGCCAAAAATAGTCATGCAATATCTACATGATCTAAAAAGCAAATCTACAAGGTGAATACAGATTACAGATACCCCGGTATTCATCTTGAAATACAAAGTGTTAGAACTTTTTACCTATCAGCAGAATGGTTAAGCCACAAGAAGTAAAATTTTACCTTTGATTTTTTACATTCTAATACATGATGGAAAATACACTAGTACATCCCGAGAACCAAAGTTTTACTATCCATAAAAAAGGCACTGGGGCAAAATAAAGCACATACAAAACAGATAATTGATGGACTACCATATTACTGCATGTATGATCATGTAAAACAAATAGACTTTACATACAATATACTTTTAAACTCCCTTTATCTGAAAAAATAACATTAAACAACCTGATTACTCCAAATTGATAGAAGCATGACTAGTTCTCACAATGTTTAGTAGAAAAAATCTGATCTACTTGTAACAGCATACAAAATTACATTACATACATGTACTGCATATGAAATTACTAAATATCAGCAACCTACCATATCTACCTCTGACATAAACAAACAAGAAACTGCACAATCTGTGGAATCAGATTGAAAAGGTTGTGCCTTTAATTAATGACTAAAAGTCGATTTGGAATTGGAACATACATCCTTGAGATCAAAAACAAAATAACTGGAAACAACATGACTATTAAGTTAACCAATACAATAAACAAAACAAAATGTCCAGCTCTTTTTTTCTTGTCAAAAAAAGAAGAAATTATAGACCATCAAATTTTAAATCTGGTAATTAACAATAAGATATGGAAGAAGGTGCACATTGAGGTAAAAATTAAATGAAAACAAATGTTCTATCAAAATTGTTTTCAAGCAAAAAATCATTACATGAACTATGCTAGCTGACACTTGAAAAGTAGAACCTATAGCTTTTTGGACTTATAAAAATGACTGGCTATTATTATGAAAATGAGAAGATCTGGTATAATTACCAATGAGACATCTATCCACCAAAGTTCAAATGAAGTGAATATAAGCTAATAAGTTATTCAGGTTCATCACTACAATGTTATCAATAATCGGGAGAAAATATATACTGTGGTACTTAGTTAGCTAGTTAACCATGGATTTATCTGTTGTATTTTGACTACGGTTATGTATAAGAGCAAGAAGATGAATGAATGGGTTAACAAAACACAATTGATGCAAACATTTACTATATAATGTAATGAAAAAGAAACAGCTATTCAAAACACAACCTAGTTCAACACATTCTTATTTATTGCTTTTGCTTCCCGAATTTGATTTCAGAAAGAAATTATTATTTTTGGTATGATTAATTTTAGTTTTAATATAGGTATAAATTAACACAGATATTACTACATGTATAAACACTTGCAGTCCTATATCCTGTCAGTACAAGTACATATTTTGTCATTTTCTCATTCAAATTGGATTAGAAGCCTTTACACTGACTATATTTGATCGAGGTGTTCTGATAGACATTTTAGGCTAAGACTAGACTGTTTATATTTTAGGTCAAATTGGGCCTTGAATAACTTTCACTATTGTTAGTACTCTTAGATCTGTACTTTTTGTTATTTGTTTTTTCATGCTTGGTGTTGATTTGATGAGATGAGATCCTTCAAGCTGATTACAACAGTTGAAATAAGTTGGTTTGTAACCTCACTGTCAAAGGTTAGAAGACAGGTTATTGTTTACATTCATGTAACAAGAGTGCACACACTGAAATGTCTCGCCTTCTTTACTTATCATTGATATTATGTTGATAGTCCAAAATATAAAGCTTTATTACAACTGTCACATAAACTTCACATTAACCAAGAAAACTAAACATTGACCAATGAACCATGAAAAGGAGGTCAAGGTCAGATGAACCACACCAGGCAGGCATGTACAGCTAACAATTCTTCAATACAACAAATATAGTTGACCTATTGCATACAGTATAAGAAAAACACACCAAAACACAAACACTTAACTATAACTGAACCATGAAAATGAGGTCAAGGTCAGATGACACCTGCCAGTTGGGCACCTTACAGTCCTTCCATACACCGAATATACTTGACCTGTTGCTTAAAGTATCTGAGACCACCAAAACTTAACCTTGTTCAGTGATCCATGAAATGAGGTCGAGGTCAAGTGAAAACTGTCTGACGGGCATGAGGACCTTGCATGGTATGCACATACCAAATATAGTTATCCTATTACTTATAATAAAAGAGAATTTAACATTACAAAAAATCTTAACTTTTTTTTCAAGTAGTCACTGAACCATGAAAATGAGGTCAAGGACATTGGACATGTGACTGATGGAAACTTCGTTACATGAAGCATCCATATACAAAGAATGAAGCATCCAGGTCTTCCACCTTCTAAAATATAAAGCTTTTAAAAGGAGTTAGCTAAGGACGTCACCGCCGCCACCACTTCCGGATCACTATCCATATGTCAAGCTTTTGGCGAGAAAAGTTGCAGGCTCAACAAAAAACCACATCATTCTCTATATGTCTGTCCCAAGAAAGGAGCCTGTAATCCAGTTGTTGTTGGTTGCTGTCTGCCATATTTGTTTTGCATTGTTTGTTATAAATTTGATTATATATCAGGCCATTGGTTTTCATATTTAAACTGTTTCCCAACTTACCTTTTACAGTTTTCTATTCTTTATGGGTTTTAAAGCTTGCTGTTGAAGGCAATACTTAGACCTATGATGGTTAAATTTTTACTACTTGTAACTATTATGAAGAGTTGTCTCATTGGCACTCATACCACATCTTCTTATATCTATTTGCTCATTGTTGAAGTCTGTATGGTCACCTGTAACAGTAAATGTTTACATCTTTGTCCTTATGTTTTAATTGACAGTTGTCTCATTGAAATCAATACCACATCTCCTTATTTTTTTTTATACTCATAGAGGATGGCACAGAGTATGTATAGAATATTTCAAACTTAGTGTGTGTAAAAACAAATAGGCAATATAAACTCACTTTGACACTTTCTCAAAATTAATAATATCAGGGGTTAAAAAATCCACTAGCCCGACGCCCGGGACTAGATAATTTACGCCTCGGGCAATTAAAATGTGTAATCCGATATGCCCGACGGACTAGTAAGAAAAAATTCTTGACGTTTCCAAAATAGAAAGTGAAAAATCCCTTCATCACTATTCTATGTTAGCCAATTCGATTCAATCAAATCATCTGGGATTCCAAGAATTAGAACTGGTTTGTACAGGTCCTGTTGTACATATTTTAAAAATAGAACAAATAACTCTGGCATGTCTAGGTTGTCTAGTATCATGTGTTGATCGCAATTCTCGTACTTTAAATATCGATTTCTCATATCATGGCTTGGGTTATTGTACATTGCTTATCGTGCCGAGATTTTCAATTAACGGTATTTGGGGGTATGATGTATTGATTGGTATTGACCTGTCTTGTTGCACAACTCTTGAGCACGAAACCATGCAACAAAATATTTCTTAATATTTTAGTACGGGAACCCCAGGAACTTCGTCAGTTTCAAAACGAAAAACGGTAGATGAAAGGAGTAACGAGGCTGAAAATTCACCCCTCAAAAATGCTAAATACGACATGGAAAAGCCGCGGAAAAAAATTAATAGTGTCCAGGACAGAAGGGCTGCCAAGTCTTTAGTCTTTAAACTATTGTTTTTTCTCTTTGATCTTTACAATTTGGCCAAAAAATCACGAATTCACTTCCTGAAAAATTGGCAGAACTGGGACACAATGATTCCCCTGGCAAGGTTGGCTGTTGCTGATGAAAAAAAAAACAGACAATGCTCTGTGAATCAATATTACCGTTAGTTGCCCCAAACACGCAAAAAATATGGGGACAAATAAGTTAGGTTAAGCACCAAAAGAATAAATAACAGATCAACAAAAATTATTAAATACAGTGTATAATGTCTCCTTCAAAACAAAACAAAGGACACCCACTTTGTATTTTGCAGCAAACTCTTGATTTTTAAGGCATGCTAGGGCTAGCAGGTCAGTTTTGATGGACTAGCAGTTCTTCCAACAGAGCTAGTAAAATCCTGCTGCCAATAAGTCCTGGGCTAGTTAGCTGTAACAAAAAATTTTAACCCCTGAATATTTAAGAAGAATCAACAGCCTGACACAATTGTCATGCATTAAACTTTAAAAACAATTTAGATATTTCCTTCTATTCTTATATTTTCAATCTACATTTTCCAATTGTACACATCTCTCTCTCTCTCTGTCCCTAACTTCACAGCATTATCCAATGTATCCATGTATTGCTTGCCTATTTGCTAACAGAGAATACATCTATAAACCAGCAGGTACATTACCCTGTTAAGCTATTCCTGTCCATTGTATCGAGGTGTAAACAACCTGATCATTGTCATCAACAGAACACAATATCACAGTTTTACGAACATTCGATCCCATTCTTGCCAATGATATAAAGTCTGACATGGATATCTGTTGTTTGTATGGCCGACACACAGCTATGTAAAATGAATGGAATTTGGCAGGATCTCCTACAAAGAACAAGTATGTATTGATGACATCCAAAGTGAGAACTCACATACTATAATATTAATTAATTATAATATTCTAGCAAAAGTATTTAAATTTTAAAATAGACACCTCCTCAAACAAATTAAGAGTTGTCTTTCTTTCAACAGTATAGATCTAATGCATAAAAAGAAGAAATAAGCTATTCCTTAAACATCTTCCCCATGTGAAATTGATCAATATACACATTCCCTGCCAGCAAAGCATGATACTACAAAACTTGTTGACATGCAGAACAAGCTTGCATGCCAGATCTAGAAATACAAGGCTTGTTTTTAAACAAAGTCGATTACATCATTTGGTACCAGTAGGTTATGGGAATTTACAGATAAAATAGCTAAATTAACAATTTTAAAGTGAGACCATGGGCAGGACTTAAGAAAATGATTGGATAATTCCTATAATTCTTGAGAAACTATCTAAGATTCTGTTTCTAAAATGATTATCAAATACCAGGTAACTTTTCATTTTTGATAAAAGAAAATCCCCTTAAAGTGCATTTCTCATTATTCAATTCTTCCCAATATGAATACAAAGTTGTCTATTTTAGCAAGGATTTGTATAGTATAGTCCCTATACAAATCCTTGATTTCTCTTTTATAACACCTGTAAGCACAATTAAATTCATCCAAATAGCTGATAAAGGTATGTTACCTTATAAAGTAGTCTATCATCTTTAGAGATCATAGCAAACCACATGTTGATTAAATTTTTTTAAACAATGTGTCTAGAAACGATATAAAAATTGCCAAATAATTAGAGAAAAATTAATAAAAGAAGTTTAAACAATTTTAGCTGTAGAAGATATTTCTATTAATGGAAATTCAGATGACAGAAGTCTGAATTTAATAATTGAAATTAAAATTTCACAACAAAAATCTTCTCAACAAAAATCTTCAACAAATGATTTCTCAGAAATGGAAAAAAAAATGTAGGGTCATGGATTTAACTTGGGTTGATTGTGTAACTTGAACCACATATATTCATGTTTTCCCGTTTAAATAGTTTTACACTAGTAATTTGTAGGGCCCTTTATAGCTTGCTGTGTGTTGCGAGCCAAGACAAGGTAAGACCATATTTTGACCTATAATGGTTTTCTTTTATAAATTCTGACCAGGATGGACAGTTGTCAAATTGGCACTCATACCACACCTTCTTTTATCGAGGTACTTTTATTTGGTTAAGAAATTTTAGAGCACAATTTATAAATTATCTAGTAAATCTCACCTGGATAAACCAAGAAATCTCCACCAAATTTACTTCCTGAGGTTAGATAATGCCCTTTCATCCATAAATCTGTAAATACTTTGTATCTCGTAGTCTCTTTGTCACTGGTAGGATAACTCCATTCAGAGGCACATTCATCTAAAGCTTCATTATATGGACTTTCTACAAATAATGAAAGACTTATTAGACCATCATATACCATGTATTTATTCATCAAAGTTAAACAAAGAGAAAGTTGATTAAAAAAAACTCATCTTTTCAGAAGTGAATCATCAATTAACTTTTAATTTTTAATGCATAGGTCTCCACTACAAGGAGATAGAAATCAAATCTAGACAATTTTCTTGTAATATTTCTTAAGGCAAAGTATACTTAATTGGGCAGTATGAAGTACAAAAATTAATTAACATCATATTAATTACAAAAACAATAATGTTACATGTACTTCAAAAATGTAATTCAAAATTTCAACATAATGGTACATTATATTGCTGAAATTAAAAATTACATGTAGAAAGGGAGACAACTCAATATTTTCATTGCAGAATGTTCTCATTTAGAAAATTGGAAATAATATGGAGCTAAGGAAGAACAAGTACAGGAGTTGGTAATAAAACACAATCTGATAAATATGAAACATGTAATACAAAGAATTAGTTTTAATGTTTAACTAAGAAATAAAGAAAGTTCAAGCAAAAGTCTTCCTTGATGTTTTACTGAAAGCCTTGTTCAATACAACAGATTTGGAAAAAAATATATTAAATTGTTAGCTGTAAATACTTCATGCACAAAAAATCTTAATAAGCATTAAATCAAAGGTAGCCATCCCCTTCAAGCCAATGGTAACCTCATTGAATGAATGACATATTAACTAACCAGTATAAAGTTGTACTAGAGAATTTTTCAGAGCAACTGGAGGTATCTGTATAGTGTCTATATCTATTTCTACATCTAAATCTGTTTCATTGACTGTTTCTCCTGCCTCTTTCTTTCTCTCTATTTCTTCCTTTAGCTTTTTTCTCTTTCCTTCTTTGATCTGATGAAGATTGTGCATCATTTCTTTCCTTCTTTCATCTTTAAAAAGTTCAATCTGAAAATTACAATGACAGTTTTAATTTTGATAGTGACCTTCTAATTATCATTATCACTGGGTTTCTACTCACACAAGCAAAAAGAGAGTCACATATGGAGTAGGATCTGCTTACCCTACTGAAGACCTTAGATGATCCCAGGTTATTGGTTGTGTTTCTATTGCTCAAGATCAGTCTTAAGTTTTCTATATTGTCTTTTGTGTGGTTTTCCATTTTTAGCCATGGCATTGTCAGTTTCTTTTTGACCCATTACTTTGAATATCTCTTTGGTATCTAAGATTGCCTATTTCTTTTTATTCTATTTATTGTACAGATGATGTATTTACTAACCATATTGTAATGTATACCTCTAAATAAAGATCAGACATGTTTTATTAAATATACTTTGAAAAAGTGTCATTGACTCATTGACATTGTTTATTTTAAATGGCAATCAGAATTTGTATTTAAAATGGACAAAGGGGGGTTTTGAAAGATAATATCTTGGGTCTGTGAAAATAAATTGCTAAAATTCTGTTCCTCTATCCCAATGAATAAATAAATTGTTACTAGTCATTTATAGATAAAAATGTTATAGTGGCACCATGGATATATATATGATCAAAGCTATTTAGATTTATAGAAGAAGAAACACCTTTTTTTCGGTATATATCTGTATGTAAACAGGTCATACTAACTGCCGTATAATGTTAGTTTGGTAATGATCTAATCTCTGGCTCTAAAGATAATAAAACTTTAACTGATTTTTTTCTCTTTTCTAGTAATAATACAGGGACATATTCAGCCCCTTTTAAAAGGGGGTTCCAACCATTAATCACCATTCTAAAGTATTGATTGTCAAAAAAATGGAGGGTTTCAAACCCTCTCCCCTAAACCCCTTGATTTGCCACTATAATACCATACTTAAATTGATGCTAACTGATGGAATACATGATTCAAAACATTATATAAAAAATCAATCTAATTAAAAAATGAGCGAGTGAGAGATTTAATTTTAATTAGATTGATAAAAAATAGAAATCAAATCATTATAAAAATAGAAATCAAATCATTATAAAAAAAGAAATCAAATCATTATATAAAAAGAACAATAATAACATTCCAAAATTTCAGTCTTCTATTTTTGGCAATTTAAAATATGTCAATGTCAAATGCCCAATATCTCCTTTTATTCATATTTTAACTTTAAAATATAAAATCAATAGATCATAGGAAGAAAATGTCTATTTAAATATATCTAAAGTATTTAATTTTATCTACCCCCTATATCTAAAGTATTTAAGTGCAAAGTCATAATTACGTCAGGTAAGTAAAAGATAATGAGTTATTTAAAAATGCACTATAAATAATGTTTAGATAAAGCAATGCGCAAGTCACAAAATTTTAATCTATTCACTGCATGAAGTATAATAACAGCTTATTCTCAACCTGAACAGCTGTCACTGAAGAAAATGGCTTACTCTCAACCTGTATACTGAAGAAAATGGCTTACTCTCAACCTGTACACTGAGGAAAAAAGCTTATTCTCAACCTGTATATTGAACATTTGTTGAAGACAATGGCTTATTCTCAACCTGCACACATAGCACAATCTTTTACAGTGTGTCAAATTTGTGAGGCGTCGCCATATCTAAAATGGAAGTGTATAGAATGTGAATTACTATTTTGCAACAATTGTAACGCAAAGTTTCATTCAAAAAGCAAAACTCTCAGTGAACATCATGTATTCGATATAAAAGAATGTGGAACTGAAGCTGCAATGAACGCAATTCACCAAACTGATCTAAAGAGAATACACTGCCAATTACACACAGGTAAAAAATGCTCTGTTTTTTGCAAAGACTGTTTCGTAACAATATGTACTAAATGTATAAAGGAATTGCATAAAGACCATGACTTTTGCGATATAAGTGAAGTGTATGAAGAAAAACTATTAAAAATGAAGAGCTATAAGAATAAAGTTGAATCAAACATAGAATTTTATTCACAGGAGGAAGAAAGACTGCAACAACAGATGTCAACTGGACAAAAATATTATAAGGAAATAAAGGAAAATATAACCAATCAAGAAAACCAAATAAAAAATGCTGTACAAATTCATTTCAAAAAGCTGTTAAGTGAAGTAGATTTCCATTGGGAGCCAAACAAGGAATTTTTGCAAAAACAATTAGCAGCTTTTAGCCAAACCAAAAAGGAGTTAGAGTTGACAAAAAAGGAATTCAGTGAGGCTCTGGATTCCTTTGATGTATCAAAAGTCCTAACAGCAAATATTCAAGTTAATGAACAACCGTTGGAAAAGGCTCGCATTTCATCAACTGATTTAAAAAACTATGAATTCATAAAAGGAAACTTTTCAGATAGTGCTATTTATAGTATTTTTGGTCATATCTACTCAGGTCCAAAATTTGAACTGATGAATACTTATGAAACCAGCACAACCTCCTGGACATCATAAATTTTGTTAGTGGATAATAGTTCTGCTGTCATGGCAAGATTGGTTGAAGATAAACTGCAGAAAGTAAGGATATCAGATGACTGTATAAGCGTTGATACTGAGACCAGCAAAACAGTGTATGACATGGCTATGATGCAAAATGGCACAAACATAATTGTCTCAGAGAAGGGATTTGATTTGAAAATATTACAACTTAGTGACCTCAGTGATATTAAAACATTTTATTCCTTTTCACCGTTTATAACATTAGGTGTCCATGTAAGCAAGAATAATTATGTTTTAGTTGGGATAGTAGAGTCAGAGTCTTTTATAACTTCAAAAGTTAACAGTGTTAGTAGAATTATAGTTCTTAGTACCAGGGGGAAAGTTGAAAATGTGCATGAATTAGATACAGACAATAAAAAGCTTTTTACTCGGCCAATACGAATCAAGACCGATAGTGAAAAAAATATTTACATTGTTGATTTAGTAAGCATTTCATCAGAAGGGAGATTAGTATCAATTAACTGGACAGGAAATCTTAATTGGATCTATGCTGGAAATGAAATTTTTGAAAATATTTTTCCAAGGGATGTTGAAATAACTTCAACTGGCTCTATTCTAGTTTCTGATGGGACAAATCATGCTATTCATCATTTAAGCCAAGATGGAGTATTAATTTGGTGTAAAACATTAGATGGTTTAGGAATTCGATCACCAAACTGTTTAAACATGACTGAAGGCTTAAATATTAGTAACTAACTAAAAATAAATTGACAGCTAATAACCTCAAAACAATACATTTCTTTATACATAATTTAAAAGCAGTGTAAGGCAGGTAGTTCAAACATGATATTGTACTCAAGTAATTGTTTATTAACCAGAGCACCCTTTTTTTTTACTGAATTTCCTTAACAGTTTGAGCCATAACCCCCTGAAGCCAATCCTAGCCATCCCTTTCTGGTATGGAAACTTATGGTATTATTTCAGGGAGATCCATACACTGTTCGGAAGTTCCAAAAGTTATTATATGAAAACAAGAAAAATGCTTATTTGGGACTTTTTTGGCTACTTATTCGTTATTCTTATAGGACCATAACCCCCAAAATTCAATCCCAACCTCCCTTTTTGTGGTTATAAACCTTGTTTTTAAATTTCATAGATTTATTGTAATACTTTTACAAAATCTCTAGTATTACAAGTACTCCTACAACAAATAAACCGCTTCGCTGAGCGCAGCTTGATACAACTGCAGAGGTCTGTTGTCAGACTATATACAAACAAGAGGCTGTCACAACGACAGCTATCGGATTTATTAACATTTATTTGTGTCCTGCCAAATCACAAGAACCATAACTGATGAATGGTGAAAGTGAAAATCGTCAATATCAAATTTGACCTCCATTTTGTCATCAGTATCAACATATTAAAATTTGAAAAGCTTAGGTTGAATGGTTCATGGGTAAATGCAACAACATGAATGGAAATGCCATTTTTCAATCTTTCAAGAACCATAACTCCTGAATGGTAAAAGTCAAAATCTACATTATTGAACTTGACCTCCATTTTGTCATCAGTAACAACATATTTAAATTTGAAAAGCTTTGGTTGAACGGATCATGAGTAAATGCACAGACAACATTTGGTTGCCGCCGCCCGACCGACCGCCCAGCCACCCGCCGTACATCCCCAAATCAATAAGCGACATTTTTGTCACAAAAATCTGGTTAAAAATGTAAAGTTCCACACATAACAGAAATTTATGAAAACAAGAATGTGTCCAAAGTACACGGATGCCCCACTGGCACTATCATTTTCCATGTTCAATGGACCGCGAAATTGGATAAAAAATATAATTAGGCATTAAAATTAGAAAGATAATATCATAGGGAACATGTGTACTAAGTTTCAAGTTGATTGGACTTCAACTTCATCAAAAACTACCTTGACCAAAAACTTTAACCTGAAACATGCACTTTCATTTTCTATGTTCAGTGGACTGTGAAATTGGGGTCAAAAGTTTAATTTGGCTTGAAAATTAGAAAGATCATATCATAAGGAACATGTGTACTAAGTTTCAAGTTGAATGGACTTCAACTTCATCAAAAACTACCTTGACCAAAAACTTTAACCTGAAACATGCACTTTCATTTTCTATGTTCAGTGGACCGTGAAATTGGGCTCAAAAGTTTAATTTGGCTTTAAAATTAGAAAGATCATATCATAAGGAACATGTGTACTAGGTTTCAAGTTGATTGGACTTCAACTTCATCAAAAACTACCTTGACCAAAAACTTTAACCTGAAGCGGGACAGACGGACGAACGAACGGACGGACCAACAGACGCACAGACCAGAAAACATAATGCCCCTCTACTATCATAGGTGGAGCATAAAAATTACTTATATAAGTAGTACCCCTGACTGACAGCATAACATAATATGTCTTGTAGAGAGGTGTATAAAAATTAGACATGGTTTTTTTCATGCTGTCAAAGATTTATGGTTAAAAATGAAAGCATTTCATGTTTTGAACTAAATGTTTTCAAACAGTATGCCCTGAAAAAAAAGTTCCAGTTTTCATAGATTACAATGTATCAATTTTCCATTTATATGGTTACCTGCTCCTTGTACAAATCTGATCTTAGTTTTTCATGCTCTTTGACCTGTTCAGGTGTTGACTCCAGTAAGTTTTCTTTTGGTTTTACCAACAGACACACACCTTCAATGATCAAATAAAAATGCATGCACATTTGCTGTTATTAAACATTTTATCAGTAATTTGTACATTTTCCCTTTGATCATACTGCCTAATGTTTTTCAGATCATGGACAGGATTTGATACTGATGTCATGTATAAGTGCTGCAATGTCCTGTGTTCAAGGCCATCTGCGTAAATTTATCAATGAAATGCATGCGACTTCATTCATCATTCATACAATCATACAATCAAACAACTATCCCCACATTTTGTACGTGTTACAGTAGTTTTACTAACTATTTCATTTTATTTCAACCCAAAATAAATACAGTTATACCCTAGCTGGCTTGCTTGATATTCTTGTTAATAAAGTCAGTTACAAAAACAAAAATGTCTTTATTCTATATGTATTAGATTGATAAACATTTCTATACAGCTCATTGTTCATGATAATATATTTTCAAATGCAGTCATGACATTACAACTGCTTTGAGTCAAAAGGTATAATGTCATCAGTTGTATATTACTTTAAAATTGAACAGAGCTTGACAAACTGAATACAGTGATTTTCCTTATGTTTAAGGGAAGGGGCCCAGGGCCCATGGAATTGGGAATATAAGTTCGTGAAATGTTGGATTTGCGGAAAATATATTAGTTCGCACCAGCCACGTGCAATTTGGTCCCAAAGAAAATTTTGAAAAATTAAGAGCAAAATTCTGCATTCTGAGAAGGAATAAGTTTTAATTGCATAAATTGTGGACAATTTCAAGAGATTTTTAAACAAAATACCACATTAAGACACCAACAAAACCTTACAATGATGTCTATATACAATTGAGAATTTTAGAGCTGAAAATTGGAAAAAAGAACATATTTCTCATTGAGACAGGGGCCCATATTCGGACCCAAATAAGAGGGTTGTAAAATCACTGGAATACTAACCAGACTCCAAGATGTAGAAACATGAATTTTACTATTCAAAACCTATAAAATCATTCAATGAGAATAAATTTTTCAAATCACTGAATAAGAACTCTGAACTATCGTGGGGTTTATTTGCTTAATGTAATACCTTTTTGTAGTAACATTGTGGTTTCCTCTGGAAGTAACTGTAAAGGTAGCCCAAGTTGGTTGTTCTGTCGAGGTAAACGTGGAAGACATCCCACCAATGATCCAACAATTCTCCATTCCTCCCTCAATGTCACAGAATCTATCAAGGTACAAAATGTTATAAATCATCAACCCAATCAAATGTGAAATGACAAGGGTCAATCAATGTTACATTTGTCTCAAATCAGTTTAAATTTATACAATAATAGAGCTGCTGAATGTACTATGACACTGAAATAAATGCTTTTAACAATAACACCAAGATTTTTTTTTCAGTAAATTGTCAAGTTATTACTGCTTAATTTTATTATTTATAAGTTGGAAATGGTGTCTTCATCTGGTTAAAAACTTATTTTGAGATAAGATGTTAACGTTATCACACATAATAAATTGATGGCATATATGTGTTTCTCATGTATATGGAAATAATATCATGCACCAATTCATATCAATCTGTGAAAAGTCAAAATCATTATGCCCATTCCATATAGTATCTATACGAAAACTATAAAACGTCAAGGGATAACAATATCATTAAATGTGAAAAAAAAATGAAAAATTCTTCAAAGCCTAAAGTCTCTATATACAAATAACTGAAAAATCATTTCATTAAACAAAATCAAGGTGTCTGAAGGGTATATATATATAGTTTAAAAACACAATTCTTATTTGAAGAAATACCTCTTATGACATTCTTCCATTAAACATTTTATTTAGTGATTCACATAGCCACAATGTAGTTTAATTACCATCTTTATTACAGTTTCCAAGAATAGATATTCATGATACTGTTGTTGTTCAATCATAATTGTTTCTGGTACTTTTAGTGAGGAAGTGTCAACAATTAGCACAATACAAATATTTTTCATCCCCAATCCAGGGATGATTCCACTATATAGTTTAGGGCCGCTTAACGGCCCTTAAATTGGCCAGCGGCCCCCAAAAATTGTTTGTAAATATTAATTCCCAATTCAGGAAAATAAAACAAAAATCGGTAATTCACCGATTACGGCAACTATAATTTTTCATAATTTGTCGTCAAAATGTTGTAAAATCCGGATAAGAATGCTGACTATGATCGCATTTTATTAACAACGATTTAATTTAATTATGTCAACATTAGGTAAACAATTTTGGCGGCCGGATTCAATTGAAGTTAAAATGTTATGGGAGAATTTGGTTTCGTAAAAGTAGATTGCTCAGCACGTTGATCAAAAATATGCTTTTTGTCAAAATGGGTGTCAAAACAGACCTTGGCAAAGAGCAAATTCAAATTTTGATAGAACATTGATGAATGAATTTTAATGGTAAAAGCAGATTACCCAGAAGAGCCGGTTATGTAATGTGGTTAAAACTTGTTTTGTAAAAGATTTTTTTTTATATTTTGCTCTTTTTTCCGCAAAAGACAAAAGTTTGAGCGTTTTTGAAAATATTGTTGATGATAGACCATTCGTGAAATGAGACCCCCCTGAAATACGATGTCATCATTTTGGAACTGTTGCAAAAGATATGTAAATAATCCAAATAATTTTAAAGTTCACTGGTTCAATTGCTTTAAATATCTTATCAATTAAATATATATACTTTTGTAATTGCTTTTCTAAATTCGACAGTTGGCCAGTTCTATTTGAAATAGTACATTTAAATCAAGGTAAGTTTATAAAGATGATCTGTTGAAAAATTACCCAATGGGTGATTTATTTCAGTGGTTAATATGGCAAGCCGTTTTGCTATTTAATCTAATTTCAAGATATCTCATAAACTTTATCAGATATCTTATATAATAGTTCATCAGATATTTGATATAGTTTGAAATATATCTTATAAAGTTTATAAGATATCTTATATAGTTCACGATATATCTTAAATAATTTATGAGATATCTTATAGTTTATAAGATATCTCATATAATTTTCTTTATCAGATATCTTATAAATTATATTAGATATCTTATAAACTATATAAGATATCTTATATAAAGTAAATTTGTAAGATATCTTATATAAAGTATATTTGTAAGATATCTTATATAAAGTATATTTGTAAGATATCTTATATAATGTATATGTAAGATATATATTTTAAAATCGATATTTGATATCTTCTATATTATTAAAGATATCGTATATAAATTATACGATATTTCATATGATTTTCTTAATATGATATCCAAATTATATAAGATCATGAAGATATCTTATACAAAACATATTTGTAAGATATTTCATATACTTCAAGATATCTTCAATATATCTTATATATTATATGAGATATCTTATATATTACATAAGATATCTTATATATTATGAGATAATTTGAAATTCGAATAAATAGCTAAACGGCTTGCCATAGGTTTATGTCAGCTGGTACTCGAGTTGTGGTATATATGTTTTTGTAATAGGCCTCGTTTACCAAAGTTAAGATGATAGTGCATCATATGCAATGATATTCATGTATTACAACTTCCCTAGTCTGAATCCAATAATTTCTTCAATCAGTATACAGGTGAAATTAACTTAATATTCATTTTCCGTTTTTACAGGAAAATGATATTATTTCGTCTTAGATTGTATGCATAAAAAAATCCCAATTGGGATAAAAATTCCCAATTTGATATTCAAGGGACCCATTTAAAAACACCTGGAATCATCCCTGCAATCAGACATCTTTAAACTGATGTAATTCCACTCATCCTTCAGGGGTTAAAAAATCCACTAGCCCGACGCCCGGGACTAGATCATTTACACCTCGGGCAATTAAAATGTGTAATCTGATATGCCCGACGGACTAGTAAAAAAATACTTCTTGACGTTTCCAAAATAAAAAAAAAATCCCTTCATCACTATTCTCTGTTAGCCAATTCGATTAAATTAAATCCTCTGGGATTCCAAGAATTGAACTGGTTTGTACAGGTCCTGTTGTACATATTTTAAAAATAGAACAAATAACTCTGGCATGTCTGGGTGGCCTGGTATCATGTGTTGATCGCAATTCTCGTACTTTAAATATCGATTTCTCATACCATGGCTTGGGGTATTGTACATTGCTTATCGTGCCGATATTTTCAATTAACGGTATTTGGGGGTATGATGTATTGATTGGTATTGACCTGTTTTGTTGCACAGCTCTTGAGCACGAAACCATGCAACAAAATATTTCTTAATATTTTAGTACGGGAACCCAAGGAACTTCGTCAGTTTCAAAACGAAAAACGGTAGATGAAAGGAGTAACGAGGCTGAAAATTCATCCCACAAAAATGCTAAATACGACAGGGAAAAGCCGCGGAAAAAAATTAATGGTGTCCAGGACAGAAGGGCTGCCAAGTCTTTAGCGCGAGACTCAAACATGTTCATGCTTATTTGGCGGCATTTTCCTTTGAACTATTGTTTTTTCTCTTTCATCTTTACAATTTGGCCAAAAAATCACGCATTCACTTCCTGAAAAGTTGGCAGAACTGGGACACAATGATTCCCCTGGCAAGGTTGGCTGTTGCTGATGAAAAGACAGACAATGCTCTGTGAATATTGCCGTTAGTTGCGCCAAACATGCAAAAAAAAAGTCTGCTTTGAATATGGGAACAACTGAGTTAGGTTAAGCACCAAAAGAATAAACAACAGATCAACAAAAATGATTAAATACAGTGTATAATGTCTCCTTCAAAACAAAGGACACCCACTTTGTATTTTGCAGCAAACTCTTGATTTTTAAGGCATACTAGGGCTAGCAGGTCAGTTTTGATGGACTAGCAGTTCTTCCAACAGAGCTAGTAAAATCCTGCTGCCAATAAGTCCTGGGCTAGTTAGCTGTAACAAAAATTTTTAACCCCTGATCCTTCTTTAAATTTTATAAATGAGGTACCAAAAGAAAGAAGAATGATTAATCTTTCAAATTGTGATAATTTCATTATGACATAATTATTACCGTACATAATTAATTGTTATGTAATTAGTTGCTATATTGTGATGTCCATACTTGAATGAATTTAGCTTCTTTGTTATATTGCATCCCAAAATATTTTATAGATTCTTGCACAACACAGTTTGACCTCCAAAACTATGTCTCAGATTTTTCCTATTGTATTTCATTCTCTCATAAATCTTCAATGAAGTTTGCAACATCAATTCATAAGAGATCACTAAATTCAATTGGATATAAAATTTGTTCTATTGATGATTTTGGAAATCTGAGACACAGTTTTGGAGGTCAAGCTGTGATGTACAAGAATCTATAAAATATTTTGGGAAATACCTTTTTGTGTTAACGTGTTATGGCACTTTTAAAGGTGTTGTTAACTGTTATCTGAGATCAATTTAAGCTGTTAACTGTTTTCAACCCACTTTGTTAACTGTTATCAGCATTTTTGCAATTTTTGTTAACTGTTTTTGCCAAAATTGAGGTAATTTGTTAACATGTTAACAGACCCCCTATCCCCCCCTCATTATTATTTGGACTAAGACTCAACCAGAAAAGATATAGACTAGCTGATATAGTGGTAGCTGCGGAAGCTATGGTTCCGCATGTCCGCAAATAGTCGAAAAATAACATAAGGACCTAAGAGCTACGGTTCCGCAGCTAATATAGTGGTATTTCTTTTCCAAACTTGTTATTGCCAACAGCAAAATTTGTATAAATGAAATGCCCCATACTTCTAGAGGCGTTAGAGACTCATTTGGGGGGAAACAAACATGAAAAGTTTGCCTTGTTTTTGTTGTTTTTGTTGTGTTGGTGTCTTGTTCACTTTTGGCTTATCTTCTTGGAATTTTACATATTTCCTCTGCAATCTTAATAGCTGAGTTCTAATGCATGATAGATTTATTGGTTCCAGTCCTTACTTTCAATTTAATTATAGCAAGGATTTGTATACCATTATTTTATAGTGCAAGACTACAAAATAATTTATACTTTTTTGGCACCTATGCCTATGGTGTTTTGGTGGGTTTTTTTTTTAATTTCACTTTTCACGATGTTATTTCAATACCTTTAGCACTCCATACAAATACATTTTGGTTCTGTAAATATATTTTGATTCTGCAACGATCAGACATTACATTTTCCAACGATTTTTAAAAGAAAGACAGAAAAATCTACTTTCAGTTTCACAAAAAGATAGAGAAGTTACGAACGGAAACCACGTGGAATAAATATACTAAAAATAACTCCCATGTGACATGAACGGCGGGAAATTACAGCATTACCTCCACAAAGAAACAAGAACCTAGGAAAATAACATTGTCGAGGAAAATGGCAGCAGAAATAGATCAGCGAATAATAGAAATACAGAGAGAATATCTTGATTTCCTTGATGATGGAGTAAGTATATTAAAAAACGATGCTGTAACTTTCCTGAAAAATAACTTATTATTTGTCAATCACTGACTAATATTTAGTTCAGCATTTTACTTTTCATTGATTATCACTGACATCAGACATCACTCAGTAATATCAGTAAAAGGATACAAAAACCATGAATCGTTTGATTCCTTTCATCGGTGAACGAGTTATTTACTTCAGTAGATCACTCAAACTCGGACTGAAACTGAAAGACATCTGTCATGATCAATGGACAAAGCATGCAATAGAAGTTAATTATAGTCTAAATAAGGGGCAGCCTCGATGTTCCAACACCCCGTTAGTCCGACACGCCATTGGTCCGACACCCCACTAGTCCGACACCCCATTGGTCCGACACCCCACTGGTCCGACTCCCCATTTGTCCGACACCCCATTAGTCCGACGCCCCATTGATTGTATATTGTTTGTCCTATTATATAGATCTCTATATTGTATTTGAAATAAACACAAATTCAGGAATTTTGCAACTTAGATCGAGGGCATCTTCGCTAGCCAAGGGTTACGATCCACCCTTGGCGGATTGAGCCAACATTTGTGAAAACAATGTTTCGCCACCTGCCGGAAGATTTAAGTCACGCCCATTCCAAATACATTATTCTTGACCAATGGTAGCACTTGAACTCTTCAATTCGAAGGTAAAAAGACGGTAGTGTCCAGATTCTACACACTTGGTAAAGCCGGAAACGAAAATATACGTCAACATTCATGCATTTGTGCATGAAACATACACAGGAACTTCTATTAGTTGATTAAAAACATTCAAGTTGTCACTAAATATAGTCGTATTTTTAGGGATGTAAAGACTTGTAGCACAATAAACACGTGGCAATTGTTTACAAACACTTTCCACATTTACAGGTGATCATGTTAAAGGCGCTTTTTGATTGGATGCAGCAAGTTTCGACTGCAACCAATAAAAATCCTTACCCTGTGTCTCCGAAATTTTATCTCAATCCGCCAAGGGTGAAGAGAGCGGGAGTGGATCGTAACCCTTGGCTAGCGAAGATGAGATCGAGGGATACCCCTAGAGTATCTCTATTAAAGGCAAAATAAAAAATCGACCTGTAAGTATACAAGAAAAAATGACATTACAAATGTTCAAGTAAAACAATCACTATATATTTTTGTTAAGGAGCCAGCTGAGGCACGCATCCGGGTGCAGGAGTTTATCGCTGCATTGAAAACCCATAAGTGGCCTTCGGCTGCTGTCTGTTCTTTGGTCGGGTTGTCTCTTGCTCAATTTGACAATTAAGAAAAATAAAAGTTGTTCAAAACAAAAACTCCGACTCACAACCTGCAATGTAACTAGTTCATCTGGAAGGATATAAACAACACTACAAAGAAAGTCCCATAAGAAGATCGGTATATTCTTACTTGTTACCGGTATTCGAATGTGCAATAGTAGTTTCACGAAACCAGGAAAAAGAACCATGTACATGTATATTATCACAAAAAAGCATCTATAGCTAGGCCAGGTATTAAAATATCAACAAAATAAATGCAGGTTTAATTTTTGGAGTAACTTGAATGTTATGGCAATTCTGACGTGTTTGTTTTCATATGCCGGTCAAAACTATGACGGGACTTACATTTATTATGGTATACAAATTACCATCTGTCAGTCTGTCTGTCCATCTGTCTGTCCGGCGTAATCATGTCACACCGTAACCTGAGAACGACTTATACAAATTGCATGAAACCTAATATAGTTGTTTTTTATGATGGTCAAACGATCTGTATACTTTTTGGTGAAAATAAAAATTACGGGACTTTGTAACTGAAAAAGGGGGTGTTTTTTTCACATGTCACGCCGTATCTCAATAGCCATTTATGATTATCGCTAAAACATTTCTTAGTTATATTAATCTAAAGATCTGTATACTTTTTGGTTACAATTCAAAATTTTATTTTTGAGTTATTGAGTTTTTGTAAAAAAAGAAAAGAGGGGGGGGGGCGAGGGTTCTCACATGTACCGCCGTATCTCAAAAAGGATTTATGATTATTGCTTAACACCTTACACTTCTTAGGGTGCAATCAACAGTTTTTTTCTATGACGTCATATTTTGAGGGACCATGTATAAGTGACCCTTAGTGGTGGACTGATTAATAAGGATACCTGTAACATTAAATTATTTAAATTAAGAGTTTATTAAGAATTCTAGAAAATGGAAAGGTTTAGACCATGGGATGTTACTCCAGTGTTGTCATTAGTTTTCTTCTTAAAAAAAGGCTTTCCATTGGCCAAAAACTATTTTGTGATTATGTATGTATAGTCACACCACTGTGATCATGTTATGTATGTGTGGTTAAACCCGTGATCATGTATTTATTTGTCACAACACTGTGATTATGTATGTATGGTTACACACCTGTGATCATGTATGTATGGTCACACCACTGTGATCATGTTATGTATGTGTGATTAAACCCGTGATCATGTATGTATGGTCACAACACTGTGATCATGTATGTATGGTTACAACACTCAAGCATTGTGGTTTTCAAACTTGTTTATGTAATGGTCAATGTGCTGTTACCATTCTGGAAAAGTTAAATTATTGTTGTCATTTTATAATTATCAATGTTGTGTTACCATTCTGGAATAGTCAATCTAAGGATACTTTTGAAAGATCAATTAAATGATAATTAACACTACATTTACCATTCTGGAATGGTAACACTACATCGACCATTCTGGAATGGTAACACTACATTGACCATTCTGGAATGGTAACACTACACTACATCCACCATTCTGGAATGGTAACACTACATCGACCATTCTGGAATGGTAACACTACATCGACCATTCTGGAATGGTAACACTACATCGACCATTCTGGAATGGTAATACTACATTGACCATTCTGGAATGGTAACACTACATCGACCATTCTGGAATGGTAACACTACATCGACCATGGTAACAGCACATTGACTTTTCTGGAATGGTCAAACACTGCTACCACATTGATAATTCTTTGATGCTATATTAACTGTATTTGGAAACAGTATTTAGGGTAATTTAAACAAGCTGAATATCACTGTCTTTTCTGTAGATGGTATGCAATTTCCAATAATTTCTTGGAACACAAACTAGGAAAGTATGTGTAATTAACTGTACACATCAATATAATCATAATGTGCATTGGTTTGTTTTCATACATGTCTGATGATTTATATAGTATATCTACCTACATGTCCATGTAAATGTTGATACACCTTTTTTAGTTCTATTTTAATTTGAAGGCATACCAAAATTGTCTGTGTATGATGAAGTCTTTTACTATTTCACTTATCAAACCATTAAATGAGAAAAAATGTCACATCATTCCTTGGAATTCCATAATGAAGAGCATTTTAAACAAATCCCATTTTACAGTGTAGCCTTTGCAAAAATGTATCCAAGAATGCATTCAGTTCAGAAGCCAAGAATTAACTAGGTCCCAAATGAGATGAGATTACATTACAGATCTACACTTTGAACAACACAGAAGAGCCACATAACAAGAATCACATACCAATATGTGCTTATAGCTACTAAACAAGAGTTAAATATCCCAGTTATTATACAGCACAATACCTGAACCTTTGATTATTAATGTCTACATTATATACATTTTTAATTTGAAATGCTCTTTTATTCTGTTGAGCATATTCTCATCTGTTGTTATCGATAAAATCACATGTATGAATTTGATAATAATTTATTCATTTGATATATTCTATATGACTATTACACATATTGTACTTCAATTAACTTATAAGTCTTATTCATGATTCAATTAATTGAATAATAATTTTGTTAAGGATGTACTTAGGCAATCTTATGTATAGTTAAATAAATCAAGATTTCAAAATTGATACTTTAAGCTGGAAGAGTATTATAGTTCAGGATCAAAATAAGCTAAAAATATTGATAGGTCATGGAGATTTTTTTTCAAAATATTTGATTTATAAAATTTGCGGGAAAAGGCTGAATTGGACTTTTACCTCATGTTTGCATTGGTATTGTTTTGGTCTCAAATCAAAAGAAAGAAAATCAAGAATCTGCTCAAATTTTGTCAAATGATCTTTTATGAGCTATAAAGTCTTATGAAAAAAGATAATAGGTCATGTAGGTGTTATGGGGCAAAACATTTTACCTTGTATCATATGGCAAAACATCAAGGAGTCTGAACACTTATTCAAATACCTCACCTAAGTACATCCTTAAAGGTTAAAAATATCAATCAACAAATAGGTCCTGAGACACAATACTTGAGGTTTCAGGTTGCTGGGTTTCAGCATTACTTTCTGTGCATATACTATTCAAATCAATTTCAGTATCAAAACTGCTAATATTCATTTCAGAGGTATCTGGGAATCCAGAATCATCTGCAGTATTATCATGATTATCACTATCACAAATATCATTATTATCACTATCACAAATATCATTATTATCACTATCACATATATCATTTTTATCAACAATGGATTCCAAAATATATTTTTTTTTACTCAATAATTTTTTAAGTGTATGTTTCTTTATATGATTGATGATATTATTTACAATTGTATTGTTTGAAATATTGGTTCCATTTAGATTAATGTTAATGTTAATATCTGGACTGAAATCTTCAGGAATGGTGTTGTCCAGATCCGCTGTGTCCACGGCTTCTTGGCAGTAACTAACAAAAGATGATGGAATGCAATTTTTTGTAATATCTAAATCTGAAAAAAAAAAAATTATTAAAACAGTTGGTCATGACTGTGTACAACATCAATTAACTTATTATAAAATACCTTATATTTTAGAGGCTCTTAACCTTCAATCAGTCTGCATCATGTTTAATCCCGCTGCAAATGTTTGCACCTGTCCTAAGTCAAGAATCTGATGTACAGTAGTTGTCGTTTGTTTATGTAATATATACGTGTTTCTCGTTTCTCGTTTTGTTTATATAGATTAGACCGTTGGTTTTCCGGTTTGAATGGTTTTACACTAGTAATTTTGGGGCCCTTTATAGCTTGTTGTTCGGTGTGAGCCAAGGCTCCGTGTTGAAGGCCGTACTTTAACCTATAATGGTTTACTTTTTAAATTGTTATTTGTATGGAGAGTTGTCTCATTGGCACTCACACCACATCTTCCTATATTTATGCATCATGATTCCTATGTATTATACTTCTATAATAAACCAGTTTGGAAAATCCTATCACCACTTTGATTTGTAGAAAACAAGAGTGTACACGCTGAAATGTCTTTTCTTATTTACTAATCATTGATATTATTTTAATAGTCCTAAATCTAAAGCTTTACTCCAAGTATCACATAAACTTAAAAGGATCAATTAAAATTCAGTCAATATCAATTCTGATCTTGATTTGTAAATGAGCTACCATTTGATTTTTATGGGGGGGCTAGGATGAAAAATTTTGTCCTGCCTTTTTTTTAGCTGTAATCTCTGTCCTGCCTTTTTATTTTTCACTCTATTCAGTCCTGCCTTTTTTTTTTTTTAGTTTATCCTGACTTTTTTTACCTAAATTGTCGTCCTGCCTTTTTTTTTTTTTGCAAGTGTCTCATCTTGCCTTTTTTTTTACTCAAAACTCCTGTCCTGCCTATTTTTTTCAAATTTCATCCTAGACCCCATAAAAATCAAATGGTAGCTCCCTAAATCACATAATGTTTCAATATAAACATGTGAATACGAAAATTGAGAGTCTTTTGAAGAAAAAACTACATCTGGCTTAAATACAAAATTAAATCCTAGTATCTATGATGTGTTAATTTAAAGTAAGATGAGATTTAAGGAAGTTTGCTGCTCAGTTTCAAAATAAATAACTTTTCTTAAAACTAGTATATATTGATAGGGGATAAATTGAAGAAGCAAAAAAAAAATAGGGGTCATGTGCTTGTTTTTGAGATAAGAGTCGTTTAAATTTTGGCGGGAAAATGTTTTCTCTTGATTTTTCTTAGCCTTATCATTGACCTGTTAAAGTTCTCAAAAACTATTAAAAAATAAATAAAATTTTATAAAACTTTTACAAATGGCATATAATTATACATGTAAAAGATTTATGAAAAGAAAAATGGGGGTTCATGGGCAATTTTTTTTAAGGATTTCAAAAAACTGACAAAAAATCCAAAATATTACAAGCAAACATCCTTAATGAGGCTGCTGATACTGATAAATCAGACAGCAAAACAACAAAACAAAACTCAACCAGAGATACAAAGTGAATGTATGGTATTCAACAAAAGACAAATATAAAAAAGAAGATGTGGTATGATTGCCAATGAGACAACTATCCACAAAAGACCAAAATGACACAAACATTAACAACTATAGGTCACCGTACTGCCTTCAACAATGAGCAAAGCCCATACCGCATAGTCAGCTATAAAAGGCCCCCGATAAAGTTCATATTATATAACAAACTATATTTTCGCCTAAAGCAGCTTATCAGTTTCATATTTGTACAAACCAATACTCTACATTTACTCTTACAAAAATGTGTGCTGCTATTTTAATTATATCCATTCTAAACAGAAAACCATATAATCCAGTCACCAAATTATTTTTAGGATACAGTTTAAAAAGTATCCATCACACCTATTAACCATTTTTAATGAAGATTGGTATCTCTTGAATATAAATAAATAGCAAATTGTACCTAAAAATTTGTCTATCCCATCACAGTGATCTGGATATGTTTCTCTGCACTGGTCCATTGTTTTGCTTTTTGTTATGGTTAGCATGCACTCTTCCAATTTCTTCTTTTTTTTTGCAGTTTTGACTTTTGCGGTAGAATCTTTAAGTGAGGTTTCCAATGCCTCTTGTAAAAAGCTTGTTCTTTTCAAGTCTTTAATTCCTTGCAACTCCTTAAACAACTGAAATATGAGTATATGTCATGAAATGTATGAAACTTACATTCAAACAATAGTTCAGCAATAATAAAAGTAAAATTCATTTACACATACTCATCTAAATTAAATTAATAACATTAACTTAATTCTATAAAACTGCAGGTGACACACGTTTTCTTATTCTTAATGTTTTATCATTAGTCATTTTGGGATTTCTTAAACATTCTGTATGGATCTGTTTTTTCTCATTGTTGAAGAGCTCAAAGGTAACATGTGAGGCTTAATACCCATTTAATCTTAATCCCAGGACGGTTCAAATGTAGTCTTTTCTTAATAATGTCATAAACCTTGTGTTTAAATTTCATAGATTTCTATTAAGTTGTACTTAAGTTATGTTGCGAAAACCAAGAAAAATGCTTATTTGGCCCCCTTTTTAGCCCCCAATTCCTCAACTGTTCGAATCTTAACTCCCAAAAGCAATCCCAACCTTTCTTTTTTTTTTTTTTATCTTTATTCTAAATCTTGTGTTTAAATTTACTTATTTAAAGTTATTGTGCGGTTGTGTAAAAGGTACAGATGTCTGAAATAAGTTTCAAAATAATTTTTTTATGATGTAGTTGAGAAGATTTCAAACTTTACTGGAACAATTGAATAATAGTAAGCAGTGAAATTTCTATAGATTTATATTTTTATCGATATAAATTATTATTTTAAAGTGTAATCTGCATTTCAAGAGAAATCAAGGGAAACAACTGTAGATATTTATGTCAAAGATCTATATAAATCTCCGTTAGTAAACTGGTCTTTCCATCAACTTTATTTGAACTTTGGGTTGATAGCTGTCTCCTTTGCAATCATACCACATCTCCTTATATTGATATTTTTCGCATCGTGAAGATTTTCTACATCTCTATTGGTCTACTGTCTTTTTATACCTCGGACTTTTCGGGCATCACACACATCAACCGTGTTACATGCATGTGAATTATGTTAACCCTCTAAAAATAATGCCTTCTTATGGACTATCGTTTCTTCTAACATCATTACAGTCATAGGAGAAAAGTAAGTTCCCCCAAGGGTGACTGGGGAAGAGAAATATGGTCACTCGGTCTTCTCCCGACCGGCAGTAAAACGCTTGCTGAAGTGGAGTGTCCGTTTGGTTGTGCGGGATGTATTAGTTCGCAGCCACGTCCGGTTAGAATGGGGACGTTAAATCCATTGTCTCGTGTAAAGAGAGTGCCACGCTCTTTGCACGTTAAGAACCCTTGCAACAACTCAATGAGGGTCCGTAGGTTGCCTGTTGCAAGGCAAGATTTCTATCCCTATCCAACTTACCCTTATTTTCCAGTGGCAGTCCAAATTTCCCCGACCATCATCCCAAATTGCCTCTATTATCAGATTATGACAAGACCTACCTATCGTATTTATCGTGAACTTGTTCTCGTCCTTAATATGCATGAAATATTTGCCACTGGACGTTAAGCAACCGACAATCAAGCAATCAAAAGTAAGTTCTCACTAAAGAAATGTCCTTTCATTTCAACTAAAATCAGGCGATATTTTTCAAAAAAAATATTACCAAGTAAAGCCATGAGCGATTTTATAAAACATTTTAATTTATAGAAATACTGTGGTTCCGATTTTTGTGTAATGACTACACAAAAAAGTGTTCACGCTAAAACAATTCATAAAAACGATAACGTGTACACAGTCGTTGGACAAAGGTGAGTTCACACTCAAAAAATGTCCCAGTATCATTTCAACTAAAAATCGATGACCGATGACCGTAACTGCATTCACAGAATGACCGTCAATTCTAAGAAATATCCGTATTTATATTACTACTTCTTTTATCAAATGATTAATCGTGTTGGTATGAACGTATTTATATGAGAGTATTATCCTATAGGTAAAAGAAAATAAGACGTGCTTCAAATACATAGTTCACTATATGTATTTTATTTTACAGTCGAGGGTTTAATTTTTAAACTGAATTTGCAACAAGACAAGCACATGAACAAGTGAAGAAAACATGGAACAAAAAAAGCAAATTAAATGACACCTTACAAGTAAAATTAAAAAAATGCGATGTACAGCCTCCAACTACAAGTCAAAAGTTTTTTTTATTATTTCTGGGATTTCTTCATTATATTTTGATAATGATTAACGGTCATCTTAGCGATTTTTTCAAATCTAATTTCCCGGTCATGACACAAAAATCGGCACCACAGTATTTCTATAAATTAAAATCAGGTATGTCAGTCAATTCGGAATTTTTCCTATTTACCAATTTACATCTACGACATAGCTGAAAATCTCGAAAAAAAATCCTTTGAGCATTTTCTTTTCTTCGTATATTCCTCCGCAATGCAGCAGCCGTGTCACACGGTAGTGAAATACATTTTCAGTCATTAAACATTAATTTAAAAGGGAAGGTGGTAAAGGGAATTATTTACAGGCCATTATTTATCACTCGAGTATCAATTTTGTCCTATATATATATATTTTTTTCATTATTGGCCTAAATATGTAATGTGCCGTTAGTCAGTCTGTACTTGAAAACAAAAGATCAAATCTTACCCATAACTCTACACCTGACTTTCCATGTCCAATTTCCTCCAATACTAGACACTCCCCGTCGTCGCCAACCATCTTTCTTCCATTCACACAGATATATAACTTCTTGTCTTCGACAGTACAATCCCACGTCGCCGTCTCCATTTCAAGCTATGTGACGTTGCTTTCCCGAACCCGTTTAAACGTCAACAATTAACTCGAACGTTGATTCGTCGATCCGAATTTTCCGCGAAAAAAATTGACGTTGTGACTGATATTCAATTGCGGAATAAGTTTGACAGTTGGTTTTAAGAAAACAACATACCATTATTTCAGCATTTAAAGATGGAAGAAGATTTAGAATACAAAGGTACATTAATTTTTATTGATTTACTGTGTTACTGCAATTCTTAATGTTGTTATTGAATATATTTTATCATTTCCGTATTTCTCTGGCGGTTTTTTTTTTCAAAGACAAGTGCTGTTTTCCTAGGCCCGTATGTGGTCTGAAATTTTAAGTTATTTAACTTCTTTCTACTGAACTTCAAATTAAAATTTTAATCATTACTATTCATATTGTGCTTTTTATATTCATACTTAAATTTTTCATCCCATGAACACAGTTATTTACATTCGATGTTTTTCTTTTGCGCCAATTGGCATTTCCGTTTCATTTGCGCCAAAATAGTTTTTCCTCTATGTAACATATAGATGGGTTTTGTCATTGCTAATGAAACAATTATCCTTAAACATCTAGCTAAAGAATTTGTCGAAATCCCGGGACGAAAGCCCCAACTGACTTCAATATCCCATTCCGTAAAGTCGGTTATATTTATACGAAAGCGTAACATATATAGTTAAAAGTAAGAAAAATATATGCCTGGAACTTCTTTCTTTCAAAGTCATTTGGTGTTTCAAATCTAAGTATCACTCTGCGAGTAGTCAGTTGTAATCAGTAATTGCGATCATTTCCAGGTTTATTTCACATTGCGTTATGACATTAATTTATTTTAAACGGAAATAATTTCGAGTCTTTGTATACATTGGAAACAAAATATAAAAAGAAGATGTGGTATGATTGCCAATGAGACAACTATCCACAAAAGACCAAAATGACACAAACATTAGCAATTATAGGTCACCGTACGGCCTACCGCATATAGTCAGCTATAAAAGGCCCCGATAAGACAATGTAAAACAATTCAAACGAGAAAACTAACGGCCTTATTTATGTAAAAAAATGAACGAAAAACAAATATGAAACACATAAACAAGCAACAACCACTGAATTACAGGCTCCTGACTTGACACAAGCACATACGTACATGTTGAAAAGATCGTATGAATAATTAATTACAATTTCGGCAATTTCTATTTAAAATAAATATTCATGAGGAAAAGTGATATCAGCTCAGTGACTGTATATGACATAGAAATTTACAGTCAACGCATTTAGACTACTCAAATAGATCGTGTGCATTATATTTAGGTAATATGATGCAGTTTCAATATTAAAATCTGTAATTACCTGATAAATTGCATTACAAACTTCAACATTATCTAGGTAGTTTTATAAACTAATGGTAGTATTTTTTGGGACTAGATGCATTGGGTTAAGATTAAACGATTTAAAACTATTTAAAATAGTTTTCAGCCCTTAAAGGTCGGTATATATATATGGAAGTGTTTAACGACCTGGACTGGCTTTTCAGCCCTTGCACGGTCGGTATATATATGGAAGTAAAATTGAGAATGGAATTGGGGAATGTGTTAAAGAGACAACAACCCGACCATAGAAAAAAAAACAACAGCAGAAGGTCACCAACAAGTCTTTAATGTAGTAAACAAATTTTGCAAACAAAAGGCGTCCTTTAGCTGGCCCCTAAACAAATATATACTAGTTCAGTGATAATGAACGCCATATTATTTTCCAAATTGTACACAAGACACTAGAATTAAATTAATATACTATAACCTAAAATTAAAATAAAATAAGTCTAACAACGGCTAAAGGCTGCTTAATTGGGACAGGCGCAAAAAATGCGGAGAGGTTAATATTGTTAGTGAGATTTGTTAACGGCCTTTACTGGCTTTTCAGCCTTCAGAGTGTTTAAATATGGAAGTGTTTATCGATCTTGACTGGCTATATAGCCCTTGCACGGTCGCTATTTGGAATTGTATGTTTGAGTTGGAGTATATAGACATGTCGATATTAAATGGTTGGGTGCAATCTAAAAACAAGCTTTGCATATTTGTCTTCTAATTATTGCTTTTATTTTGATATAAAAAACTGATGTATGACAATGTTTGATAACATACACAATACGTTAATGGTTAAAATAAATTTAATAAATAAAAACAGTAAAATTTGATTTATTTGAAAACGTAAACTAAGGGGAAATAACTGATATTTCTTGATGAAATTCGGGCCGTTGGTATAATAGTCCAAGCTTGTAGCAAAATGATACTTAATATAACTTTATAGATATTAATATAATATAAGCATTACTTTTTAACATAAAATAAAAGTTCACATAAAAAAGTGACAAAATAAACCAACAATCTTCATACAGTTAAGATCAGTTATGTGTTAAAAATAAAAGCTGTTTAAGAAATTTTTGATCTGGACATCATGAAATTCGAAAAAATAAATTCTGTATGCATATGGGTATAACATCTATGGATAAGCCTAGCAAGTATATGAAGATACTTGATGGCTTATGACTTATGCCGTACCAATAAACATAGCCTTTTTTACTTAACCTGGCCAAAAGTGAGATTTTCGTCATTTGTCGTCCGTAAACTGTTACATAAATCTTTTCTGAAACTACATGGACACACTCATCACTCGGGTCTCTTGTTCAAAAAATGTTTCCATGACGGCAGCCCGCCAACCAATTAAGATACTAGTAGTCGTTCCACGACATAGCAAAAAACATAACAATGGAGCAAAATGCATTTTTCGGCTAAAATCTTTTTAAAAGCATTTAAAGCAATTCTAACATGATATTAAAATATAATTCTGTGATCTATCTGCCATGAAATTTTCATATGAATCAGACAACTCAGATCCTTCACTACATGTGGCATCCCTAGTTTGCTTATATTAAACAAAACTGACTATGTAGAAAAAAAAGTAGGGGTGTGATAAAGGGTATGCTATAAAGGGTGTGCATCAAAGTTGCGCAATATGGATTAAACAGCAGGCTATTTATCAAATATGTAAAACTACTGCATTTACTACTAAACATATGATAAATGATTATAAATGTTTACTAGATCCATACCAGTATGAAGACATTGATGAGGAGAGTGATACGGAAGAAGATTTCTCATACTTTGAAGAACATGGTATACTAATATATATATATATATATATATATATATTTATAGAAAATAGAATTTCTTTAATAATATTTTTAATGTTCAAATGAAGAAGAAAGAAAATTTAATATAAGATATTATGTTTTGTAATATATTACATGCAACATAGATAAGATTTAAAATCTCCCTACTTATCATCAGTGTTCCTGTGTAAGTAGTAAATTTGTCCTGGTTTAAATTTACAAGATGAACAAGTATTACAAGTATAAAAAGTAAAATCACAAAAATACTGAACTCCAAGGAAAATTCAAAAAGGAAAGTCCCCAATCAAATGGCAAAATCAAAAGTTCAAACACAGCAACCGAATGGATAACAACTGTCATATTCCGGACTTGGTACAGGCATTTTCTTATCTAGAAAATTGTGGATTAAACCTGGTTTTAAAGCTAGCTAAACCTCTCACTTGTATGTCAGTCGCATCAAATACAAAAATTTAAGTTCATAATTTTAAAACAATTACTGTAAATTTATTCTGATATCATAAGTTTAGGGTCCTAGACTAATTCTCATGGAAATTCACGTCTAAAATAATGTCACAAATATTCCTATGTAAAACTATTACCCATACAACAACTTGAGGCAGCTTATCAGTTATACACATTTTTTTTTCTCCATGAATTATAGGTTCTGTTGAAACATTACCCAAAAAAAGAACAATGGATGACAGGCATTCAGAGAGGAAAGGTAAATATGGAATAGTTCATAAGAATTTTCTGTCAATATGTCTGTCCATTTTCTAATAATTAAAAAAGGGGGGTATACTGTTTTACCTCTGTCTGTCCTTCCGTCAGTCTGTCGTACCGTCCGTCTGTCAGTCCGTCAGTCAGTCCGTCCGTCCCATGAATATTTTTGTCGCATTTTTCTCAAGAACAACAATACAAGGATTTCTGAAATTTGGTTTCAGGGTTTATCTAAGTCAGCTATACCGTGTGATGCGTTTTCAGATTGATCACTCGACAACTTCCTGTTTACCGAACACTTGTATGATTTTACACATGATAGCCAAGTTAAAAATTTTCGACACATTTTTCTTAGGAACTACAATACAAGCAGGGGCGTAGCTAGGCCAAAATGATGTGTACGCAATGCCGGGGAAAGAAGTCATACGGCGAGGGGTCTGGGGGCCGCTCAAGGCCGACAGAAGCTCTAGAGTAAATGGTGCAATATCCTGCATTCTCGCGATTTCCTGGGACTGAAAATGACCTCATAGAAATCTTATTTTCATGAGTAACAAGACAACTTTTGAAAATAATTAAATTTGAAAAAACAAATAGAGAACAAAAAACTTATGTGTAGTGGGTAGAGCTTATTTATATATTACGTAACAATTAAAATATATATAGTGCCACCACCATATATTTCAATTGCTACCTATAATCAGTCTCAACCCACTATACATTCACTGAGAAAATCCAAATTTCTAAGCCTTAAAGGGTATTTTTTTTTTATTGAGAAAATACATAAATAAATCGAATCACATTTCTCTATGTTTTATTTTATAAGAGAACAAGCAGTCTTTCTTTTAGCTTTTAATTCTCAAAGTTAGTTCTGAAAGTCAATGACCATTTCCTTTCCAGTTATCCAAAACCGTGTCTGTTGAAATTTGTTTTTCGTGATTTTGTTCAATAGAACAAGCCCAGATAAACGGATGGATTTCATTGTATTTCTTTAGTCGTCTCATGGTACTGAAAGATTGTTCTATCGTTGCCGTCTAGACCGACATACATGCATATATGTTAAGTATTTTAAAGATTCCCGGGTATAAATCCTTGGAAACTTTTAACTATACATTTGTATATAAATACTTTTGAAGTCCCAAAATCTGCAAGGAAAAGCTTCAAATTAAATCTGAGTTCTTTTTATCAACTTCCAAAAATGAGTCTTTTATTTTTACAAAGCAAGGAAAACAAGCACTTTAAATTTTGCACATGGAGATTAAACACTTTTAATCTCGAGACACGTATACTAGTTTCCGGAACGGAATAATTAAATAAACGAGGCACCCATCTTGCAAGACCGAAAGTAAAACAAAAACGGCGAATAAGTTGCAAATAAGGAGGCATTATAAACGCACTTTTTGTATTCTGAAACACCGAGGACTTGGCTATTTTAATTGTTTGCATCAGCTGCACAATCACGATGCTGGTCCCGAAAATGTAACGAGAAAACTAGGTACCGGAACGGAATATTTTATAACACTTTATAATTAATTCTATTACTTAAGTTTTATTCTAACTAGATTTACCATATTTTTATTTTTGTCAACTAGTTTCCGGAACGGAATATAGTTACAAAGTGACTATTAACATATTTTTATAACACTTTATAATTAATTATATTACTTAAGTTTTATTCTAACTAGATTTACCATATTTTTATTTTTGTCAAATTTTCGATGTGTACGCAACTGCGTTTTTGCGTACGGGTTGCTACGCGCCTGACAAGGATTTCTGAAATTTGGTTTCAGGATTTATATAAGTCAGCTATACAGTGTGATGCGTTTTCAGATTTATCACTCGACAACTTCCTGTTTACCGAACACTTGCATATTTTTACACTATTAATATTGTATCCACTTGCGGCGGGGGTATCATCAGTGAGCAGTGAAAACAATGTTCAACCTATGAATTTGTCAGATGAAAACTTTATACGTGTGCATGTAACAAATTTCACTGTAGAATGGTCTAAATACAGCACATACAAAATAGTGAAAAAATATATTTTAACAAAACGCATTTGACTAGCAGATTAAACAACTGATGTTCCTAAACCCTGCTGACTGCCATTGAAATATAGGCCATCAACATTGAGTAAAACCCATACAGCATCCAAGATTGTGTAAAATGTGTTTTAGGATTTTAAATATTTATGGCTAAAATACATTTTATTTTACAGGAAAAATGAAGATTCTTGCATTAGACACACTCCAAGTAGTATTTTGTTGTTCTGTATTTTGCCTGTCAGGTGTGAAAGTTGAAGATCTAGCAATGGCAAGAAACCTTTTCCAAGAAAAAACAAAATCTGAGAGAAGCCAATGTATAATTGACTGGATTATTTTATCTTCAAAGTAAGTTTCAAGACATAAAGTGGTACCTGACACCTTTACTAATATTAATTTGGCTTGTTAATTTTATATTTCCTTAACAATTCCACTTGATTTAAATGGTCAGCTGATTCTTACAGAATTATCTCCCTGTAGTGTAAGTTACCACCTTAAGGGAGTATATCTATTATTTCTTTTTACTAAAACATTTTGATAATTAAAATGGCCATATTATTTTAAATCTATAGATACAAAACATGCAATGATAGAAAAAGTTTAATAAAATTGTCTTTCATATGATTGAAACAATTACTTAAAAATGTTACTTTCTTTTATGGGAATGAAAGAATTTATCACAATATTGTGTTTTTATGGCTATGATCAAAAATCAAATCTATGTCTCAATTTTTAGTTCAAGAGGAAGTGAAAGACAATGGATTGTAGGATCGAAAAATGTGTGTCTGAAGGCATGGAGGCTTACCTTAGGAATTCCAGAGTCAACGTTTTATACTATTCAAAAGCAGGTTTTAGGTAGGAATGTTATTTTACTCTTTTTTACCTTTTTCAGAAATGTGTATGAAAACATAATCATAAACACCTATTAAATATCATGAGATTAATTTCAACACACAAATTCTAAAAAGCATACTGTGTCTGTATGTCAACCCTATTTACTTGGTTCAAACATGTAAAAAAAAAATATAAATTAAGCAATAAAATTTGAACTTTTTTTTTTATAGATGGAAAGGTAACAGCAGAGAAAAGTGGACGACCATTAGGAAGTGTAGAGCCAAAAACATTGACTGCCCTAGCGTGGCTTCAGGATTTTGCAAACTCTTATGCCGGTTTTATGCCAGACAGTAAGCAGCTTCATCTACCTTGTTGTTTAACAAAATCTTCAGTTTACAGTACAATGGTCAGTGAATTGGAGGGACCAACTTCACAATGTATATCACTGTCTCATTTCCTTCTTGTATGGAGAACAGAACTACGCCATATTGCAATACCAAGAGTAAGTCATGAAGTTATAATTGGAACTGTATTTTTAATATCCAAAGAAATGTACAAATTCATTATTGCCCAAGCAAACTATGTTTCCATAAAAAATTATTTCAAGATATATGCAAACACAAGCTTGTTATTTTAAAACAGAGTAGCGAACATAAGATGAAAATTAAAACTTTTTTGTTAAATTTAACTGACTTGGACCTTAATGTTCTTTTGAAAAAGGGGGATATGGATGATTATTTATGATGATGGTCATTGGGAATTTGTTATGAAACCCGTCATATTAGTTTTTTCTTATTATAGATAAATTTGTATCTCCAAATTCATGCAAATCATTTGATATTTTACTTATAATATTTTGCAGAGATCAAGATTTTCAGAATGTAATACTTGTGTTCTTCTGAAAAATGAAATAGAATCTACAAGGAATAAGGAGGTACGGAAGCAGCTGATGCAGCAACGTGATACACATCTTAAACAACAGAAGTAAGTTACTGTTCATTCTTTGAAATATCTTATCATAGGTACTCCTAATTAAATTTATTAGGTATACAGATTTAAAGTACCAAATATTAAATATCCCCCCCCCCAAAAAAAAATAAAAGAAATAAATAATAATAAATAAATAGATAATTAAATAGATAAATAAACAGAAACAAAAATAAAAAAAGTGAATAGCTTCTTGATTCCTGCTAACCAATCTTTTCACATTAGTTCTCTAACTTCAGTTTGCATCAACCTAATCTTATGGAACTTATACACAAAGGTTTTTTAACACAAAACACTGATCAAGTTTGAAATTTGGTAAAAATTGGTTTCATATGTTCTGAAGTTATGCCCATTTACACATGGAAAAAATATTAAAATTCTTGTTTCCAATCTCCAACTTTAGTTAGTCTCAACCAAATGCCATGAAGCTTACACACAATGCTTATTACCACAAAACAATATCATTGGTTTCTGGAAAACAACTTTAGTTGACATTAATGGATCTTATTTGAAATATTATAAGAAGGTTCATACCACAAAAGGAAGGTTGGGGTTGATTTTGGGGATGATGGTCCAAAAAGTTTAGGAATTGGGGGCCCAAAACAGAATAATAACTTGTGTATGACTATAAATATTTTGATTGCTCTGAAATTGTTCCACAATGTCTTATACCTCAAGTAGAAGGTTTGTATTCATTTAAGGAGTTATGGTGCTTTAGGAATTAAAGAGGGACCAAAAACTAACATTTTTGTAATTTCTAGGCAATAACTTGTATGTAAGTGTATGAATCTGTCTTATATTGTACCACAAGGTTCCATATCACAAAAGGAAAGCCCAGGATTGAGTTTGGGGGTTATTGCCCCATTCATGAAGGAGCAAAGCATTTTATTTCTTTATATAGTTATAGGAAGATGTGGTGTGAGTGCCAATGAGACAACTCTCCATCCAAATAACAGTTTAAAAAAATGAACCATTATAGGTCAATGTACAGCCTTCAACACTAAGCCTTGGCTAACACCAAACAACTAGCCTGGCATCCGGGCCCAATCTAGCTGTGCGTTGCAACAAGATTAGCTAGGACCCCAGGCTAACCGAACAACAAGTTATAAAGGGCCCCAAAATTACTAGTGTAAAATTTTATGTTTTTATTTCTATTAATTTTATATTTCAGATCTGAAAGAGAAAAGTACTACAAACATGCCATGAAGGCCAGGAGGAATCCTGATAAGTACCTATCTATTATCATGGACGCAATGGACCAAGCAAAGACTATGATTCCACATTTCACAGCAACACCAAAGTTTGCAGACGGAATGTGGAAGCTTAAAACCCATCTTCTTGGTGCCATTGTCCATGGGATAGGTGCTTATGGATTTTTTGACATATTTCAATGGCCTCATGGCAGTAACTTAACCGTTTCAACTTTAATGAATATTCTGTTCATGATGAAGGACTCGTTACCTGAAGTGCTATACCTTCAGATGGATAACTGTGGGAGGGAGAACAAAAACCGGTATGATTATTATATTAAGAATAGTGACAAATGCAATGCACAAATAGAAATCTCTAAAATTCACCATTGTCTTCTTTTGATGTACCTATTTCATAGAAATGAAACTGATTTTGTAATAATTAACTGCTTTAAATAATTCCAGGATTCATAGTTATGAAAATTTTTGAGCTGTTTGATTTTTAAACAATATTGCAACAAGCAATTTGTAAATATTCAATCTTCTAAGTTCTTAAAACAATTGGGAATCCAGAATTTGTCATAAATGGGGGACAGTGACGATCATACTTTATTGACTACCTAAAAAAATGTTAACCTTTTGAAGTTTTTATGTCTATTATTTAGCATCAAACAATTTTTTCAGATATCTGATGTCTTTCCTGGCCTTCTTAGTGGAACTGAAGGTATTCAGGAAAATAAAATTAAGTTTCCTTATGGTGGGCCACACTCATGAAGACATAGATCAAATGTTTTCAAGGTAAAGTATAATATATATAAGAGTTGAAAAGTATATATTTTTTTTAAAACTTTTTAAAGTCATGACTGTAAAGGTCACATGATGTGTGAGTTAACAAGTAAGGCATCTACAAGACATATCAACTAACATAAATGTAGATGTTCATCTTTGTTAACATCTGTAACACCTAGCTACACTTCCTCATCTGTATCAAAGATGTCCACGTTATAGTTCATATTATTCATTCAATTGACTGCATAATACAATGAAACTTATATTCCAAAGTTTAACACTATTCAACAGCATACTGAATTGCTCAAAGCAAAAAAAACATTTTAAGTTCATTAGACCACATTCATTCTGTGTCAGAAACCTATGCTGTGTCAACTATTTAATCACAATCCAAATTCAGAGCTGTATCCAGTTTGAATGTTGTGTCTTTACTAGCCCCAACTGTTCAGGGTTAGACATCTGCAGTCGTATAAAGCTGCGCCCTGCAGAGTATCTGGTAGATATAGGTTACTACTAATCTATCAATTAATAAAAGCTAGCCATGAATATTATTTGCAGACAAAACAACAAAACACAGACTTTCCTATCAAATTACTATAGTATTAATGAATGGGTGTTTTTATAATAGGTCTGTTATATGTCCAAGGTCTGTAATAATGGTCGAGGACATATAACAGGGCCATTATAAAAACACCCATTTCTTAATACATTTATTAACCAACTGAACCAAAGTGTATGTGTTGCTGCTAACTTGATGTACTATCTTACTCTTTTAATGACAGTTTAGTTTGAACAAAATAATTTGCACTTCACCATTATAAAGCTTTAAATATACCAAATATCCAAGATATTAAGTTGAAAGAGATATGTGTTAAAAAACAGGATGAACAGTGATCCCTTTATATGGTTCTTTAATGTTGGTTGCTTGTTACAAAATTAAATAAAATACAAAAAGGTATTATACTCTTTACAACTTAGTTTTATTAACTTTATTAAAAACCCTAACAGGGCTTAATACAAACAAACTGGGCATTAATACAGGGCCATTACAGAAAAACAGGGCCATTACACAAAAAAACAGGGCCATTACAGAAAAACAGGGCCATTGCAGAAAAAACAGGGCCATTACAGAAAAACAGGGCCATTACACAAAAAAACAGGGCCATTACAGAAAATATGTAGTTTTTAATGAAGTCACTTTTGGCAATAATGCACTTTTGGTTGGTTAATAAATATAATTATCTCCACTTGACTTTCAAATGACTTTTTTATACAATTTTAAATCTGTTCTAAGACACTTTAACTTTTTAAAATTCACATTTTTTAGGGTTTCTGTTTTATATTGAATGATAGGTGTGAAATTAATTCAAACTAGATGTTTTTCCAACACGTACAAGAAAAAGACTCCAGACCTACTTTGTATGTTATATATACATGGCTCATTTTGAATTCTTTATAATTTTTTTCAATTTTAGGTTTTCCATTTGGTTAAACCACAATAGTTGTAAAACCATGGATTCACTAATGAATGGATTTCAAAACTGCTATAACCCCAAACCAACCAGTATCAAAACGTGCCAAGTATATAATTATTCTGAATGGATTACTCCCTACCTTGCACCAATGAGTGGGCATTCTAGACACCATGTCTATAAGTTCAAACTAGAAAATGGCAAAACAAAAATGGTCTTCAAAGAATGGACAACTACAAAGGTAATACATTGTTAATATATTATACACTAGATCTTGGAATATATACTTCGATCTTTTTCCTTCAGGCTCACCAGATATTTAACAGTGATAAAGTCAGTATCAAGAATAAAAAGTCCTTTTCATATATACAAGGCTTTAAAAAAAAAATTTAATTGTTTTGTGTCACACATAAATTCAATTCATATTTGAGACAATTTTGTATTCTTTTTTGGCTCAATTACTATTTATTATAGTATAACTAATCGCCGTATTTGAATATAAAAAATAAGACAACCTGTGATCGAATAACACATGGATTAAACGAGTGCGCAATTGTGTGTCAATTGGTTATACATGAAATAAATTAAAAAAATTAGATGTGGTCTATAAATAACCACTTAAAAA
The DNA here is from genome assembly GCF_963676685.1 of Mytilus edulis. Taxonomy (NCBI): domain Eukaryota; kingdom Metazoa; phylum Mollusca; class Bivalvia; order Mytilida; family Mytilidae; genus Mytilus; species Mytilus edulis. Next base: position 48,354,752 of record NC_092355.1, on the reverse strand, counting down.
ACATAAAGTTCACAATTTAAAATGTTTCTTTGTCATTCATTTAAGGCTCAAAAGCCTTTTACTGTAAATTAATAGAACTATGAAATATCTTTCACTGGTATTATAGTTGTCAGCTTAAAATAATTGATGATTACTTTTCATGTTCTAATCTTAATTATAGGCTTGGAGAGAATGTGAGGGCTCTGATAGATATCCCCTATTAAGGCTGCCCACAACTCAACCAAAACTATTACAACCCAATTTCCAAGATCTGGACAAAGTGGAAAACTCGATCTTAGGAGCAAGGAAGTACATAGATAAAGAAGATATGATATGGTGGGAGAGATTTTTCCAGGAAAAACATAATGAAGGTAAGGCCTGGTAATTCAGAGTTATTATTATTTAAGCACAAACTATTTGTAGAACTGGAGTTTATGACTGTGGTCTTTTATTTAGAATTTTCTTTTCCTTATATTTCCCTTTATTTGAGTAAAACAGAGCTTAAAAGAAATTCTAACTTGCTCCCAAGGATGTTTTCTATTTGAATATATTAGTTCATGGTAAATTTTTATATCTTATAAAAAAATGATAAAAATGATAGGTCAACAGGCATTTTCTCATGCTACAGGTTGTGACAAAATGACACATTTTGTATTGCTTATACAGGAAAAAAACATCATTTTGTGAACATAAGCTAAACTAAATAATAAAATAAAATACGAAAATAAAATTCTTTGAGAATATTTAAAAAAAGGCAGGGTAACCATGTGTTTTTTCCAGCTGAAATATTAGCAAAATTCCAGGAAGATTCCTTTAGAAAAAGCACTACTTTAGAGTTACCTCCCCTTAAAATGTAAATTCAAAAACAATCAAAATAGAGCAAAAGATGAATATTTATGAATTATAATCCTATAAATTAGTTCTTTTAAATGCTTATTCACATTCATCAGCTGTATTCCTGCATCAACATTTTTGAAAATTGGGAACTTATATTCTTGTTTTTTTTTTAAATCTAAGAATGAGAAAGACGCCCATACCTTAAGTAGAAATTGTATGCCTAATTTTGGTTCATCAAATTTAAACTAGTTATATGAAATTAATTTCAAATATTTAATGTTTGCAGAACTGGAATATGAAGATGATGACTCGAGTTTTAAACTATTTGAATTGGCCCGATTTGTTGCGCAAAGACCACTTCCTGATATAACAACATTTTCAGTGCCAGAGATAGTAGTAAACAGAGATGTCATGCCACCTGTAAGTTGAACTCTTCATAAGTTCCTCAACATTGCTATAGTTTGCAATAAATGAATATTACATATGAAATATATGAATATCATGACACTTTATTTTACTTTGTTGGTACACGAACTGGAAATAAATATATACAAAAGGAGTAGTTTTGATAAGGCCCTTAAATAGCTCTCTTTTTTACACTAAATTTCAAATTTGGATTTATTGACCACTATCACAATGAATAATAGCTAAAATAGTGACAAGGTACAAACGATGCCTTTTTGTTGAAAATTGAAGTTCTTGTGTTCTGCTGATGACGTCATAAACAGTACTCATTTTTAAGTACTCATTTTTATTGTCCATGAAAAATCAATAAAAATTAGTAAATTTTATGTTTTTTGGACAAGAAACCTAAAGCACATATGTAGACAAAATTGATTTTTTGAAAAAAGAGTTTGTAATGACATTTTACATGTTAAACCTTGAATATCTAGTTTCTTGACACCTGCACTCTATGTTTACTGGTCCTAAATTTGGTTAAAATCTGGACAATTTTGTCAAATTTCCTCAAATTCACTTACTTTTGACCTATTTAGGATGAAAAAATCATCGTTTTCGAATAAAACTTTGACACAAATAGTTCTATTTAACTTTCTCACATGTCTTTATGATAACTTAAACATTTACTTAAAATCAGGGTCAAATCTGTACCCATCATGCATTATACCACTCTTTTTGATTATTTGGTAAATACATGAACAGTAGATTTTGACAACTCGATAGATATTCATTAAAAAATCAAACATATCAAGTACCTTGAATCAAACAAATATTACAAATATTCATATGTTTTATTATCTTATAATAAATGTATCATCCATGCACTTCAACTGGTTGCTCATCTTTTTCAGGTTATCCTTGGGAAGAAAACAAAGCCTGCCAAGTCTCAACCAATCATAATGGAGGAAGGTCTCAAGGCAGATGATTTTGTTTTAACAAATCTGGAAAAGTACAGCGATGAGTGGCCACAAATTGGAAAAGTAATTTCAATTTGTGGTCACAATATACATATACTATGGTATAAGGGCAGTAAGTCGACAAGCTGGTCTCCATGCACAATGCCTATTTCAGGACAAAGAGGAAAGAGGGAGCCGTTCATTGAAACAGTAACACGGGACCAAATTTGGAAAAGTGGTTTCCAATTAACCAACAATGGATACCTACCAAAATCTGTCAAGGATGCAATTGACAGATATTGAATAAAATATTTATTTTAACAGATAGAATGCACTTTATTATTTTAAAAAAGTTTATGAATAGCAACTTATTATTTAAAAGAGCCTAGAAGTAATTAAAGTTACCAACCATAATTTGCAATCATAAATAAATGATGATTATATGAATAAAAGGTGATGTGGGAAAGGAGTCAATAAAACAGCAACATCTGTTACGAAAAAAACTCATCATTTACCACAAACACTTCATAGCAGCGGTACTATTAAAAGACACTTAGTATTCATGAAAAGCACATTGAAAATAAAGTAGCAATCCATAGAAGGTGATTTAAATTCCTGTATTTGTTTTAGTTGTGTAAAAATGAAAATTTAGATGTGGGCAGATTGGATCTAGTATTGATAGTTGTCTACAATATGAAATTGTCACCCATTCAAAGTGGTAAATTTAATTTTTCATTCATTGGGTTCCCAGTATACTTTTTATAGAACTGCCCTTTCACACTATTAGTCAAATAGTTAATCTGATGCAGGTGAACTGAATTAAGATGTGGTAAGATTGCTAATTAGACAACTCTCCCCCAGACAACAGATGTCATAGAATTTAAAAACTATAGGTCATCCTTCAACAATGAGCAAAAACAAACTTGATCAATTCCAGGAAGAAAGTATATGCTTGTTTGCTGTTCTATCTGTAATTAAAAATAAGTCAGGAGTGTAGTCAGGTCAAACTGTAATAAACAAAAAATGGTGCTAATGTATTAAGTATCTCGGTTTTGGAAATGCACTTAAAGTAACAGACTCAATATATGACTTATGGTTGGGTCACATATCTGTCAAAATATTTTTATTATCCACTGAAATTTAATCTTCAGAAAATTATTTAGACTGATAAAATCAGTCTACCTCCATAACACTGACACATTTCTTCATCCTCATTTAGAATTTGTAGTTGAAAAAGCTAACTACATATATGTAAACATTAAAGTGAAAAAGATGACAATCAAAATGAAAAGTAATATAATCAATTTTTATCTTAACATTTGCTGACGTTGTCAATGGAATCTATGGTCTTCTAATTGGAGCAGTATGCTTAGTTTAAAGTTTTCAGTGATGGATTATTAATTTACATATCTTAAGGTTCTATTATCACCTTCATTTTATTGTACTACCAATCTGGATCTACAAAAAATGCAATCATTGTTCAAAGTATTGTTTTTGATAATGTTCAATGAAGTGTTACCATTCCAGAATGGTCGATGTAGTGTTACCATTCCAGAATGGTCGATGTAGTGTTACCATGCCAGAATGGTCAATGTAGTGTTACCATTCCAGAATGGTCAATGTAGTGTAGTGTTACCATTCCAGAATGGTCAATGTAGTGTTACCATTCCAGAATGGTCGATGTAGTGTTACCATTCCAGAATGGTCAATGTAGTGTTACCATTCCAGAATGGTCGATGTAGTGTTACCATTCCAGAATGGTCAATGTAGTGTTACCATTCCAGAATGGTCGATGTAGTGTTACCATTCCAGAATGGTCAATGTAGTGTTACCATTCCAGAATGGTCAATGTAGTGTTAATTATCATTTAATTGATCTTTCAAAAGTATCCTTAGATTGACTATTCCAGAATGGTAACACAACATTGATAATCATAAAATGACAACAATAATTAAACTTTTCCAGAATGGTAACAGCACATTGACCATTACATAAACAAGTTTGAAAACCACAATGCTTGAGTGTTGTAACCATACATACATGATCACAGTGTTGTGACCATACATACATGATCACGGGTTTAATCACACATACATAACATGATCACAGTGGTGTGACCATACATACATGATCACAGGTGTGTAACCATACATACATAATCACAGTGTTGTGACAAATAAATACATGATCACGGGTTTAACCACACATACATAACATGATCACAGTGGTGTGACTATACATACATAATCACAAAATAGTTTTTGGCCAATGGAAAGCCTTTTTTTAAGAAGAAAACTAATGACAACACTGGAGTAACATCCCATGGTCTAAACCTTTCCATTTTCTAGAATTCTTAATAAACTCTTAATTTAAATAATTTAATGTTCTGTATAAAACTAGATATCACTGGAATCAGAATGTTCTCTAGTTTATAATGGAATAAAAAAAAAGTGTACTTTTAATAGTATAAAAAAGTATCCAGAGAAACTGGGAAAAACATTGCCTAATTTAAGCTTAAAAAACCTGAAATCAGGTCATGTGAACACCCCTGAAGACATGATACCTGCACATTTTTCATAATCAAAGTTGTATGAATTTCATAGATTTTTACCTGGTCTTTCAAAAAATTCATGCTTCAGGCTACGTTCGCCTGCTCCGAAAAGAGCTACAGTGGCTGCAAATAAGTTTTGAATTTTCACTGCCAAAAAAACAGACTGTTTACATTTTTTAAATTATTTTAATCATTCAACCTGTTTTCATTGAAGTTAATTATCTTTACAACCAAATACAAAAAACATGATACTTTTTCACCAATTATCTTGATAAAAAGGGACTTCCGTCCATGTCTATTTTTAGTTGGGGAATAACCCCTAGTTTTTTATACGAAACTGTTTATAGCACCCTTAGTTATATTAATCTAAAGATCTGTATATTTTTGGTGATGATTCAAAATTTTTATTTTGAGTTATTGAGTATTTTGTAAAAAAAAAAAAGGAGGGGTTCTCACATGTCGCGTCGTATCTCAAAAAGATTTATGCAGAGCTCCAGATAAGCTGCGTATTTGCGTGATCACGTAATAAAAATAATTAAAAACCCAATGCAATTGCCCATTGCAGGGTTCAATAACCCAATTAATTCAAAGGAAAACCCATTTATATGCCAAAACTATGAGTTCTTAACGCTTTTACTCGCTATCGTTTGCGTTATTTACCCTTATTTGATTACAGTCGTAGCGTAAATCTATTTTATAATATTTATAATTGGAAATGTCCTATCGTTCTAAAAATAGAGCCCTTCATCAAGTAGCTGAAATGGGTCCCTGCACGTGAATATGAAAATATTTCGATCTTCTCGGGTTTATCCAATTAGCGTGTGTCATGGTGTCATATTTTTTTCGAATTACTTGGGACTTATCATAACATACAATGATTTAAAACAAAAGTAAATGTCCACATGTTTTTGGAAAGATTAGAACTTGTTCTATATCTTTACTAAGGCACCGGCCTCCCTTACAACATGACAGGTTAGCTACTGTTACTAAATGTATTCACACTGAAATATAGTTCCCTATGGTTCTCATGTATGTGCACATAATACTCATATAAACTGAAAAATAGATATATTATTGGAGCAGTTCATTTAATAATGTATGTCATTAAAGGGGCACTAGCTGTCAAATTCATTGTAACCGATTTGACTCAAATTCTCATATTTGGTTTATAACAATGTAAAACATTTATCCAAACTATCAAAAGTCTAAAATAAACAGTTTACAGAGCATGGGGTAGATAACATATAGGTTCGTTTCGTGTGTATTTTAGTCCAGACGCCATCTAATTAACTATCGATTTGACCTCAGATGACCATATAAGCGATGTAAACAAAAATAAAGATACGAATAGATTAAACCAACACGTGCAATTGGATTTTTATAGGTCTGTTTGATTTTATTTTATAGATTAAAAATAGATGTTTCTCATTGTTTTTAACCATATAAGAATGATTTTATGTGCATCGAATTAGTAATCAAATGATTTACTGTAGTTTCACTTTCATTGTTGACATTCTTTTTCTTTAAATAACCAGTACACGTACAATGCATGCGTTGTCAATCTCTAGCTAGGGGTTAACTTGAAGTTCACATGAATACCGGTTAGAATGATGATGACGTTTTCACTTGCAAGTGAATCAGTCAAAAATTATGTTTAATCGCTTATTTCAACAAAATTAAAGGAAATTGATTGCTAAAATCAAATTATTATTTTATTATTCCAATTTGATTAATGATTGATCTAAAAAAAATCATACTTTATTTTTTTATATATATCGTAGCTAGTACCCCTTTAAGGTGTGTTCATTTGCAGACATTAATTAGTTTGATTAACTAATTGAGTATTGATACAATAATAGTTTGATTGACAACTGTCATTACCACTAAACAATCAGAGACAAGGTGGACCTTTAATTACAATGCCCCACCTCCTAAACTGTCAATCAAATTGACCACATTACCTATCAACATAAGACTTACATAATTATACAGACCCAATGCAATATACAGTGTACAATATACTTCTCAATAAACAAATATTTGACTTCATAATTGAATACACAAATGTATATATTAGATGTTTGATATATATAAGGATGATTTATTTATTGCCTATTACTTTTGATCTACATTACTTAAAGTGATTCTGTAAATTATATCTGAAAGATAAATGATTAATTAAGGATTAACAAGATCTCTTAATATAAATATGAATATATATAAAATGTATTCAAGTAAGGCCTATAATTTACTTGATAAATTTCCAATATTCATCTATAATTAATCAACAATTTAGATTAGTTCACATTTTTTTTTTTTTATCAGGAATTGGCTTGAAACAGTTTTAAAATTTTAAAAGTTTTAATTATAGCAAACCATTGTTTATTGGGTTATTCCCCATAAATCAGTATGTCTATTTTAGCAAGGATTTGTATAGTGCATGTGTCTTACTATACAAATCCTTGATTTTAGTCATTTAAATTTCTATTAGAAGTGAATATATATTTTTGCAATTAAGAAATAATCCACATTTCAATAAATAAGTTTTTTAATTTGATTATGTTGAAAAGGTACATTTTCAATGCCCTGTGTTGAAAAGTACTTTTACAAAAAATTAATCAAAAGGCACTCTACAACTTTTAATCTTCAATGTCATATAACCTCTGTTTCAACTTACAAAATGCCCCAAAACAACATTTTTAGATTATTGTTGTTGACACTTTAAAGTTCTTAGCTGTTGGTTTAGATTTTATGTCTTACAAGTATAGTTGGTAACATTTACTAGAAGAATTTTTGATTTTCAGAACAGGCAACATTATTTGGATAAGAAATAAACTGCAGTTTAAATAAAATTGTGCAAATTCAGAGACCCATATTATTTAATTTGAGCTCATTTTATCCTCATTCTGGAAAAGCAAGTTTTCTTCTAAAGACCTGCTGTTAATGTAATTTTCAGCAATAGTGTTTTATTAATGTTCATTTTTCCCCACCATACCTTAATTCGAAATAATTCAAACTACTCTTCTAATCTTTCCATGAGTGATTTCCATCACTTTGATTTTGATAGCTTAGGGAAAGTTATGATAATAACAAAACTCAGCTAGTGTTTTATGAAGCATCCATCAAACGCATGTGCGTGTTTGCATACCTTAACGAGAACATTGCTAGAAAGATAAACACGAGGTTAAAAAATTACGTCAAAAATGAAATCAGTTGGAAAAAGTGAAAGGTATATCTCAAATCTGGGAACTACTTATTTTTTTTTTTTTAAAAGTAGGTCTGGCAAATAGATGAAAGTACTTTCTTACAGCACCTAAATATCACATAAAAATCTAAACACTTAGCCGGCCCACGTCTATCCCAACTAAACTGTAGGGTGATCATATGGGATCTAGAAAAGTAATTCTTTACTGTCGGACTAGTGACACCAGCTGCAGTTTATACAAGTTGTGAGAAAATAAAAAAAACTGGAAGAACGTTTAAAACGGGACATAAATAAAATTTACACTGCTCGTCAGTGAATAAACTAAATAAATTTTTTTTGTTAAATGTTGATGTGGCGCCATATATCAGAAACTATTTATGATAGTTGCATAAAAATTCACACACAAGACGACGGGCGTATCATGCGCTCATGGCGCAGTTGTTTATCAAACAAGTATTACTGCGCATACATCTACGTCTGTTTTAAAATCGTCCGAAAATCGATACCTGACAGTGAACTAAGTATTTATAATTCGGCCTCAGATCAGCCTGATGTAAATAAAACTTTAAATGACAGAAAAGTTTTTGCGACGACATTCTCATTCCCCGAGTACATAAGTGTAATATCGAGTTGGCTTTAAGTCAACATAATTTAATATTACTAGTATTCAGATGATGCGTATACTGTTTAATATTGATCAAGTGACTAAGGGACGACATAAAAAAATCAAGGAAAGATTAAAAAAAAAAAACTTAATTCAAATAGGTTGGGGTGGGGGTCAAAATTGCTGCCAGTTTTGTTTAATTGACATCGATTTTATATATATCCTTATTGGTCAATCAATTTTTTCCAAATTAAGTTAAGGGGGGTCAGTAAAAAACTATATGAAGTAAGTTTTTTTTATACGACCGCAAAATTTGAAAAATTTTTCGTCGTATATTGCTATCACGTTGGCGTCGGCGTCGTCGTCGTCGTCGTCCGGCGTCCGAATACTTTTAGTTTTCGCACTCTAACTTTAGTAAAAGTGAATGGAAATCTATGAAATTTTAACACAAGGTTTATGACCACAAAAGGAAGGTTGGTATTGATTTTGGGAGTTTTTGTCCCAACATTTTAGGAATTAGGGGCCAAAAAGGGCCCAAATAAGCATTTTCTTGGTTTTCGCACTATAACTTTAGTTTAAGTGAATAGAAATCTATGAAATTTTGACACAAGGTTTATGACCACAAAAGGAAGGTTGGGATTGATTTTGGGGGTTTTGGTTCCAACAGTTTAGGAATTAAGGGCCAAAAAAGGGCCCAAATAAGCATTATTCTTGGTTTTCGCACAATAACTTTAGTATAAGTAAATAGAAATCAATGAAATTTTAGCACAAGGTTTATGACCACAAAAGGAAGGTTGGGATTGATTTTTGGAGTTGAGGTCACAACAGTTTATGAATTAGGGGCCAAAAAGGGGCCCTATTAAGCATTATTTTTGGTTTTTGCACCATAACTTTAGTATAAGTAAATAGAAATCTATGAAATTTAAACACAAGGTTTATGACCATAAAAGGAAGGTTGGGTTTGATTTTGGGAGTTTTGGTCCTAACAGTTTAGGAATAAGGGGCCCAAAGGGTCCAAAATTGAACTTTGTGTGATTTCATCAAAAATTGAATAATTGGGGTTCTTTGATATGCCGAATCTAACTATGTATGTAGATTCTTAATTTTTGGTCCCGTTTTCAAATTGGTCTACATTAAGGTCCAAAGGGTCCAAAATTAAACTTAGTTTGATTTTAACAAAAATTGAATCCTTGGGGTTCTTTGATATGCTGAATTTAAAAATGTACTTAGATTTTTAATTATTGGCCTAGTTTTCAAGTTGGTCCAAATGGGGGTCCAAAATTAAACTTTGTTTGATTTCTTCAAAAATTGAATAAATGGGTTCTTTGATATGCCAAATCTAACTGTGTATGTAGATTCTTAATTTTTGGTCCAGTTTTCAAATTGGTCTACATTAAGGTCCAAAGGGTCCAAATTAAACTAAGTTTGATTTTAACAAAAATTAAATTCTTGGGCTTATTTGATATGCTTTATCTAAATATGTACTTTGATTTTTGATTATGGGCCCAGTTTTCAAGTTGGTCCAAATCAGGATTCCATATCAAGTATTGTGCAATAGCAAGAAATTTTCAATTGCACAGTATTGCACAATAGCAAGAAATATCTAATTGCACAATATTGTGCAATAGCAATTAATTTTCAATTGGAGTTATCTTTCTTTGTATAGAATAGTAGTTGATAATATATGTTGGAAATTTGCCAGACATGACTATGATGTCATTTTCTATTTTTATTTGCCAATAACTTTATGTAAATAACTTCATTGGAAATTTGCCAATATAAAATGTTGCTGATGAAGCTTTTTTTCCTTATCTTATCTAAAATGTTTTAGATAATGTATGTTGGAAATTTGCCAGACATGACTATGATGTCATTTTCTATTTTTATTTGCCAATAACTTTATGTAAATAACTTCATTGGAAATTTGCCAATATAAAATGTTGCTGATGAAGTTTTTTTTATTGTTTTATACAATAAACAATGTATATTCACTTTTACTACCAACCAATCTTTACCATTCAGTGATAACAAGCACTTTATTTTACATTTTAATATTTTATGATGTATTTAAAAGAGTAGTTATTGTTGCAAACTCCATTAGAAATTTGAATTGATATCAGTTTTGGAAAAAGGGAAACGGGGATGTGAAAAAGGGGGGGGGGGGGGTTAAATTTTTCTCATTTCAGATTTCATAAATAAAAAGAAAATTTCTTCAAACATTTTTTTGAGAGGATTAATATTCAACAGCATAGTGAATTGCTCAAAGGCAAAAAAAAACTTTTTAGTTCATTAGACCACATTCATTCTGTGTCAGAAACCTATGCTGTGTCAACTATTTAATTTTAGATTTAAATAAGAAGAAATCTTTAATTGATTTGTAAAATCTTGACATTTGTTTTGTGTAAAAAAAACCATGTAATGTCAAAAATTTGATCACAATCCAAATTCAGAGCTGTATCACGCTTGAATGTTTTGTCCATACTTGCCCCAACTGTTCAGGGTTCGACCTCTGCGGTCGTATAAAGCTGCGCCCTGCGGAGCACCTGGTTTTATCCTACATTGAACTGTTGACGTCGTCCCTAAAAAATATCCGTTTTATGAATTTTCCCCACAGACTGTTACTAAAAGTAAGCACTTGTAAACAAGTTTTTGAGTGTTTTTATTTTATATATATATCTTTTAATGTACAATGCAGTTTACAATTATTTTTCATTCGTTCAGTATTTCAAGCATTTACATAGTTATATAATCTCATAATCTAAGTGAAGAGTGTCAGACTAGTGGGGTGTCAGACTAACGGGGTGTCGGAAAATCGGGGCGACCCCCCCCAAATAATTATTGACGTCTTTAAAGTTTATTGTAATACTTTGCTGTGACACTTCGCAGACAAAAAAAATTAAGAATAAATCAAATATATTTTGTACACAATTTTATTTAGGAGGACCAGATTAGGATCACTTACAGGATATTCTGGTTGCATTGAAGACCCATTGATGGCCTTCTGTTGGAACATGTCAAAGAGACAACAACCAAACCTAAGGCCACCTGTAGGTCTTCAAACCAGCTAGAAATCTTGTAGGTGGTCCTCAGCTGGCCCTCTTAAATAAAAATTGTGTACAAGTTCAGTGAAAAAGGACGTCCCACTAAACTCCAACAACATTAAGGTTGATTATAATCCAAAAATGATTTTATCTTTCTGATAATCAAAATATGTTAAACTTTTATATATCTAGTCAATGCCAGGCCTTAGAACTTTCCAAACTGCACAGGTATAAAGTCTGTACACAGAGAAGTTTTTGAGGTTGAAATACAGCCATATTTTTCCATTTGTTATTATGAACCTTAATACCTGCATCTAAATTATGTATAAAACATGTAAAATGTGATTTCAGGAAGACCAGGGAATTTATCAGCAGAAAGTCAGAGACATGATAACAAACAACGAAGTGAGGCTTAAAGTTAACATAAATGATCTCAGAAGAAAAAATGCAAAAAGAGCGCTGTCGTAAGTTATTTTAAATGATCAAGATTCAAATCAGACCATGTGCTTGTCAGAAACATGTAGTTCTTGAAATCGTCTTCACGCTTAGCCAAGTTAAAATAATCTCTTCAAGCAAACCGAAGCTAACTAAAATTTTCCATAATTTGAGCTTCAGGCCTGGTAGGTTTGAAAATTCAGACCGAGTCATACCAGGGGAAAAAATCAATGACTTGAAAATAAAATAATATTTAATTCAATCATTTTAATACAGAAGTTTTTATTAATTCTTAAATCATGTAAATGATTAAAATTCAACAAAAAAATTACAGAAAAAAGTCTAAGTTGTGAGAAGATACAAATAAAAAGTGTATTCTGTTGTTTATCTCAATAGTTATTTTTATTTGCAGATTAGTAAATGAATCTTTTGAAGAGTGTGTTGCATTCCAGAGAGCACTCAAGGAGTTTGTAGCATCAGCTGATCCAACCTACAGTAAACAATATGAAGAATTCTTTGTCGGATTTGAAGGAAGGTTTGTTTTCACCAATCTATCTTTTTACACACATGTACAGCAATTTGATTAAAATGAAAATGCAATATTAGTATATGGTTTGCTTAAGCATGAAGCAAAATAAAAGCCACAAATAAAATGTATTATTTTCTCTTTTAAAAGTAAGAAATTTCTGAGGATTTTAATTTTAAAAATGAAACATTTTGAAATGTAGCAATAATAATTATATGAAAATTTCTTTAAACATGTAAAAGATACACACAATTATTTAGTCATTCAAATATGAATATTTGTCATGATTTTGAATTGGCAAGGTAGACTTTCTTTAAATGAAATATAAAGGATGTAAAATTTATTTATTGTAGTTTTGGTGCCAAGCATGTAACACCTAGGTCTTTGACATCTCGATTCCTTGGTAATATGGTTTGTGTGGAGGGCATTGTCACCAAATGTAAGTACCTATATTGTGCTCCTTTTGCACAGAAATTTATATCAACAATATATTTTTCTCACTGTAAAGAAAAAGTTGCTTGCTTAGTTTATATCTGCTTAATCGGTCGATTGTTGGGGATATAAAAACCTTTTAAAACCAAATAAGCAACATAACTTTGCTGTCAAATAAATCTAAGATTGAAACTAGTTTTGTTCAGTGAAAAAATCAAATATTGGTGGAAGAGTATCTTCCATGACAGCAGGTGTTATTGTATTATAGCAAAAAGTTTTATTAAAGGTATCAATAGGCATTGTCTTCATATACAGAACACACTTGTAAGGGGATTGGGTTAAAACTAAACTTGCTAGGCTTGAGTGATTCGCTGTGAAACAGGGGGGGGGGGGGGGGGTGTTTAGATGGGGATTATTGTTTCTATCACTCATGTTTCTAACCTGGTCATATGAACAGAGATATACCACAAACCAGCACAGAGTGAATTTTGACTCAACTGCTGTTTGCTCTGTATAAAACAAATAACTCTGAGCTTTACATAATCTGTTTACAATCTTTTTCCAGGTTCACTTATTAGACCTAAGGTAGTGAGAAGTGTACATTATTGTCCTGCAACCAAGAAATCATTAGAAAGACGTTACACAGATATGACCTCATTAGAGGCTGTGCCATCATCTAGTATCTACCCTACCAAGGTATCTGTAATAGATATTCTATTTATAGCACATTCATTTATAATATTGGGAAATATATATAATTTTATATTATCCCTTCATGAACCAATTAAAATTAGGATGATATGAATTTATTAAAGGAATAGTTGATTTGTCACATTTAAGGAAGAAAAAAACTTATTTTCAAATGTATGCATGGTATGAGCACTTACTGATTTTCATTTGTTCAATTTCAAATTTTAATAAAGTAAAAATTATAAATGTGAGGATAAACCATCTAGATATTTAAGACTAGTTCACATTGGTTATAAATCATAGATTACCATGATTCCCCATTATGAAGAACCATAATTAAGCATTCAACATGTTCAAGCTTGTACATGTACATATGTAATTCATAAATTATTGTTTGCATTTTAAATTACTACAATTTCAGGACATGCTACACACCAATGATGCTTTCAAAAATTTTATGAATTAAATTGCTCCTATAATTTTCACAATTTTTTGCAATAATAAAAAAAATAAAAATATATAGTACCTTATTTCAAAGACAGAACACTCTGCTCTTGATGACATTCATCTTAATTGGTGTAGATCTTTCACTGTAAAATATCTTTTTCCATTGATATCATTACAGGGTAATAAATTAGAATTTTGTCACCTTCAGTCGCCTGTAATCAAACTCTTTCACTGTGATTCACTCGACACAAGCCAGAGTATATTTAATGAATCTTTGTTAGTACAAAGTCATGACAATAGATGTTTGATAAATAAATGATATAATTACAGGATGAAGATGGTAATTTGTTAGAGACAGAATTTGGATTGTCTGTGTACAAAGATCATCAAACATTTAGCATACAGGTAAAGTGATATCACTTAGTTCCCATTGAAGTGGTAGAAGCATCAGTTCTTTTTCTTCATCAGTAGTAAAAGATTTTGGAAAAGATTGCCTAATAGTGCAAAAATTAATGAATAAATTATATTTACATAACGTCCATATTTTAAAAAAAATTGTGATTATACTTTGAAATTCAAAGAAGTGACTGTGAAATAATCAATCTGCATTATTTTCAGTTTAATTAGACGAAAGAAACATGTCAGAATAATGGTATTTGACTAGTAGTTTTTTTGGTTCAGACAAGTTTTTCTGCTCTTCAAATTCATGAAAGAAAGATATCACATTACATGCATTAGTTTAAAATCAAAAAAGAAAATTATTTGATGAGGCTGAATATATGTTTTTAAAAATGAACCTGTTTTATTTTCTCTCTAGGAAATGCCAGAGAAGGCACCAGCAGGACAGTTACCCAGATCTGTTGATATTATTTGTGACAATGACTTGGTAGATAATTGTAAGGTAAGAACATTTATGTACATCTTAGCTGTAGAGATAGGAAAATTATGTTCAGACTTGATTACTTGACTACTGTGGATGCATTTATTTTCGTGGATATTTAATTTCAAAGTTTTACTATTCTCTCTCTGCATACAAAGCCTATGAAAATTTATCAGACAAGCATTCAAAATCAAGGTTCATTTGTGCCCATGAATCCCACTTACTTGGTATCCAACAAATAATAATGAATTTATAGTATATGTGCTGTTGTTTTCAAAAAGAATAAAAATATATTGTTTAAATTAGGTTTTTGAATTTAAATAAAAATGTTATCTTCAAGAAATCTTCATTGTTGACCTATAGTTGTTAAATTCTATGTCATTTAGTCTCTGATAGAGAGTTGTCTCGTTGTCAATTATACCACAACTGCTTATTCTTACATTCTTATAGTTTTTACAATATTCTATTGCAGCCAGGAGATCGTATTCAGGTAATTGGCATGTACAGATGTTTACCAGGTAAAAGAAATGGATTTACCACAGGAACATTCAGGTAAGGGCATATTACAAGGGTAGCAATATTGTATAATTAAGAGTAGCATGTTTATATATAAGGGTTTTGTTTGTAATTTACTGGTTTTGTCTGTAGTATTTCAGTAATGAACTGAAATGTAGTTGGCAGGCATATACCAATAGTGAAAGTAATATGATGATCTACATTTATCTGTCGGAAAGATCATTTTGCTTAGAAAGATGTTTCAACATATAGTTGCCACAAGCGACAAAACACTGTAACTTAGAAATTATTGTGTGCATTTATTATGTATTTTACTTTTCGTGTGATTTAACGGTGTAAGTGTTAAAGAAAATATCAAAATAATCTTTTGCTTAGTGTCAATGACAAGCAGTTTTAAAAAGAAATAAAAGATGCCTGGCTGCTTCTTCAAGAATTATTTAGATGAACCTTGGAAACATTTTCTATAGCCTTATATGTGATTTTTTTATTTCAGAACAATTTTAATAGCAAATAATGTACAGTTACTGAGTAAAGAGATGGCACCATTGTTTTCTGCAGAAGATGTGGCTAAAATCAAAAAGTTTAGCAGACAGAAAAACACAGTAAATATCTGATATGATGAAAGTTAATACCTATGAAGAAAACTCAAAACAACATGTTCATCAACCATATTATACTGTTGAATTAATTTTCATTTAAAGTTCTGAATTTATAGAAGCATAAATATCAAACAGGGAAACTAAAAAAATATATTCTCTATACAGTCAAACCTGAGTAAACTGGATTCCTGTTCATTCTGGGCGAAAATTAAAGTCCCATTATTTTCCCTTCAAAGTCTTTGTTAAAATACCCTTTGTAAACCAGCCACTGTGTATTCCGAATTCCGGTCTAATGATGCGGTCCCAACACTCTTAATTACATCAATTATTACCTGTCAAAACCGGTTTGCTTAATTAATTTCAAATAATAACAGTATTGATTGATATGCAATCAAAACATATTTGTTTATACAAGATGGACTTTCAGGATAATCAATTAGGTGTTAAACCGCGAACTTACACATGGTATTAGTGAGCTGTTCTAGTGTCAATTAAACTAAAAAGCATGCTGAATATATCTCGGATAGAACTTACGTTGGATAATATTTTGAAAATCGCAGAGTAAGGAATTTTCATTGTGTTTTTCTAACTCCTGGTTCCCTGTTGCGAACCCCTCAACCAATGACCTTGATAATGAAGAGCACCAATCGATGAGTATTTTACACTGTACGAAATGTTTCGATCCTGATGAAATTTTGTTTGATAATATAGTGACATCTTAATCGGCCATACCAACGTTGGAAATTAACGATCATGGAAGTAAAACAAAACTCTCGTGTCACAATCAAAACAACGCCAGTATAATGATGCAAATACAAAACAGTAAAAGCAAAGTGAAAGTGAAATTGACAAGTTGGAGACTGATGTTACCGAGGTCTAATTAACATACGAAGAAATGTAAAACAAGGTTAAAATATTATTTTTTTATTGAGGAACAACTCGTTTCTGGAATTTCTATAGCCAAGTCACAAGTCATTACTTCCGGTCAAAAGGGAAATCTGAATAAACCGGCTCAATGTCCAAACCGGTCTTTTTTCATAGTCCAGTTGCCAGCTGGTTTACACAGGTTTAACTGTTAATACAAAATTTATGTTACTTTGATGAAGCTAATAAACCACAACAAAATAAATAATCTTTCCCCAATAACAGGAAAATTGATACACAATGTAGAAGAACAAAATCCAAAATGCATAAAACTTTTATAATCAAATGTTAGCATTATATGAATGAGACTTGTTTAAACTGTTAACATTTTCTCTTGTTTACAGGATGTTTTTGAAGTTCTGGGTAGATCAATGGCCCCCTCTATACATGGACATGAGTATATTAAGAAGGCTGTGCTGTGCATGTTATTGGGAGGCACAGAAAAGGTGTTGGCTAATGGAACAAGGATAAGAGGGTACGTGATGTTAAGATTAGAAGTACTCATGTGTGCATGGATTCTGAAATCAACTTCAGTAGAACCACTCTTGACTAGAAATTTAAAATTAGCACCAAAAGTAATATATGGCAGTGTTCTCCCCAGGCCGTTTTCGCGACGCTATATTTCTTCCCGTGACGCTATAATAATTACCGCGACGCTATAATTATTACCGCGATGCTATAATTATTTTCAGGATGTTATTTTTCTCGTTCCTAAATTTTGAACTTTCATCTAATTACCACTTATGATCATAAAAAAAATATATCACTTTTAATTGTAATCCCTTCAAGTCGGACAATAGAGGCAATTTAGAGTGGTTAAATAGGTGTTAATTGCCCTTTGGGTGATAACTGTTTGGATACGAATACCCCAAGCTGTCACTTTGACATGATTAATACCACGTGGTTTGCAATCTGCAAATTTCGACAAGGAGAAAACGTAATCAGAAAATCATAAAAAAAAATCGAAATATATGTTTGCTAAATGAAATTTCAAAGAAACAAACAATTTTTTTCTTTTAAAATGAGGTTGAGTCTTAGCTTTTTACGACTTTTGATATATTAGTATTACTTTCTTTCTCTTCCTATTAAATCGAGAGTGAAAATTTTGATTTTGGGCAAAATAAGATTTGTACTTTCTTTAGAAAATGATCAAAATTTGCTTGTGCATATGTTTCATCCATTTAATGCATTAAAAACGCCATATTCATTCCAAATCTCTTGTCAAACATTGTTTATTTTCGTATTTTTCATTGCTTTCGGCGGCCATTTAATATTTTAGTGTAAACTACTGATCGGAACCGGACCAGATATGACAAAAATCCGCATTTTACAATAATAACCACATATGCACAAATGGCACAGTAGACAGAAAACAATGATACATAAAGAGAAAACTAAGCATTAACAGACTACTTGTAGATAACTTTGTTAAAAATATATCATTTTGTAAAAAGAAACAACTGGGACCATGAACCAATATGTTTAAAAGACATGATAAAGAATTTTTTCTATTCAAATTTTTTTATTAAGAACCCATGTTTTTTCCTACATATTTAGTGCAATTGTATCTATACAGGTTGCACTATAATAAACCATTCATTCATTTAGCTGGGTATAGGTAGGGTAACTGGAACCACACATATATATTATTATTTAGACTAAGAGGAAAAAAATTATTCTGGAACTATAAATGAATATAGAAAACATAAACTGAAAATACTGTTATCATGGTTATAGTTTAATTGTATTCTTAGTTATGAATTCAACAATATAAAAACAAAGAATAGGGTGGAATAGAATATTTTATTTACCAAATAAGGGCCTATAGCATACAAACAATATAATACATTTTGTAATAAACAATAATGTATATAACATAAAGGAAATAAAGCGTTGCCATGACACGATAAATTACATTGAAAAAAAATACTATTTATTTTTTTACGCCAAATGTGATGCTATCCAAAATTTCTGGGGAGAACACTGTATGGTCTGGGTTTCTCGTCAACTTTCAAAACATTTAATTAAATTGTCTGTGACAAGGTGTTATTAATATTTTAAACATAGGTTCTGTGTACTAAAAAATAAGTTGGCTTCCAGCTTCTTAAAAGTTGTTTCAAGGTCAAATTACATTATGAAGCCATTGCATTGTCAGAGGTGAGCTCTTGTATGCCTCTGTAAATACCCTCTAAATGACTTAATAACTGGCAATTTTTGTTATCTGTCATTCTGTGTGCTGTATTATTGACCTAGACCCAGGGATGATTCCACTATATAGTTTAGGGCCGGTAAGCGGCCCTTAAATTGGCCAGCGGCCCCAAAAAATGTACATGAAAATGAATTCCCAATTCAGGAAAATAAAATAAAAATCGATATTTCCGGAAAAGTTTCTGTCACCGATTAAGGCAACTATAATTTTTTTATAGTTTGTTGTCAAAACGTTTTAAAATCCGGATAAGAATGCTGTTTACGATCGCATCTTAGTAACAACGATTTAATTATGTCAACATGTGGGAAACAATTTTAGCAGCCGAATACAATTGATTATGTTATGGGAGTATTGGATCTTGTAAAAGCAGATCGCCCAGCAGGTTGATAAAAATGGGTGTCAAAGCAGACCTCGGCAGAGAGCAAATTCAAATTTTGATATAACACTGATGGATAAGGTTTAATGGACGCCGATCTCGTAAAAGCAGATCGCCCAGCAGAGCCGGTTATATAATATGATGAAAACTTGTTTTGTAACAGAAATTATTTCCTCAAAAGACAAGTTTGAGCAATTTTTGAAAATAATGTTGAAGATGGACCATTCATGAAATACAATGTCATCATTATTGAACTATTTCAAAAGTTTTGAAGATGATCCAAATAATTTTAAAGAACACTGGTTCAATGCTTTAAATATCTTATCAATTAAGTATATGAACTTTTGTAATTGCTTTTCTGAATTCGACAATTGACCAGTTCAATTTGAAATCCATTTGAATTAAAGTAAATTTATAGAGATGACCTGCTGTTGAAAAATACCAGATGAATGATTTTTTTCATTGGTTTATGTTAGCTGAAATATATGTTTTTGTAATAGGCCTAGGTAACTATAGCTAAGATGATAGACTAGTGCATCATGTTCAATGATATTCATGTAATAACAGTAGCCCAATCA
The DNA here is from genome assembly GCF_963676685.1 of Mytilus edulis. Taxonomy (NCBI): domain Eukaryota; kingdom Metazoa; phylum Mollusca; class Bivalvia; order Mytilida; family Mytilidae; genus Mytilus; species Mytilus edulis. The sequence continues at coordinate 48,334,568 of NC_092355.1, read as the reverse complement.
GAATTAATCAAAATGTTACAACTTACATGAACATCAGTGTACAGGTTAAACTTAATAATGTACATTTTCCGTTTTTCAGGAAAATAATGTTATTTCGTCTTAGATTTTATGCTTAAAAAATTCCCAATTAGAATAAAAATTCCCAATTTGATGTTCAAGGGACCCATTTGAAAACACCTGGAATCATCCCTGTAGACCCCTCATCTCCTATAATTCATACAGACGACAAGTAGAAAACAATTTAAAGGTTCATGTACAACCAACCGGAAAATGACCCCTATATATTATTTGATACTGTAAAAAAAAATCATATTTCTACTAATCAAATTTGGAAAGACATTTCATAGTCTCTTTTATGATACTAACAACCATTAATCCTATATTTTATATTTCAGGGATATCAATGTGTTATTGATTGGAGACCCTTCTGTTGCAAAGTCACAAATGTTACGGTAAGGTTTCACTGTTATGTGTTATGTAAATCCAGTGATCGGGAAAGTCGTGCGCCCTGCGCCTATAGCGCATATCGACCCGAAATGGCACATAGAGTGACTTATGTAAGCGCCCACGTGGCGCACGATATTTTTCACTTTGTTTCGATACATTTACAGATATCGTCAAATGGATTACCGATCATGTTCCGGGCTGCCATGTGTGTGTACACAGCTGTGTAATGTTCCTCCAATGATAGGAGCACCTATATATTTTTGGGACGTCTCGGGTGTTTTCCTATGGAAATAATAGAACCATGGGTGTAACTGATTACCCAAAAAAACGTAATTAACCATCATTCATGTCAGATATGATTTTTTACAACCTTAAATTTGTAAAATTTGGCTAGTACAGACGAGATTTGTCTTTAATTATTATCTTTTAACTTAGTTCAGCTTGCTACTTTTTCGTTGAAAAACCCCAAAGCCTTTTTATGAATATAGTTTTTGTCTCCATAAAAGGCGACTAACAGTCCTTGTCACTATTTGGTCTTTGGCTTGTTTTGACATTTTGTAAACATGCCTTCAGCGAATTGTTGTTTTGTTTTGTTTTATCAATTAATGATACTCTCTACTGTTATTGTTGTCATCATGATGAAGTAATAATAATACAAGAAGTGCAGAGGAAATGCCAAATACATCCTCTAATACGGAACGTCGGGAATAAGTATGGTATCGACGAAGACCCAAATTTAATGTAAAAAAATCCATGCACATGAACAAGACAACAGTAGCAGTAGAGACATTGTAAATAAAGGATATCTTAAATATTATCTGGTTTGGAAGAAATTATTTTACATTCTTTGTTGAATTGAAATAACAAAATCACAGGCACAATATCTATGATATTATTTAAAATCATAAAGGTAAGTACCACCATCTCTTAGCCGAGATATACACTGTTTACTTTTTTCACTGTAGTCAATTCAAATGGCCCATTCATTTGACAACATGGCCCATTATTTTTTAACATGGCCCCTTGAATTTAATTTTGAGGGGCACTGGGCCCATAGAGAAAAAATCCTTCCAGATCACTGAAATCAAAAGAACAGAGGACAGTTGTGAAAGCTCTCTGTTATAGTATTAATATGAAGCAACATGGGATTGAAGTTTTAGTTTTGTAGATCTTATTCTATTTGAATTATGTTAGGGCTATTCCAGAAAAAAATGTATGGGGGGGTTGGAAGGCAGTTTTAGTCAGCACCCGCCACCCAGACAATTGTAATTGAGTATTATAGTGCATTATAGTGTGAAAAGTTGCTCTGATTCCCATCACCCATGTATTATTAATATAATGTGCCTTCCAACCCCCCCATACATTTTTTTCTGGAATAGCCCTTATCCAAATAAGCAAAATCAACACTGAAATAAATTTGTACATGTCATTTTTTCATAACTTTGGATAATTTATTGAATGGTCTCCCATTTAAACGATTGAAAAAGTATTTCGAAAAATTAGCTTTAATATCGATCTTTTATTTGCTAACTTATAAAACTTAACATTTGATAAGAAATGCTATAATGTATTATTTTACATGTATGAATATTCTGCTATTTGTGATAGTCAAATTTAAGTGACCGACTTTCATCCATGGTGCTTGAAACACTATTTACTAAGGCTATTCCATTGAGAATGTGAAAAGTTAAGAAGAGAAGTTTTATTTACGCAATTTATGGTTGCGAGTCCATTGTATGTACATAAAATTACAATAAGAAAGTGTTTTTAGGAGGATATTTGAAGTCCCTATCTTTCAAAAACTGTTTTATTGGAATAATTGTATTATATGCAAAGAAAGGATGAAGTGACAAATGATGTTGATTCTGCAGTATCTGTATGCAGTAAATTTTACCATATCTGTGTATTTGTTGTAGATATGTTTTGTACACAGCCCCTAGAGCTGTAGCTACTACAGGAAGAGGATCGTCTGGTGTGGGTTTAACTGCTGCTGTTACCTCAGATCAGGAGACAGGTATGGTCAAACTACTTGGACAAATGAATCAAACCCAGAGGGCGAAAACTCAAGACATAATATTGACGTATTTTGTTTTTAGGGTTGATCAAATAAATGTCAAGTCATATTAGCAAAAGACCTGTAACTTTACTTTTAGAAGAGGTTTAAATCTGTTAATAAATAGTATATTAATCTTGCTTGTGCATAGTATAGGTAAAAACTGCTGAAGAAATCATAAAATAAACCGTTTGTATATTGAAGTATAGCAGAATAGTAAAAGTTGAGGAGATCTGAATGTTTTACTTAACTTCAGTGTAATATCATACTAATATTAATGCTCAAATTGATTATTTTTATGCCCCACCTACGATAGAAAAGGGGCATTATGTTTTCTGGTCTGTTCCTCCGTCTGTCCCACTTCAGGTTAAAGTTTTTGGTCAAGGTAGTGTTTGATGAAGTTGAAGTCCAATCAACTTGAAACTTAGTGCACATGTTCCCTATGATACGGTCTTCCTAATTTTAATGCCAAATTGGAGTTTGACACCAATTTCATGGTCCATTGAATGCAGAAAATGATAGTGCAAGTTTCAGGTTAAAGTTTTTGGTCAAGGTAGTTTTTGATGAAGTTGAAGTCCAATCAACTTGAAACTTAGTATACATGCCCCCTTTAATATGATCTTTCTAATTTTAATGCCAAATTAGAGTTTTTACCCCAATTTCACGGTCCACTAAACATAGAAAATGATAGTGCGAGTGGGGCATCCATGTTCTATGGACACATTCTTGTTAATTTGTTATTTTCATGTATTGAAAAATACTGATTTGATCCTGTGGTTTTGACAATTCATACACTCAAAGTCTAGTTGGTTGTATTTTATTGAACAGTTATTCTGTGGTTGTATTTTATTGAACAGTTTTTCTGTCTTCACCTATACAGACACGTGTACCAACAAATAATAAAGTAAATAATCTACAGTTATCATCATATGTTTGCTTTTTATAAACCTGCAGTATGGGCTTAGTTAATTGGTCTTGTTAAAAAAAATTAAATCCGTATGTTGTTTCTCTACATTGACCTCTAATGTTTTGAAGGTGAGAGAAGATTAGAGGCAGGTGCTATGGTGTTGGCTGATCGTGGTGTGGTTTGTATTGATGAATTTGACAAGATGTCTGACATAGATAGGACAGCTATTCATGAAGTTATGGAACAGGGACGTGTCACAATTGCCAAAGCTGGTATTCATGCTAAGTTGAATGCCCGATGCAGTGTGTTGGCTGCTGCTAATCCAGTATATGGAAGGGTATGTAGTCAATAGATAAAACAATCTTACTAGTAGTTTGTATCTATACTATTAAATGAATTGGGTGGCGTAACTTTTACAGTTCATGAGTTATTCCCTTTATAGTTTCGGTTCTGTAACTTAAATTTACCTCAACCAAATGATATAAAACTTATACACAATGCTTATTACCACAAAACTCAGATCAAGTTAGAAATTGTATGGCGTCACTTTTACCCTTTATAAATGGAAAAATTGCCAAATCTGTCGTTTCCGTTCTATAACGTTAGTTTGCCTTAGGGCTATTCCAGAAAAAAATGTATGGGGGGGGTTGGAAGGCACATTGTATTAATAATACATACGTGATGGGTATCAGAGCAACTTTTCACACTATAATGCACTATAATTCTCAATTACAATTGTCTGGGTGGCGGGTGCTGACAAAAACTGCCTTCCAACCCCCCCATACATTTTTTTCTGGAATAGCCCTTAGCCGTTTGTTATGAAACTGATAAACAATGCTTATAACCACAAGACAGGCCTCAACTACATGAATCCTGCATCTGTATGTGGAAGTTGACTTGTGCATATTTACAAGCAGATCTGTGGTCCATAGACACATTTTCCATTTATTTTTGGGAAATCTCTTATATACATATATCAGAAAATTCAGATAGTATTAGACATATGACATGTAATTATATGTAAATAATGTTATTATAATAGCTAGTTTATATTTACAGTATGACCAGTATAAAAGTCCTATGGAGAATATTGGCTTGCAGGATTCACTGTTGTCACGTTTTGATCTACTGTTTATTGTACTGGACAAGGTAAGTTTATTATAAAAGGTTTCAAGGATTTCTAAAACCTGGAGTATGTTTGTCGTAGTCAGATTAAAAATTCAACCAATCAAAATATGGATTTTGTGTTTTGAGCACACATTATCTTTCTTAGAGTATTTAGTAAAATTTTATGACCATAGGCCCTGACATTAAATTAAATACATTACTTTTCAGAGTCTTCCCTAGGTGATAATAAAGTTATGGAAGTTATGTCAGGAGATGCGGTATGAATGACATTAGACAACTGTCTAACGGAGTTCAATACATGGATGTATGCAATTATAGGCCACTGAATGGCCCTCAACAATGAGAAAATATCATATTGTATATTCGACATTAAAAGGCCCTGACATGAAACATGTGAAATATTGAATCTGTTTTACTCTGTCACAGTTTTCTTTTTAATCAATATTGTGAAAAAATAATTTTGAAAAGCAAACAAAAATGAGAATTTATTTATTACCTATTCAATATCAATTTAACTTTAGTATGCTCTTGTACCTTATTAACCTACTCAACATCATTCAAAACTAAGGCAGTCGTCTTCCATCTTTAATCAACAATGGTTTCTCAATCTGTAGACAAAATTCTAAGATGCCTCCTTAGTGTGTCTTTTAGCCAGATCTGACCTGTAGATCTGTCCTAGATATCTGAAACCAGTTGGTTAAAGGTCAGAACATCTATAAACATGGTTGATTTTGATTAAAATGTCCTTATGGTTTGTTTTTATTATTAGATGGATCCAGAGAATGACCGAATGATATCTGATCATGTTTTACGTATGCATCGTTACAGAAATGCAGGAGAACAAGATGGAGACGGTAAATATAAAAATACTAATTAGAAAAATGTAATAAGGAAAAAAAATGTATCAACAGTTTCAATTTCAAGTTTTTGTGATTTCAGTCCAGGAAAAAGTACCGTACTTTTTACACATGCATGTCAAAAATAACTTCACAATAACTGATTTCTGATTTAATATATCATGTATATGTTTGAAGTGGAAATAAATAGTTATCAAAGGTACCAGGATTATAATTTAGAACGCCAGACGCGCATTTCGTCTACATAAAATAAAAAGTTTAGCAAAATATTTTTTCAGTTCTTCCTTTTGGAAGTGATGTAGATATCTTGGCAACCTCTGACCCCAATGTTGACAAGGAAGATGAAGGAGAGACACCCATTTATGATAAATATGACAAAAGGTTACATGGTGAAAATAAAGGAAAATCGTAAGTAAGACGAAACAAAATAATTACAACATGAGTGGAGAGAAATCTTGTGCAAATATCAAAGAGACAGCAACCAAATGACACAAAAAAAATTCATAAAATTCATTTTACTGAGAACAGATTGGTGTCAGAATATAACCACTCCAATTTCTATAATTTTCAACATCACCTGAGAAGTGTATATTCCTGCAATAGTCAGATCCCTGGATGATGTTGAATTAGTCAACTATTTACCAGAATTGTGGTTGGGTAAAAAAAAGGTTAATAATAAAGAGTGAAAGTATTGTAAAGTAAGTCTTGAACAGTTATTATACTTCTTATACACAATTATACTCACTTGTTTATCCTAAATTCTATATGTTGATGTGATATTTAAGTATATATAAGTAGTAACATCTTCATATTATAGACTTTTGCCTTAATTTCAATCATGATAAACTATGCAGGCTATACATTTCAGCTGGTGCTCTCTTTGCTTTCTTTTGAATGAAATTTAGACAGGTGGGCTAACTTTTAGATTTTAGATAGCTGTATTGAAAGAAAGAAAAAAACACTTTTGTGATGTTGGCATGAGAAGCTTTCATAATTTTAGCCTCGTTGAGTAATTTCAAGTGTGATTGTTGTAAACATGTTAGTGTCTAATTATTTGTAATTTAAGGTTTTGTTTTAAAATCTCTCTAAGACGTTTATACTGTGTATTCATTTTTTCCTTGGATACCAATTTTCGTAGGTACAGGTGAGCAGCGAATTTTCAATTTTCTGTTGGCTTTGTATGCAGAAATTGGCAACACCACAAAATAAAATATCCAAGAAAATGCAAGTTTTCCTCAATTAAAGAAAATTGATACCCAGGAAAATAAATGAATCCACAGCGGTACAAAAAATACATGTATCAAGATTAAAATTCTTTAAATATTTCAATGTGTTTGCAGTGGTAGGATAGTGAGTATGCAGTTTATGAGGAAGTATATACATGTAGCCAAAGCCTTAAAACCTGCACTGACAAGAGAGGCTGCAGAATACATTGCTGATGAGTATACAAAGTTACGTAGTCAAGATAATGTACAGGGAGAAAATCTGGCTAGGGTAAGTTGGTGGCACGTTTACAGCCAATTTCATTGAGTGTGTAGGTAAAGGTATAATCTTTGGTTAGCTTGCTTGTTTGCTAAACCATGAAGTCGTAAGGTTAGGTATACTACCCTCCGTCCAGAATAGTCTAGTCCTACAGACAGATAGATAGGTTATTTGTCAGACTAGTCTCCTATTAAAGGAGGGTTGTTTTCCTAACCTAGTAATAACTTCACAGTTCAGCTAACAGGCAAACTAACCAAAGATATTACTTTTACATACACACTCGATGCATTCTGCTGTAACCTTTACATACCATTATTGAAAAAGATTACTATAGTGCTTATTGTTGATGGAAAGAAAGTTAAAGATGGAAACCATGAACACCTTCTTCTAGCCCAAGAGACCAATTGAGATAACCTTGTTGATTCATCTAAATAAATTCAGGTGGAGAGAAAGAAATGAATCCTTTGAAAAGATCTGATTAGAACAAACAAAAACGAAAACCAATTTATATCCTTAAAAAAGTATTACAAGAAGTGTTTCAATTTCTGGCCACAAGATCTGCTATTCATAGATAATAGACCATATTGGGATCTTTTCAAAAACTGTTAACCATTTTATTTTCATGGATACTTTATTTCTAGACCATGTAACAGCTATTTAGTTTTGCAATTTTCTGATTTGCTTGATGTAGTTTTTCGCAATGATTTATATTCACGTTTATTACCAACTTATTTTGTAACTTTCGTATGTAGAAAAATAACGGTTATTTTTCTACATACGAAAGTTACAAAATAAGTTGGTTTACAGTAGTTTCATGATCAAAATTATGCTATCCCTTAATGTTCGAAGAAGAAAACATCTCAATAAAATGTAAATTGTAACTTTATTTTTCAGACTCAGCCAGTTACTGCTCGATCACTGGAAACCATGATCCGTCTAGGCACTGCTCATGCCAAAGCTAGATTGAGTAAAACTGTAGACCTGGAAGATGCCCAGGCAGCCATAGAACTTGTACAGTTTGCCTACTTCAAAAAGGTAAGTCTTGTAATACACCCATTCTTAAAGTGTGCACATTGTTAAAAACTGGCATTTAGCATGAAATATTTGAAAAAAAATTGTGTGCTTCATTTTAGTACTTTAAACCTTTTTGGTTCCTACAGGATAACATTTATATATGTATGGATGCTTTAAAACTGAATCATAAACTTCCTGTTTACAATATGTTTTCTTTGGCAATACAAACTATATACTTAACCCAGATGGATTGAATAATTGAACAAAACCATTTTTACATCTCTTATATTTCTGTTTATGTATTATTAGGTTCTACAGAAGACCAAGAAGAGACAGCGTAAAGACAGCGCTGGGGAAGCTGGAGAGAGTAGTGCTGATGAACAGCAAGATGAAGTGGATGGGGAAGTCTCATTTAAAAAATCGTACGTAAATCTTTTATACAATTGTATGCCCCTAACGCTAGGTGAAAGTGGCATAAAATGTTACCTTTGACAGTCTGTCTTTTTGTCTGTCCTTCCCAAAAGTATTTTCACATATAATTAGCAAGCTTTAGAGGGAGCATTCGCTTCCTCAGACACATTCTTTTTTTTTATGCATTTATGGGCATTATGTATTCTGTCCGTCCGTCCGTCCCACTTCAGGTTAGAATTTTGGTCTAGGTAGTTACTGATGAAGTTTATCTTCTATCAACTTGAAACTTAGTACACATGTTTCTTATGATATGATCTTTCTAATTTTAATGCCAAATTAGAGTTTTCACCACAATTTTACGGTCCACTGAACATAAAAAGTGATAGTGCGATTGGGGCATCCATGTACTATGGACACATTCTTGTTCTACAAAAAATAACATGCATATATACATTTTATTTACTTATTTACAATATTGAATGAAAAGTGTATGATTTTCAATGATCAAAAAACTGTTCCTATTTTTGTTTTGATAATTGTGATGTTGTCATTCAATACAATGTTTGTTTTCAAATTTTGAACTTTTTCAAAAAATTCAGAGGATCCTGAAAAGTGTTATGCAGACCGTACGTTATTACTTATTTAAGAAAAATAAGTATTTCATGGTGACAAAAGTTCTAATGTTGGATGAAACAGGAAGTGAGATATTGTTAATTCAATATATAGACGATTAAAGCAACTTTTTTTTTTTAAACAGGAAGAAAACAAGAGACCGACGCCCATCAAAGAAAGAAGGAGAAGACGGATATGATCCTTATGACTTTGAACAAGATGACACAGCTAGTGAGGACGGTAGGTCTTAAAATAATTGAGAAAACCAAACATGGTCCTTTAGGGGTACAAGACTTGTTTTGAGCTGTTGTAAATTTATAATCATTTATACTGCACTCGTTCTATTTGAGCAGTCAAAATGCGTTAACTGTATATTTCTATGTCATACACAGTCGCTGACCTGATATCACTTTTCTTCATGAATATTTAAATAGAAATTGCCGAAATTGTAATTAATTATTCATGCGACCTATTCAACCTGTTCTTGTTTCCAATGTATACAATGAGTCGACTCAAACTTGTCATGCTTATTTCTTTTACAATTTTTAGAAAAAAATATTTCACTTAAATCATCAATGTTTTATGCTTATTGTTGATATTTTAGTTCATTCTCAAGCAATTCTTTCACCATCGATTAAGGGTTTCATCAGGAAATGTACATTTCATTGTGTTGAATATTTCGCTTGCATGATATGGGGCCTTTTCATAAAAGGGGGAGTTTCCCAATATTTAAATCAAATAATAAAATTAACACATTGAACAACAATTGAAAATGTTTTTTTTTTTTAGATTGCAATATAAAGACAATAATAGTACATTGACTTTACATATCAACGATACAAGGATTCAGCACGAAACGGGGGGAAAATGCTCGGCATATCCTCGTTTTCCCCGTTTCTAAGCCTCATCCTAATATCGTTGACATGTCAAGTCAATACACTATTATTGTCTATGTACTTGATTTATCAATGTGGTAGGTTTTGTCATTTACAATTACCTGTTGTGGATTAATTTAGAGGCTCTTGTTTTGTTTACCAATAAGATATCACATAGAAATTAATCATGTTTTGAGAGAGATATTTAGGGCTGTTCCATAAAAACATACATGGGACCCAGGGAGGGCAACTTAGATTTGCCACTATGGGTGGATGTGAAATATTGCGTTGAACAGTTTAAAAATTATGCAGGACTCTAAATCACTTCAATGGTTTGTCACTCTGTTTTCAAAGTGCCTTCCCCGGGTACCATGCAAGTTTTAAGGGAACCGCCCTTAATTTCAATCTTTAAAAAAACAGGTTTTTTTTATTTTGAACCTTTTTTAGAATTGGTTGAATCTCAAAAGAAGAAGAAATTGAGAAGAAAGAGTGGACAGGACCAAGCAGATGATCAGATGCAGACAGAATCTTCAACTAAAACAGCAGAATTCGATGAAAAACGGTAAGAAATCAAGTTAGATCTTAATGTTTATCTTACTTTCAGAAAGAAGTCTTCATGCTTAGCCACAGGCCAAGCAGCCCAGGCTTAAAAAAACGTCTATAGTCACAATTTAACTGAAATGTTCCAAAAATTGAGCTTTGAGACTGTAGTTTTAAAAATTTGTCATAGAGAATGAGAAAGTCGAGAAAAAAAGTGAGACTTTAGCGTGCTGCTGTCAGATTAACAATGTAGTAGTTTAAGATATGGTCAGTTTATTAGGAACTACTAGTAGGTGCATGATATTTGGTACACAGTTAAATTAGTGTTTGGACATCTCATTTCCATGGAGATAATTTACAATATTATTCCTTTAGAAGAATAAATGTAAAGATGTGATAGGAAAGGACATATCTATTGTTTTAATAAACTTTCTTGCAATATTTCTAGCTTAATAAACTTTCTTGCATTATTTCTAGCTATCTTAAAAATCTTAGTGTTGAATTAATCTACAACAATTTTTTACATTTTACATACAGATTGAAAATGTTTAGAGCTTCACTTTTCAACCTCTTTAAGTCTGAGCATGCCCAGTCTGTGTCATTGGACAAAGTTCGTGGACAGATGGAAAAAGAACATGCAGGAGAATTCAGTGAAGATGACATTTTTGCCGCAATTGAAAAAATGATGGAGTCAAATCAAGTCATGTTAGCAGACGACGTTGTTTTCTTAATTTAAACTCAGGATTTTCAAATGTGCTATTAAAACTGAAAGTGTTTATGGAGTCTGAAGCCAATAAGCTGATACAATTTCCATAGATATCAAAAACAATGAAATTTCAAAAATCAACTTTTTGCAATGAAATTTTTATTAGTTGAATTTATTCTGATGAAATTATAAATTATGTGATAGAAAAATGAATTTGCATGTATACTGATTGAAATATGAATTTTTACATAAAGATGTGAACTTTAATTTTGGCTATATTGTAAATGTGTACATACAAATATATCAGAATAAGTAGTTTTCTTTTCATTTAAACTGCCTCGGTTGTCTTGTGTAACATGCTTACCTTGGAATAAGGGAGGTCATTGCTTGGTCAAACTGTATAAATTCTCATCTAAACATGTGGCATTATAGCATTTGTGGTCTTATAAGTGTCAAATATACAGTCAAATGTATGGTGACTTGTTCACTATAATTTTGTTTGGTATACAGCAAGGTTTGTAGTTGTATGAAATTAAATGTCCTTGTGTTGATATGCATGTAGCAATTGCCACTGGACTTTAAGCACCAATCAATATCCATGCAATGAGATCACTTTATAAAGAAATTATTGACAGTCAACTAGTTTATTTTGAATAGGAATCCCAGTAACCTTTTATTGACTCCTGCAAGGGAAGGTGAGACATAGGTTTGCCTTTGTGGCGAGGTTGGGAGTGGTGTTTTCAACAATTGATCAGTTTTTATATGAACACAATTATTAAGAAAAATTTGGTTGTATTTTGGTATCAGGTCATCCGAAGACGAAGGGTTTCTGGATAATAACTTTTGAATAAGTAAAAAGAAATCAATAAAATTTTTACACAATGTTTGTAACCACAAAAGGAAGCTTGGGATTGATTTTGGGGGGTTATGATCCCAAAGGTTTAGGAATTAGGGGCCAAAGGGGCAAAAAACAGCATTTATCTAGTTTTAGGACTAAAAATTGTGTATTAGTAAGTATTCCAATTGTTCTGAAATTGTACCACATTGTTTAATACCATAAGTAGAAGGTTGGGATTATCTTAAGGGGTTATTTGGCAAACAGTCTAGGAATTAAGGGCCAAAAACAAGCATTTTTCTAGTTTCAAGACAATAACTTGTGTGTAACTGTATGGATCTCTCTGACATTGTACCACAAGTTTTCATATAAAACAGGGAAGGCTCGGATTCAGTTTCAGGTTAATTTTCCCAAGACTTTAGGAATAAGGGGCCAAAAAGAAGCATTATTTAGTTTACAGACAATAAATTGTGTTTAAGTGTATGGATCTCTATAAATTTTTACAAGAAGGTTCAATACCACTAAAGGAAGGTTGGGATTAATTTTGGGGGTTAAGGTCTCAATAGGATTAATTTTGGGGGTTAAGGTCTCAATAGTTAAGGAATTCAGGGCCAAAAAGGGGGCCCAAAATAATAATTGTTGTAGTTTTCAAACAATAACTTATGTTTAAGTGAATGAATCTTTCTGAAATTAAACCACATTTTTCCATACCATGAAGGGATGGTTAGAATTGACTTAAGGAGCTTATGGCTCAAAATGTTTCAGGAATGGGGGCAAAAAAGGGGAAAAACTAGGAATTTCTGGACAATGGACAATTAATACAATTGCAGTCTTAAGCAGTGTAAGGGAGGTCAGGTTTTGGACTCGTTGCAAAAAAAAGGGGGATGGTAGTTGTTTTCATTTTTTTTTCAAATTCCAAATTTTTGAAACGTTAAAAGAAGAAATCTTTAATTGCACAATATTGCGCAATAGATCTGTAAGATCTTGACATTTGTTTTGTGTCAGAAACTGATATTATGTCAAAAATTTGATTGCAACCAAATTCAGAGCTGTATTGAGCTTGAATGTTGTGTCCATACTTGCCCCAACTGTTCAGGGTTTGACTCCTGCGGTTGTTTAAAGCTGCGCCCTGTGGAGGACCTGGTCTTTAATAAGACATAAGAAGATAAGGTATGAGTGCCAATGAGACAACTTTTCATCCAAGTGACAATTTATGAAAATAAACCAATTTAGGTAAAAGAACGGCCTTCAACACGGCTTTGGCTCACACCAAACATCAAGCTATAAAGGCCCCCACAAATTACTCGTGTAAAACCATTCAAATGGGAAAACCAACAGTCTATTCTATATAAAACTAGAGGCTCTAAAGAGCCTGTGTCGCTCACCTTGGTCTATATGAATATTAAACAAAGGAAGCGGATGGATTCATGACAAAATTGTGTTTTGGTGATGGTGATGTGTTTGTACATCTTACTTTACTAAACAGTCTTGCTGCTTACAATTATCTCTATCTATAATGAACTTGGCCCAGTAGTTTCAGTGGAAAATGTTAATAAAAATTTACAAATTTTATGAAAATTGTTAAAAATTTACTATAAAGGACAATAACTCCTTAGGGGGGCAATTGACCATTTCGGTCATGGTTACTTATTTGTAAATCTTACTTTGCTTAGTATTATTGCTGTTTACAGTTTATCTCTATCTATAATAATATTCAAGATAACAGCAAAATTTCCTTAAAATTATCAATTCAGGGGCAGCAATCCAACAACGGGTTGTCCGATTCATCGGACACATTTTTGTCGAGCCTGCGACTTTTGTCGCAGAAAGCTTGACATTGGGATAGTGATCCGGCGGCGGCTTTAGCTAACTTCTTAAAAGCTTTATATTTTAGAAGGTGAAAGACCTGGATGCTTCATACTTTGTATATAGATGCCTCATGTTACAAAGTTTCCGTCAGTCACATATGTCCAATGTCCTTGACCTCATTTTCATGGTTCAGTGACTACTTGAAAAAAAGTTAATATTTTTTGTAATGTTAAATTCTCTCTTATTATAAGTAATAGGGTAACTATTTGGTATGTGCGTACCTTGCAAGGTCCTCATGCCCGTCAGACAGTTCACTTGACCTCGACCTCATTTCATGGATCAGTGAACAAGGTTAAGTTTTGGTGGTCAAGTCCATATCTTGGATACTATAAGCAATAGGTCTAGTATATTCGGTGTATGGAAGGACTGTAAGGTGTACATGTCCAACTGGCAGTTGTCATCTGACCTTGACCCCATTTTCATGGTTCACTGGTTATAGTTAAGTTTTTGAGTTTTGGTCTTTTTTTCTAATACTATATGCAATAGGTCAACTATATTTGGTGTATGGAAATATTTTATGATCTACATATCAGTCGCGCAGGTTTTATTTTACCTTGACCTCATTTTCACGGTTCATTGATCAGTGTTAAGTTTTTGCGTTTTGGTCTGTTTTTCTTATCCTGTATGCAATACGTCTACTATATTTGGTATATGGAATGATTATAAGGTGTACATGTCTAGTTGGCAGGTGTCCTCTGACCTTAACCTCATTTTCATGGTTCAGTGGTCAAAGTTAAGTTTATGAGTTTTGGTCTTTTTTTCTAATAGTATATGCCATAGGTCAACTATATTTGGTGTATGGAAATATTTTATGATCTTTATGTCAGTCGTCATGTTTTATTTGACCTTGACTTCATTTTCATGGTTCATTGAACAGTGTTAAGTTTTTGTGTTTTGGTCTGTTTTTCTTAAACTATAAGCAACAGGTCAACTATATTTGTTGTATGGAAGAATTGTTAGCTGTACATGTCTACCTGGTATGGTTCTTCTGCCCTTACCTCATTTTTATGGTTCATTGGTCAATGTTTAGTTTTCTTGATTATGTTAAGTTTACGTGTCAGTGTATTAAAGCTTTACATTTAGGACTATCAACATAATATCAATGATTAGTAAAGACAGCGAGACATTTCTGCATGTGCACTCTTGTTTAAACTAGATACCCCAATGATGATTGTGGCCAAGTTTGGTTTAATTTGGCTCAGTAGTTTCAGAAGAGAAGATTTTTGTAAAAGTTAACGACGACGGTCGCCGGACGCAAAGTGATGGGAAAAGCTCACTTGGCCCTTTGGGCAAGGTGAGCTAAAAATAAACACTTATGAACCACACCAACAAACGACAACTACTCAACATCAGATTCTTGACTTAGGACAGGTACAAACAAATGCAGTAGGGTTTTAATGGTACCAAACCTGCATCCTTATCTGAAATAATACTGTGGATTCATTAATATATATAACCGACCGTGCGAGGGCTGTATAGCCAGTCAAGGTCGTTAAACACTTCCATTTGTTCATTAATATTCATTGGATACCAATTTTCAAGGGTAACGGTAAACCACGTAATTAAATGTTTAACCAAATTACTATTTTTCTTTAGGCCTGTATAGATACTTTGGCAAAACCACGAATTCAAAAATCCACAAACATGCATGTTTTCTTTAATTCAGTAGTGTAACATCACATCATAGAAAATGGCTTAACTCAATCAATAGACGTAACACAAATGAACATACAAAGAAGGAATAAATTTAATCTATGATACAATGTAAATACATAATAATAATAATAATAATAATAATAATAATAATAATAAGGAATGAATAACTTAGAAATCTATGTGTCAAATATTTAATTACAATCCAAATTCAGACCTGTAGTGTATCACGCTTGAATATTCTGTCCATTTTTGCCCTTCACGGTTGGACCTCTGCTGTCGCTTCCTGGGCGAAGAACATTTATTTTATGAGGACACGGTAAAACTCTGGTAAAAGAAATCTAATGTTAGAATAGATAACAGAAGAAATTAAGCAAAATGACAATGATCAGCATAAATAAAAGGACTGCTAGTAGTTCCTGACATGCCAGTTCTTGACCTTATTTTGAAAGATTAAAAGATGTCTTCATCATGTGAAAATCAAGTCCAATCCGTCCACTATGCATTGACTCCCAAGGTTGATGACATTTATATACAATACACTTAAATACAATTTATCAAAGTAGTTTTCTTAATTAAACGGTCTTTTCTCATTGTTAACTATATATACAACGTTTCTGCAGTAAAGTATATAAACATGTATGTTTTATTCGTTCTGCTTAAATAGCAGACGAGAATATTTAATACCTGTACCTTGGCATTGCACAGGATAATGTCGTCCTGAACACGTGAGAAATATTTGCAACTGGCCATAAAACAACAAACAATTAATCTTGAGTTTTTAGTACGTGTCGTCCTGAATATGTATGAAATATTTGCAACTGGATGAAAAACAACAAACAATTGATTGCGTGTCGTCCTGAACATGCATGTACTCTTTGCAACTGCACATAAAACAACAAACAATTAAACTTGTGTTGTTAGTGTGTGTCGTCCTGAATATGTTTGAAATATTTGCAAATGGACGTTAAACTACTAACAATCATGTTTTGTTATTGTGTGTCGTCTTGAACCTGCATAAAATATTTGCAACTTGATGAAATATTTGCATCTTGACGTTGTTAGTGTGTGTCGTCCTGAAAATGCATGACATATTTGCAACTGGACATTAAACAAATAACTATTAAACCTGTGATGTTAGTTCATGTCGTCCTAAATATGTATGACATATTTGCAACTGGATGTTAAACCAACCATTCTTGTGTTAAAGTGTGTGTCGTCCTGAACATGTATGAAATATTTGCAACTGAACGAAAACCAATTAAGATCGTGTTGTAAGTGTGTCGTCCTGAATATGTATGAAATATTTGCAACTTGATGTTAAACAACAAACAATTAATGTTGTGTTGCTAGTGTGTGTCGTCCTGAACATAAAACAACAAACAATTAATCTTGAGTTGTTAGTATGTGTCGTCCTGAATATGTATGAAATATTTGCAACTGGACGTTAAACAACCATTCTTCTGTTTAAGTGTGTGTCGTCCTAGTATGTAAGAAATGTTCGCAATTGGACGTTAGTGTTGTCCTGAACATGCACGTAATATTTGCAACTGGACATTAAACAACTAACAATTAATCTTATGCTGTTAGTGTGTGTCGTCCTGAACATGCATGAAATATTTGCAATTGGACGTTAAAAAACTAACAATTAATCGTGTGTCGTCCTGAATATGCATTAAATACTTGCAACTGGACATTTTACAACTAACAATAAATCGTGTGTAAGTGTGTGTCGTCCTGAACATGTATGAAATATGTGCAACTGAACGAAAAACAAAAAACAATTAAGATCGTGTTGTAAGTGTATTATGTCCTGAATATGTATGAAATATTTGCAACTGGACGTTAAACATTTAGCAATTAATCTTGTGTTGTTATTGTGTGTCATCCTGAACATGTTATTATTGTGTGTCGTCCTGAACATGTATGAAATGTAAAAACAATTAAGATCGTGTTGTAAGTGTGTCATGTCCTGAATATGTATGAAATATTTGAAACTGGAAGTTAAATATTTAGCAATTAATCTTGTGTTGTTATTGTGAATCATCCTGAACATGCAATCATTGTTTGTCGTCCTGAACATGTATGAAATTTGCAACTGGACGTTAAAAACTCCCAATTAATTTTGTGTTGTAAGTATGTGTCACATCCTGAACATGTATGAAATATTTGCAACTGGACGAAAAACAATAAACACTTAAGATCGTGGTGTAAGTGTGTCATGTCCTGAACATGTATGAAACATTTTCAACTGTACGTTATACAACTTAAAATGGATCGTGTGTTGTTAGTGTGTTTCGTGCTGAACATGTATCAAATATTTGCAATTTTACGTTAATCAACTAACAATTATTATTGTGTTAGTGTGTGTCGTCCTGAACATGCATAAACTATTTGAAACTGGACATAAAATAGCAAACAATTTATCTTGTGTTGTTAGTGTGTGTCGTCCTGAATATGTATGAAATACTTGCAACTGGCCATAAAACAACAAACAATTAATCTTGAGTTTTTAGTACGTGTCGTCCTGAATATGTATGAAATATTAGCAACTGGATGAAAAACAACAAACAATTGATTGCGTGTTGTCCTGAACATGCATGTACTCTTTGCAACTGCACATAAAACAACAAACAATTAAACTTGTGTTGTTAGTGTGTTTCGTCCTTAATATATTTGAAATATTTGCAAATGGACGTTACACTACTAACAATTAATCTTGTTTTGTTATTGTGTGTCGTCTTGAACCTGCATAAAATATTTGCAACTTGATGAAATATTTGCATCTTGACGTTGTTAGTGTGTGTCGTCCTGAAAATGCATGACATATTTGCAACTGGACATTAAACAAATAACTATTAAACCTGTGATGTTAGTTCATGTCGTCCTAAATATGTATGACATATTTGCAACTGGATGTTAAACCAACCATTCTTGTGTTAAAGTGTGTGTCGTCCTGAACATGTATGAAATATTTGCAACTGAACGAAAACCAATTAAGATCGTGTTGTAAGTGTGTCGTCCTGAATATGTATGAAATATTTGCAACTTGATGTTAAACAACAAACAATTAATGTTGTGTTGCTAGTGTGTGTCGTCCTGAACATAAAACAACAAACAATTAATCTTGAGTTGTTAGTATGTGTCGTCCTGAATATGTATGAAATATTTGCAACTGGACGTTAAACAACCATTCTTCTGTTTAAGTGTGTGTCGTCCTAGTATGTAAGAAATGTTCGCAATTGGACGTTAGTGTTGTCCTGAACATGCACGTTATATTTGCAACTGGACATTAAACAACTAACAATTAATCTTATGCTGTTAGTGTGTGTCGTCCTGAACATGCATGAAATATTTGCAATTGGACGTTAAAAAACTAACAATTAATCGTGTGTCGTCCTGAATATGCATTAAATACTTGCAACTGGACATTTTACAACTAACAATAAATCGTGTGTAAGTGTGTGTCGTCCTGAACATGTATGAAATATGTGCAACTGAACGAAAAACAAAAAACAATTAAGATCGTGTTGTAAGTGTATTATGTCCTGAATATGTATGAAATATTTGCAACTGGACGTTAAACATTTAGCAATTAATCTTGTGTTGTTATTGTGTGTCATCCTGAACATGTTATTATTGTGTGTCGTCCTGAACATGTATGAAATGTAAAAACAATTAAGATCGTGTTGTAAGTGTGTCATGTCCTGAATATGTATGAAATATCTGAAACTGGAAGTTAAATATTTAGCAATTAATCTTGTGTTGTTATTGTGAATCATCCTGAACATGCAATCATTGTTTGTCGTCCTGAACATGTATGAAATTTGCAACTGGACGTTAAAAACTCCCAATTAATTTTGTGTTGTAAGTATGTGTCACATCCTGAACATGTATGAAATATTTGCAACTGGACGAAAAACAATAAACACTTAAGATCGTGGTGTAAGTGTGTCATGTCCTGAACATGTATGAAACATTTTCAACTGTACGTTATACAACTTAAAATGGATCGTGTGTTGTTAGTGTGTTTCGTGCTGAACATGTATCAAATATTTGCAATTTTACGTTAATCAACTAACAATAAGTATTGTGTTAGTGTGTGTCGTCCTGAACATGCATAAACTATTTGAAACTGGACATAAAATAGCAAACAATTTATCTTGTGTTGTAAGTGTGTGTCGTCCTGAATATGTATGAAATACTTGCAACTGGCCATAAAACAACAAACAATTAATCTTGAGTTTTTAGTACGTGTCGTCCTGAATATGTATGAAATATTAGCAACTGGATGAAAAACAACAAACAATTGATTGCGTGTTGTCCTGAACATGCATGAACTCTTTGCAACTGCACATAAAACAACAAACAATTAAACTTGTGTTGTTAGTGAGTGTCGTCCTGAATATGTTTGAAATATTTGCAAATGGACGTTAAACTACTAACAATCATGTTTTGTTATTGTGTGTCGTCTTGAACCTGCATAAAATATTTGCAACTTGATGAAATATTTGCATCTTGACGTTGTTAGTGTGTGTCGTCCTGAAAATGCATGACATATTTGCAACTGGACATTAAACAAATAACTATTAAACCTGTGATGTTAGTTCATGTCGTCCTAAATATGTATGACATATTTGCAACTGGATGTTAAACCAACCATTCTTGTGTTAAAGTGTGTGTCGTCCTGAACATGTATGAAATATTTGCAACTGAACGAAAACCAATTAAGATCGTGTTGTAAGTGTGTCGTCCTGAATATGTATGAAATATTTGCAACTTGATGTTAAACAACAAACAATTAATGTTGTGTTGCTAGTGTGTGTCGTCCTGAACATAAAACAACAAACAATTAATCTTGAGTTGTTAGTATGTGTCGTCCTGAATATGTATGAAATATTTGCAACTGGACGTTAAACAACCATTCTTCTGTTTAAGTGTGTGTCGTCCTAGTATGTAAGAAATGTTCGCAATTGGACGTTAGTGTTGTCCTGAACATGCACGTTATATTTGCAACTGGACATTAAACAACTAACAATTAATCTTATGCTGTTAGTGTGTGTCGTCCTGAACATGCATGAAATATTTGCAATTGGACGTTAAAAAACTAACAATTAATCGTGTGTCGTCCTGAATATGCATTAAATACTTGCAACTGGACATTTTACAACTAACAATAAATCGTGTGTAAGTGTGTGTCGTCCTGAACATGTATGAAATATGTGCAACTGAACGAAAAACAAAAAACAATTAAGATCGTGTTGTAAGTGTATTATGTCCTGAATATGTATGAAATATTTGCAACTGGACGTTAAACATTTAGCAATTAATCTTGTGTTGTTATTGTGTGTCGTCCTGAACATGTTATTATTGTGTGTCGTCCTGAACATGTATGAAATGTAAAAACAATTAAGATCGTGTTGTAAGTGTGTCATGTCCTGAATATGTATGAAATATTTGAAACTGGAAGTTAAATATTTAGCAATTAATCTTGTGTTGTTATTGTGAATCATCCTGAACATGCAATCATTGTTTGTCGTCCTGAACATGTATGAAATTTGCAACTGGACGTTAAAAACTCCCAATTAATTTTGTGTTGTAAGTATGTGTCACATCCTGAACATGTATGAAATATTTGCAACTGGACGAAACACAATAAACACTTAAGATCGTGGTGTAAGTGTGTCATGTCCTGAACATGTATGAAACATTTTCAACTGTACGTTATACAACTTAAAATGGATCGTGTGTTGTTAGTGTGTTTCGTGCTGAACATGTATCAAATATTTGCAATTTTACGTTAATCAACTAACAATAAGTATTGTGTTAGTGTGTGTCGTCCTGAACATGCATAAACTATTTGAAACTGGACATAAAATAGCAAACAATTTATCTTGTGTTGTAAGTGTGTGTCGTCCTGAATATGTATGAAATACTTGCAACTGGCCATAAAACAACAAACAATTAATCTTGAGTTTTTAGTACGTGTCGTCCTGAATATGTATGAAATATTAGCAACTGGATGAAAAACAACAAACAATTGATTGCGTGTCGTCCTGAACATGCATGTACTCTTTGCAACTGCACATAAAACAACAAACAATTAAACTTGTGTTGTTAGTGTGTGTCGTCCTTAATATATTTGAAATATTTGCAAATGGACGTTACACTACTAACAATTAATCTTGTTTTGTTATTGTGTGTCGTCTTGAACCTGCATAAAATATTTGCAACTTGATGAAATATTTGCATCTTGACGTTGTTAGTGTGTGTCGTCCTGAAAATGCATGACATATTTGCAACTGGACATTAAACAAATAACAACGAAACCTGTGATGTTAGTTCATGTCGTCTAAATATGTATGAAATATTTGCAACTGGATGTTAAACCAACCATTTTTGTGTTAAAGTGTGTGTCGTCCTGAACATGTATGAAATATTTGCAACTGAACGAAAACAAAAAAAACAATTAAGATCGTGTTGTAAGTGTGTCGTCCTGAATAAGTATGAAATATTTGCAACTGAACATAAAACAACAAACAATTAATATTGAATTGTTAGTATGTGTCGTCCTGAATATGTATGAAATATTTGCAACTGGACGTTAAACAACCATTCTTCTGTTTAAGTGTGTGGCGTCCTAGTATGAAAGAAATATTCGCAACTGGACGTTAGTGTTGTCCTGAACATGCACGATATATTTGCAACTGGACATTAAACAACTAACAATTAATCGTGTGCTGTTTGAGTGTGTCGTCCTGAACATGCATGAAATATTTGCAACTGGACGTTAAAAAACTAACAATTAATCGTGTGTCGTCCTGAATATGCATGAAATACCTTCAACTGGACATTTTACAACTAACAATAAATCGTGTGTGTGTCGTCCTGAACATGTATGAAATATGTGCAACTGAACGAAAAACAAAAAAACCCAATTAAGATCGTGTTGTGAGTGTGTCATGACCTGAATATGTATGAAATATTTGCAACTGGACGTTAAACGTTAGCAATTAATCTTGTGTTGTTATTGTGTGTCATCTTGAACATGTTATTATTGTGTGTCATTTCCTGAACATGTATGAAATGTAAAAACAATTAAGATCGTGTTGTAAGTGTGTCATGTCCTGAATATGCATGAAGTATTTGCAACTGGACGTTATAAAACTAACAATTAACCGTGTGTCGTCCTGAATATGCATGAAATACTTGCAACTGGACATTTTACAACTAACAATAAATCGTGTGTGTGTAAGTGTGTGTCGTCCTGAACATGTATGAAATATGTGCAACTGAACGAAAAACAAAAAAACAATTAAATCGAGTTGTAAGTGTGTCATGTCCTGAATATGTATGAAATATTTGCAACTGGACGTTAAACATTTAGCAATTTATCTTGTGTTGTTATTGTGAATCATCCTGAACATGTAATCATTGTGTGTCGTCCTTAACATGTATGAAATTTGCAACTGGACGTTAAACAACTAGCAATTAATTGTGTGTTGTAAGTGTGTGTCACATCCTGAACATGTATGAAATATTTGCAACTGGACGAAAAACAATAAACAATTAAGATCGTGGTGTAAGTGTGTCATGTCCTGAACATGTATGAAATATTTGCAACTGTACGTTAAACAACTTAAAATGGATCGTGTGTTGTTAGTGTGTGTCGTCCTGAACATGTATCAACTATTTGCAATTTGACGTTAATTAAATAACAATAAATATTGTGTTAGTGTGTGTCGTCCTAAACATGCATGAACTATTTGCAACCGGACATAAAACAACAAAACAATTTATCTTCAGTTGTTAGTGTGTGCCGTCCAGAACAGGCATGAAATATATGCAACTTGATGAAAAAGTTGCATATTGATGTTAAACTAACAATTAATCTTGTGTTGTGAGTGTGTGTCGTCCTGATAATGCATGAAATATTTGCAACTGGTCAATAAACAAACAACAATTAATTCTGTGTTGTTAGTTCATGTCGTTTTAAATATGTATGAAATATTAGCAACTGGGTGTTAGTGTTGTCCTAAACATGCACGAAATATTTGCGACTGGACGTTAAAAAGCTAACAATCTTGTATCGTCCTGAATATGTATGAAATATTTGCAACTAGACGTTTAACAACTTGCAATTAATCTTGGGTTATCATTGGGTGTTGTCTGTCATATTTGCAACTGGACGTTAAACAACAAACATTTAAAATATTGTGTTGTTAGCGTGTGTCGTCCTGAACATGTATAAAATATTTGCAACTGAATGTTAAACAACTAACAATTAATCTTGTGTTGTTGGGCCCAGTGAATGTCTTGTTGATGTAAACTTAACATCTCTTTTATATATATACTTGAAAATAATCGAACCAGTTTTAATATAAAAATTATCTATATTAATATGGCACAAATCTGAGTAATGGTGCATTTCAATATAATATTGCACAAACGGTGATTTACATATAAAAATAAATTACAAAATTTTAAAATTTACAAATACACTTAATAGTTTACATATTTAGCACCACTTTATTTTTGTCATCAGAATTTGACACATGATCAATTTTTATGCCGTCCCAATAAGTGCCATCTCCCGGTTGTTTTAAACACCGTGTCATTGGAAAAATAAAATTCAACAGCCAATGTTTTCCAAACACACTTTCAAAATTCGTGAAAAAGAAATTATTGTTTTTGATTGGGATGTGAGAGGTAAGTTCATGTGCAGTTTTCCCAAGAAAACACATCAAAGTTTGAGAATTGACCACAATACAACCGAAACCACCGAAAAACAGCTGAGGATAAGCTTGGAATATCAGAATAAGTACATGAAGCTCTATATTTTCGTAACCGAAAAGCCAACGGTAGAAGGCGATCGGAGGAAATAAGCTCGTCCATGAATATGCTGTTGGCCAGTAAAATAGATATAAATACCAGGCATTACACGCAAACGCCCCTAGTCCACAAAGTATTGCGTAAAATCCTAAAACGAAAAAGTATCTTTGATTGTAGAATCCAATGCAATTTCCTACCATAAAGCAATGGTGATCTCGTTTTAAAATACACTTTTTGCAGATTTTACAATGATGCGCTCGCGGTGGTATGTCCATGTCGCAAATGGCACAAAATCCCCAAGGCATTTCCCCATCATCACGTGATACGGGGACTCCATTCGGAACATGTCCATTAGTGTGTGCATGCGGGTCATCAAACGTTTTTATTTTCGAAGAAGATCGTGGTTCCACATCCGAATTGGTTAATAAACATAAGAAATAGTTCAGCAGCCCTTCCACGCAACAAAAACATACAAACAATTGCAAACATATTTGTGTTTCATCTGTATAATCCTCAAATAACCGTGGAATAATATAAAATAAAAACAGATAAAGCTGTGATGGGCATTGGAGAGCTAAAAGAACCTTTGGAAATGACTGAGCGAGATCTCGTTCACTTTGCTTTACTTCACGTTTATGTGTCCATTTCCTTTTAATTTCTTCTTTGAATGTTTGAAACGTGTATGTATCTTCTTCTTTAGTTTGTTGTTGTGGAATATTAACTCTGACAGTCGCCATTTTTGTCTGAAAAAAAAGTGTTTAAGAATAAATTATATTATTATACAGTTTGCCAGGAAAGTGGAGCTAAAATTTGGATAACAATATTTGAACTGAAAAATTCCTAAAGAATCTGATTAATGTTATATGTTATATATGTACATTAAACAAAAGTTAGAATAAAGAATATCGGTGATGAATATCATGTTCTATTTTTACATTTGTAGAAATTCCCATGTTGTAGCATTTAAATACAATTATCTAACACCAATAACATAGTAATCCAAAATGTGCAAAAATAATAGTTCTTTTGTCACTCTGCAAAACTTAAAAGCTCTTTCAGAATTTGACAATAATTATCAGAAAACTAGCTTTTTTGCAGTTATCTTCGAGTAATTTGGTGCGAGAAATAATTATTTATATTTTTTATTGTTATACGTTGTATATATATGAGATTCTGGACGGGATTTACAGAATAGAAAATAATGGGTAAAAAGTGCGGAATGTAGAACAAAAGTATAAAGAATAGTGAAAATTGGCAAAACAAAAATCAAATGGAGAAAAATAAGAGTGCTAACATTTTAAAGAATGCAGAATATTGCGCCAAACAAATTAGAGAAAAATGGCTAGAAAAAATAAAGAATACAGATTTGAAAGACACAATTTAAAGTGTTTTAAAAAATCTTGATCCTAAATTAAACTATTGTTAAAATAAAATCTGGGTTTTTCAGACTAAAGTTGAAGGACCAAGTGTATAAGCTTAGCTGTATTTACTGTCTATGACATGACTGAATTATGTCAAAATTTAAAGTTTTTATACATTTGCTCAGGGTAAATAACAGTTGATCTACGATGTCAATCCTTTTGTAAACAATTTGAATACGTCAACTATTCTTTTTAAATGGCCGTTTTTTAGGAAGTAATTACATGTATCATTTATATTTTGAAATACAGATTCCATGCTTCGCCATCAACGGGTTTTCGTTAGTTTTTGTTGTAATGAAATTAGTCGAAGTACCGATTTAAATAGGGTTTGTTGCAACTTGTTCTAGAAGTTTCCCATGTATAAATATAGAATCTTTTTATTCCGAAGACGGAAAAATATAGATTTTTAATGAGCATATCAAAATAAAAATGCTTGATCCTCAGTGTCAGATGGTTGCATCTGGGTCTATTATACAGTTTAATAGTATAATAACAGTCCCAAGTTGCATTAAAAATATGATGCTCTACGCTCAGAAAAAGATGAAAATAGAAAAAGCGAATACAAACAGTGTCATCAGTCAGACAAATAGCACAGTGTATTTATACACAAAGAACTGGCTTTGAAGATATTGTCAAAAGGGATGTTCCATTTTTCTCCAAAGTTTAGCTATACTGTCGGTCTTTTACCGGTATATAGCCCCCCTTCCAAACACATACGCTGATACCCGAAGATTACCTTATAGGAAAATTGGTTGATTAATTTGTTTTAAAGGAATAATTGTGTTAGGAAAACTCTTAATGTGTCTAACATTTCAATCCTAATGTTTGATAGTTAAAAAAAAAAAAAAATATTTACCTACACAGTTTATGCTCCACGTTTATCGATGTTGTTAATAATTTTTCATGGCCAATGGATTCCACCCGATTGTAAACACTCAATTGATCTCGGGTATATCTGTGATTGTTATTCTTAGCAACCAGGTAAATACTTGCATGGTACATGTGATTACTTGATTTTTGTTTAAATGTGTCAATGAATAAAAAAAACTGACACATAATTACCCAATTAATTATTAAGAGAAAAAACATAACAATGGTAATTAAATTAACTCTCAGATCTTTTTTTAATTGATACCGGTTCTAACTTAATTTATTTCTTTTCTCTCGTCTTTTTCTAGGCTGGTATATCTTTTTAATTCTTAAACCTACATTTTTATCCCTACTGTTTATACTGTTTAAATGCGAGAAAATGAGTTTTAAGAAGGCGAAGAAAATAAAATTCATACAAGTATACTATGTACATACCATGATCATACGCTAAAGTACTGAACAGCATTCAACTTAACACAAAAGCAGAAAGCATGAAGACCCCTTTACAAATGTCTATTATATACTTACTATACTTGCACATTTTTCTTGATACATCTTCCAAGTTTAGAATTTGATATTTTATGCATAAGATAGGAAAATAGGTGATGAATTTACATGTAAAAAGTTCAGGTCATAAATATTAAGGGCTCGTTTTGTCTAATTGAAAGTGGTGAAAATAAATATGTATGAAGCTATCAAATGAAATAAATTTGTTTTAAGTATAGGTAGACATTTTTATATTTTTGATGTAATTTGTTCTAAAAGTAGTTAACTCAATCGTAAAACACTTATTACGTAAACGCCGGGAGACTAGATAGACTGAGTTACTATAATTTGGACGTAATTTGTCCCAAAAGTAGCCAACTTAATGATATTAAGATATTTATTACAAACACGCAGGAGGGATTATTTGCATTTGCAATTTTTTAATGTTCTAAAGAAAGGCACCCCAAAATAACTTTTTTCTCGAGCAATCTTAAAATAATCGATGAGTGCGTCATGCTTTAATATTATTAAACAGAAAACTAAGGCTACCAGATATACTTATATACAGAACTTGGCACTAATAGATCACATCATACTTAAATCTTTTTCAGCGAAAATAAAATAAAAGTACTTAATTAGAATCAAATTTCCGAGATAAGTTGTAAATTGCATGAAGAATGACGATTAGGTTGACAAAATAGTACATTGCCTTTATGTTTAAATTAGTGTTGTATATTGATTGGTTGCTGTCTGCTAAGCGTCCAGTGGAAAGTATTTCAGGAATCTCCTGACCAGTCGGATTCCGATCTAAACATAGATTATTTGAAATCATTATCTGAATAATATGAAACACAACAGGTTGCTTCTGACCTGTTAAAGATTTTTTGAAAATGTTCACTTTCGAGATAAAAGTCTACGATCCAATATATTTGACCAATTACTGTCTTCATAGTAATCAACAACGAATGTTTCCAATTTATCGAATGAATACTGTGAGGGAGGGAGTATTTGATTCAGCGCTGCGTCTTAATTCTGAAAGAGCGTTGCTGCGCCAGTCTTCGTACATCAAGATTTTAAACAGCCAAACAGATCATCGTCATAAGTCAAGATGTTCGTTCCCCCCCCCCCCCCCCCCCCCCATCTTGAAATAGCTATTGAGTCCCAAATATCTGGTCGGTTCCAATTTTTACTGCGATTTAATAAATAAATTATTTCTCGAAAATTTATATTGCGCTCTGTCATACTTATTCGTTGACAGAAATCTCTTGTTGTGACGTTCGCATTCAATGACGTTCTTGGTGTTGTTTTCTGTCACTAACAAGCAGAGAAGATGGGCTGCGTTTATTCCAAAACACCTAACGAAAATAATCCATACACGAGGAACGGACCCCAGACATCAGATCACAATAATCTATGGAGGACACTACATGATTTTATTGTACAGAACGATACCAAATCATGTCTCAAACTAATAAACAGCCAGAGACTCGATTTGAATATCATCCATACAGATTGTTCCAGCTTTGAAGATGAATCGGAAGAGTATATCTCAAGGACCCTTAAGTTCTCTCCATTACATCTGGCCTGCCTACTGAGGAGAGCAAAGTTAGTGGAAATGTTCTGCAAATATGGCTCAGACGTCAATATCAGAGACAAATTTGGACGAACTGCAATTAACATTTGTATACAGTATTGGCCTAGAACACATCCAGGCGAAATTAATGCAGAAGATGGCGTTGCTCTCCATTTTAGAAATACAATGAAAGCATTGCGTGATTGTTCAGAAAAGAGTCTCCATGTTTTGCTTCGTTATGGTGCAGATCCATGTGAGGAAATAGACATTTTTGGAAACACTCTTCTACATTTTTGTGCACAGAAAGGTTTGCAGGAACCATTTTTAATTTTAAAAGAAGCAGGATCAGATATAGAATATCGCAACACATATGGAATGACGCCGCTTCTCTTTGGTGCAACATTTGGTCCAGAAAACATGACAAACTATATGATTAGCCTAGGATGTAATAAAAAGTCTAGAGACACATTTGATAACGGACTTATTCATTGTCTTGTACAGAATCAACAGGTATCTGAAAAAATTATTGAATCTTTTACTGATGAAATATCAACAGACGACACAAATGCATGTGGTAAAACTGCCTTGATGTTTGCAGCAAAGATTGGTAACGGCTACAAAATTGCCATGCTTCTCAGAAAAGGAGCTGATGCCTCATTGAAGGACGTCAATGGGAAATTAGCTTTGTTTTATTTCTTGGATAACAACGAACCGGTTCATTGCCTCATAGGATATCATTCCCTACTGGTGTATACGCCACAAATTTGTGTTTATGACAATCTAGGACTTATTGCACTAAAACTAACGAGAGATCACTTGCGACACGCGAGAAAAATCTTGGAAGCAGAATCATTGACACCAACGTCACTATATCGCTTATGTATGTACAAAATGTATTGCCTCGTTATACAAAAACAAGGATCAGAAGAAATAATAAAGATTATTATATTAAACTGTCCAAACAGTCTAATGACAGATATCATAACGTTTAGAAAATTTATGTCACAATACTGGAGTTCTATATGGTCTGGTATTGAGATGGAAAGTATTTCATAATATAAACACTTTCTTTTCCAAAGGCTGGAAAATTGAAAAATTGTGAAACTCAGAGATTTTTTATTTTTTTATACTATTCGTCAAAATTTAAGAGTAATGGAGTTCATCGCCTAAAACTCTTTAGAGATCTTTAAATCAAACCGGAAGGTTTGGTTTATCTAATTCTCACCATTTGAAAGCTCTTTACTGCATTGAACTATATAGATTGTATGCAGTGCTTACACATAAGGAAGGGAAATAACTCGCATCGTTATTATCTTAGACTCAAATACTGCAAATGTTCTCTATTGTGTATATACATATATGCATGTACAAGACTCAGATCGACGTCCGGTCTCTAATCGATGTCCGTTCCTCAAAAACGACATCAAAATTAAATTAAAGACTAAATACAACTCATAAACTGAACCATACTTTTATATTTTATTTAGGCAATTTGTGCTCATAATTACTGTTGTAATCGACTTTAATACCCTCCCATTTAAACCCATCGTCTCTTTGCTTGAAAAGAATTGTCATCGGAAATAAAAAGTTCAGCGCCCAGAAATCTCCAAATACAGACC
This sequence comes from Mytilus edulis, assembly GCF_963676685.1. Classification (NCBI taxonomy): domain Eukaryota; kingdom Metazoa; phylum Mollusca; class Bivalvia; order Mytilida; family Mytilidae; genus Mytilus; species Mytilus edulis. The sequence goes on along the minus strand of NC_092355.1, from coordinate 48,304,378 downwards.
GGAAGTTCTGGTTTATACTGTTTTTGCATTTTACTCTCACTCTTTTCGAAAATTCAAACATTGTAACTCCCTTAATAACTAATGTCAACTGTGATGTGAAATATATGATGCCGAATACGCCGTATAAAAGTTCATTATATATCTGCAATAGAAGTAAAATGGTATTGATGTTCAAATCCTCTGCTCCATTACACCACCGGAATATGGCGAGTGGTGGGAAAAAGTTTGTCCATGAGTATGCAGTCGGCAAGTAAAAGTATTGTAAATATTTGATGGTGGAATAAAAACTAATACATCCTAGAAGCGAAGCATATAAATTTAGAACGAAAAAATATCTTTGGTTTTTGAATCCGATACACGTGCCTACAAAGTAACAATGATGGTCGTGTTTCAATATGCACGTTCTGCAAACATAGCAATGGTGAGCACGTGGCGGAATATAAAAATCACACTCGTCACAGTATTTCCATGGCAACCCAGACTCATCTTGTGGACAGTTCATGAGATGTTTGGCGTTTCCGTTCGTTAGAGGTTGGTTTGCGTTGTAAGATTCAAAGTATTCTGGGGGATTTTCCCATCTTTCTTTCATTTGCACTGTTGGGTTGTCACGAGTTTTTATAATATTTGTAGAGTAAAATAACGTACAAAAATAGTTCATTAAAGTTTGCACGACCAGGAACATAAACATTAGTTTTAACCAGTACTGAGTCCATGAATCGTATTCTTCAAAAAGTCTGGGAATAATAAAGCACAGAAACATATACGGTTGTGTCAAAGTCTGGAATGCAATGGATATGTAGGCGTATCTTGCCATTCTTCCAGCATCTTTTAAGGCAACTTCTCGTCTGTCGCTGTATTTTTTCCGGAACTTTTCCATAAGTGTCATTTCTTTCCATGATTTTTCTGGTTCCTCTTCTTGTTTGTTGATATTTACTCGAATCGTTGCCATTTTAAATTATCTGTAGAAAAAGAAACAAAGGTCTGATAAATCAAGTGTCGCAATGTTTTAAGCTCGGTCTAATCGCCTTATTTTTTGTTAGTCTCCTATTATATATAACTACTTTGGTCATTAAACGTTCCGCGTGTGAGATAGTGTAAAATCCGAACGCATTGAGCCAAACTTTAACTGGTTGAAATGACCCTTTTTATATCGACAAGCAACTCCTGTATACAAAACAGTTTTACGGTGATCGGACGACATCCAGATACTTTTGAATAGATCTAGATCGTCGGTGTATTGCCATCGCGCACATTACTACTATATTTGCGCATAAAAATAATGTTTATTGAGAAATTGTTTAATAGAGAAACATACGTTCATTTCAAAATGCTCTAAAACATGGTAGCTTGTACTTGTAATAAGTATACATACATAACGTGACCCATTATACCAGTAGGACAGAATTGTTAATATATCTGAGTTATCGTTGCATTGGCAGATCCTGGATGATAAAAATGTGGGAAAAGTGTGGGTGTATCCAAGAGGAACTTTTGCATATAAAAAGACAGCTTTAACAAAAGATTAGCACATAGAAGTGTGTACTTAAGAAACGAAGTAGCCGTACAAGAGTTTCCAGAACACTTCGACTACCCTCCTTTTTGTGATTAAGGTTTGTCAACTGAGATTTCGACAAGTCACTATTATTGGAGAGTTTTAAATATGGGTAACTGGATTGATATCATGAAGTTATGAAAGAAATTGTGTTTATTCGTAACGTCCGGGCGCATTTCCCACCGCACCCCCTGGAACCACCACTGGCCGTATAGTCGAATATAAAAGAACTCGTCATATAAAACAATTCATTAGAGGAAAGTTACGGCCTAATCTACAACAAACAATTTACGAATATGACAGACGTGAACCAACGACAACTACTGAACAGCCTCCTGACTTGGGATGGGTTCATAAAGAATATGGCGAGGTTAAACATGTTTCAGATCGCCCGACCCTCGCCCGAATCGGGGACAGTGGTATTAAACAACAAACAATAAAAAAAAGTATCATCCGATCGATACAAAGAAAAATATCAAGCAAAACACCGAAGGACATGGCAGGGTATCATATCTACCACTCTCAGTTCCTAGCAACAAAAGGTACACTATCCCGCTGTTTTTATATCGCACAGATACCTGATAGTGTACCCGATAGGTTTGTTTTGCAATATTATAGTACGTGCAATGAAAAAATAATGGAATGGGACACATATATAGAAGACTATCTACCTACAATTGTACAGAAACACGAGGGGGATTCAAATGAAACATTGTCGATTAATATATATAACCCCTTGTCGGCCGGATAATTCGGGTGTAAAGTGTATTTTGTGGTATAACTACTTTATGTGCTATTAATTTAATTTGATCAATCTTACCTTGAGTGGAATAACTTTTGTGCTTTCAATTCAAAAGATACATAAATCTATATTTTCCTGTAGAATTTTAAAATTTCACTGCTAGCATGTGTCAACGTATTTTAAAAATTAAATAGCACCAGATTTTCACCGGTAATAAATATTACCTGTCGAACTAATTGACCAATGGTCAACAATGGCATAATTAATTGACCGATATAACTCGATTCTGTTTAATTATTGACGACCAACTTGTTATGACAAATACATAAGCTTACAAATAATTAAAAAAAACTTTGTGTATGCTTGACTGGTCATGAAAAGTTTAGATATTTGGTTATTCACTCAGAATTGATTTTAAAAATGTATAGCATTGAATTGATTGACGAAAAAGTGACATGTTACAACAACTTTGTTCGTTTTAATAACTTCTTTATGAAAGTTCAATAAACATGTGACGCAAGATGAATATTTATCTTTTACGATGAGAAAGATTACTCAATTTAGCGAATAGAATAATTTGTCATCGATAAAAGTGAAATGTATTTATGCAGGTTTATTCCTTTTTTTTTATATATTCAAAGTAGCATATATTTATATTTCATACAGTATTAGGCAGCAACCATTTGATTTTCTGGGGGGGGGGCTATGGTTTTTTTTTCTGTGCAAACTTTTTTTCTTCACTTGCGGCGAAAAACAATCTATTTTTTTCGCGACAAGTCGAAAACAATTTTTTTCTTTCAATTTTAGCATTACATATAGTGGCAGCTGAGGGTGAAACAAACAATTTTTTTTTCTCAGAATCAAAAACAAATTATTTTTTTCTCCAAAAACTGGAAACAAACTTTTTTTCCAAAAAAAAACCATAGCCCCCCCCCCCCCCCCCCCAGAAAATCAAATGGTTGCTGCCTTACTTCTAAATAGAAGTGGATGACTTTGGCTTTTTATGGGCATAAAATTTAACCATCACCAAACTTTATAAGCTACTAATGACCGTAACCCTTTTGTTTTAATCCAGAGGCTAATATTTAAAAAAAAAACCACACAAGTTGTCTTGTAAGGTTCATTCAGGGACTAATATACACATTTTATGTTCCGGGATCACATTATAAATTTATAACATTGATTTAGTCCAGGCAGGTATGCATTGTTTACCTGGTAGTGAAGGAATATAAATATAAATAGAACTGATCACTGAAACGTTTTAACGAGTCATGTCCGAACATTTCAAAAGAAAGCTTTATTTTGAACTGATTTGTATGTAAGTATTATAACGTAAAGTAGCTTAAACTTGTTATTGTTATACCTCCTCAGGACACTGGACACACACACTTTTAATGATCAATATTAAAATCCAATATACTATTTATATATATACATAAAGTCTGATATAGCTTCCTTTAAATTGCTAGCGAGCCGATCTGGCTATGACAAGTCACGTTTGGTGTCTTTCAAACAAGCTTAAATGATCTTAAATTAGCACGTACCCCCTTTTATTATGTTCCTTCTGGGACTACTATACTGTTTACATATTATAACCCTGGTTTCCTGTTATCAATAATTTAACATTTTTTTTCGGCTTATTTTGCGATTTTTTAGCCGGCGATCGTAATTTACTATCTATGTAAAGTCGGGGGCTGAGTCATTTTTAAAAGACCAACTATATGTCCCCATTCAAATTTATTGATCTTCAAATAAAAAAGGTTGGTTTTAACCGCGGACCACTGGATACGCCACTGAAAGTTGCACATTGATTATACACAAGAGCAGTATTAAAAGGGTTATTTCCGTACAACTGCTTGTAAGAAACTTCTATTTCACGTGTTTTTCTAATTTGAACTATTTATTTACCATGTTCAAACTAGTGATGCAATTTTATACGTTTAACAATTGGAAAAGACTCTATTTTACTTCCCATTCATCCATGCTCAGACCCCAACCCCCTTTTTACAGGATACACTGGTTGAGAAAAAAAGTTAAGATACAAGGATTATATATGCATTTAATGTGTTTCCTCCTCACTTTGATAAAACCTTATGTTATTTTCACTAATGTATCCAAATAAATCAAAGTTCATGGCAATTAAAGTGAATTATGTTGTTAAAGAATGGCACATTATGATAACCATGCACCCCCTTTTTCGATACACTATATGGACAATTTGGATTCTGGTTTTGTCTTCTTGTAGTGCTGCTAATTGTGGGACACTCCAGCAAGCAGCAATTAAAAAAAAATCCCAAAATTTAAACAAATTTCCCAAGTATATCCAAGCATCTTATCTTCGTATTTTACAGGTTTTTTTTTTAATATGAATATCGTGTTAGAGCTATTTTCCAAATGCTTGTAGTTTAAATGTTTGGTTAGCTTGCTTGCTTTGTTTGCATTGGTGTTTGCCCAAGCATTGTAATTAAGTTTGACATCTGCAATCAATGCATGGATATATTCGGGCTTCAGCTTTTTTACATTATACTTTTGATGATAAGTATTCTGTATTCAAGCTAAAGCTCTGCCTATCTGTTATTGTTCAGAGTTTATATGACAATAGATATTTGAATTAATCGCAGATGTCAATCATAGTTAAAACGCTTGAGCAAACATTTAAACCAACAAAGAAAACATGCCAACCAAACTTTTAAGCCACACACATCAGAAAAATATAGCTCTAATTTGTAACCAATTAAAAATCGTTTCAATTTCAAATATTGCCACCAAAACGTGAATGACGAACGTGCTGTTTCCACACTAGATTTCAATGTTTTGTAAGCAGTCTTCGCATTGTTTTTATTCCTAAAATATATGAAAAAAAGACAAGATTTAATTCCAAAAATGAGAAGATTTTCCACCAGAGAACGAATGACGTAAATGCTATAACTAAGGGTCCTCATACGACCTTTAATGAGCAAAATCCATACTAAATAGCAAGCAATAAAGTCCTCGATATGATAAACGTAAAACAATCCAAACCCGAAAACTAACGTTCTGATTGATGCAGAAAACAAAAATAACAAAAGTATTTGATATAAAGCAACTAACGACAACCACTGAATTATAGGAGTTTGACTTACTTACAAACAATGCAGCGGAGTTTAACATGTTTGCGCACCCTAACCTATAGGAAAGCTGGTGTAACAGCAAAAAACAGTCCATTCACTTGCGAATAAACGCAAGTGGATAAGTGGGATCTGATTTTAATCAGAATGAGAAAAACATTAAAATACACTATTAAAATCAATTGACCATTATCGACATTATCGCTAAAAATGCTTTAATTTTCAATATTCTTGACGATCAAATTTTAAATATGTTTATCGTTATTTTCCCTTGCAGACCTTGACAAATGGCGACAGTAAGAATAAATATTGACAAACACGAGGAACAATCAGATAAAGCATGGAACGACATGACGCTCATGGAAAAATGGCGCCATCGATACAACGACAAAGAACGCTCAATTCAATCTGCAAACGCAGCAAAACAATATGCTCGCCTCACATTTGCGTTCCAGTCAACTACACAGCTTTACGTGTTTTTGTGTGTTATCATCCCAAGACTTTTTGATGATTTTGATGAATGGACTCGATATTGGTTGAAAGTTTTTACAGTTTTTGTCTGTGTCGAATGGTTTATGAATTATTTTTGTACGATATTTTATAGTACGAATATAACTAAGACACGTGACAACCCCTCAATTGAAACAAAAGAAAGATGGAATAATCCACCAGAATATTTCGAGTCATTTCTTGCAGACGGAGCACGTTCAAATGGTCATGCTCCACAATTTAGGAACTGTCCACGCGATGATGGTGGAATTTCATGGAATTACTGCCAGGATTGTGAAATACACATACCTCCACGGGCCTATCACTGTAATATATGTAGAACTTGCATTCTGAAACGTGACCACCATTGCTATTTTGTGGGAACTTGTATAGGATTTAGAAATCAACGATACTTCTACGTATTATCATTTTATTCAATAATTATAGGAGCAGTTGCATTTTACTTTACATGGATTTATTTAGAAACTTTTTATTGGCCAGTAGCATATTCATGGACGAATTATTTACCGCCGATTGCAGTATATCGTTGGATTCTTGGATCCGAGGATTTAAATTTCCACCTAGTTTTGTTAATAGTTCATTTATACATTGAGTTTATATGTGGACTACTCGGTATAGTCTACTGTACTGCTCAGACCGTTCTTGTGTTCAAAGGAATAACGATGTTCGAATTCGCCAAACAGGTCAAGGTTAAGTGCAATAATAGTGTAAATCAAAACTTCCGGTCTGTGTTCGGGGACTTCTGGGCTTTGAATTTCATATTTCCAATGACTATTTTATTTAAACAAAGAGACGATGGATATAAATGGGAAGGTGTTAAAATAAATCACAATTCAAATTATAAGAAAAAGGTGTACAACTACTAATTAAATGTTAAATGATAATACTTGTTTTAAACTTTATATTTTATCAAACTGGGAACATGTATTTCCACCGCTCTCCCCTGTAGCTACGCCGGCTTCTTATTCTTATTTTGAACACAATTATTTCCTGCAGTTTGTGTGGTAGAATGTTAGTTTTCATCCTGTCTTGGGAAGTATTATTTATTTCCAAATCTATCCAAGCAGGATTCGTATTTCCAAAATCTCCCGGTTCCTTAGAAAATCAAATGGTTGCCTCCTTATAATACTGCGGTTATTCTTTGATTCGGTATTGTTGGTAATTATTTCTTCTGTGCTTGTGGTGTACTATCTACCAAATCGTTATTATTTATATTGTTTTATCTGTTATGCATATATTTGAAGATATTTTGATTTAATGAAATTTTGTTGGTCCAGTGATCGATATTGAAATTTGTTGTGATTCCCGAAAAACAGGTTGTTCACCATCAAATGTGGAGACCACGTGGTTGTCTTGTGTCTTATCTTCATATTATATGTTCTTTAATAGTAAGACAATGGAAAATTATACGCTATTGACATATCTTTCATAGTGTTTGTTTAATTTATTCACATCTCGATTAATCAGAATATTCTTTGGTTTGCCACAGTGCACAGCCACATTTCCATATTTGAAGACTGTAACTAGGGTTCTCTTTTAGAAAAGAAAGGATATGTGAGTATCCATTTATGTAAAATAACAGAACATGTTCGGCAAAACACAAAAATCAAAGGAACAGCGCCTGTATTGCTTTTCTTCATCACAAATTCATAGTGAATCCTTCAACACAGAGCGAAAACATTCACACCTCGCGTTTAATATGGCTCCTATCACCGGATTAAAAGTTTAAACTGACGACCATACCACAACTGGTTTAAATACTTAGATGTCGAATAAATTCTTCCTAGATATACTTACCTTGATTAAAATGTGCGCCTCGTCTACAAAAGACGTATCAGTGACGCTCGAAAAAAAAAACACCATAAAGAGGCCAATTAAGTGTGAAAGCTCTTAATCCTAAATGCAGGGTAATGGCGAGGAAGCAGAAATTACATGTATCATTTATTTTTATATTTAACTCGGCCCAATGGTTGCATTCATGACTCCGCACACGAATCAGGTGCAAAAAACTCGAACACCGATTCCATAGCAGTGAATTGTTCATCCTTGAAAAGAGAAATGGGATTGGATCTTCTTTTATTGAGCGGTTTATTGGTGCTTTCAGCTGCTTCAGTAAATCATATTTTCGGCCTTCATGTTTTTCGAACTTTATTAATGCAGATGGATTCAAATGCAAGAATACTTGCTTTGAATGGAAACTGTTTTGGATAAAATGTTGCCGTGTTGGTCTGTTTTGCTGGATATGAATTAATCAAAACACTCTTTTATAGATAGAAAAAAATGTCATTTAAGGTCAATAAATCTATAAAGAGTCGATTGATTACTTAAGCAGTTCGGCCATTTTTTTCATTGTATTATATTGGGGTTTATTAGACAGATGATTGTTCGGCCTTCTTTTACTTTTACTAATCAAGATTGAGGTAAACTAACCCTGAACATAGCATTGAACCAAACCAATACATTATCCTAACACAATACCTTTACCGGACACCTAACCTAGAACAAACTTTATATATCTTACCATAAACATGCCATTTATTGCTGTTAAATATAAAAAAGAAGATGTGGCATGATTGTCAATGAGACTAATCTCCATAAGAGACCAAATGACACAGAAAGTAACAACTATAGGCGACCGAACGACAATGAGCGAAGCCCATACCGCATAGTAAGCCATAAAAGGCCCCGAAATGATTCAGTCACAGTCTGAAATAAATTACAAATAAAAAAACAACATTTTGTTTAATAAAAACGCTTTTATAGCATAAATGTATTTAATAAAAAAAAAAAAAGATAATGCTTCTATTTAAAAAAGAAATTTCTATGTAACAATGAATGAAGGCAGTGTTTTGGAAATATAGTGATGAATGGATATTGTTACTTCTTTAATAGTATCTCCAGGCCTACATGAATACACGAAGAAAATTCAAACGGATTAAGAATTGTGTTCGATTGTCATCGGTCCTTCCGGTGAAATATCTTCTGCAACATCGAAATTGTCTCGCCTAGTTCATACACAAACAGTCTTGTCAGTTTGCATGTAATGAACTGATAAACTTGATCATCGAATTTGCTGCCATTATGTGTGTCTTTGGTAAAAAGACGTTTAACCGTAATTTAAAAATGCATACAACGCACAAAATAGGAATTCTAAAATGATAATTCTTTTTCCCTCCTTGTACACAAGTATAATCTTAAACGTGAGTAAAATTTCTTACATTCCGTTCTGAATCTATTGTCAAGGAAGCAATACACAACTGGATTTGATGCATTGTTCAAGAAATACCCACGTAGTAATACTCCCATAAATTGTCCGAGTACACGATCCATTGCTCTGTAGGCCTTTGGATTTAGCACTTTTATCAAAATGATAAAATTATATGGTAAATAACCCAAATAAGACACTGCTGTTGCAACTAGAAACATGAGCGTTATACGTTTAGATCGATCTAACACAAACTTTTTGTGTTTTTGGTTGTTTTGCTTTGTAATTTTTCGGTCTATTGTAGAGATCTTGACACGCATATCCGTGTTCACACTCGATTCGTCGTCATTAACACACGCTCCATTCTCATGACTAGATGATCGTGATAGTCCGTTTGATGGTTTTTGTTTAAAAATTTGAGCTGATTTTCTGAACACCATTTGCTTGTACATAACTCTTCCAACATGGACATAAGCGATTACACAAATTATGAAAATGGTGGTACTTATTAACAAGAAGAGACCACTGTATGCCCAAAAGTACGAACTTCCCTTAAATGTGGCAAGCACTGTACAATCGCTACCGACAAGTATTGAGCCGGTTTTCTTAGCAGCTGGTCCATAGAACACAAAACTAGGCGCTGACAAAACCAAAGCAACAACTATTGTTATTACGCAGGCTTTCATTGCACACTTTTCGTCCATTTGCTGTTTGAATGGCGTACAAACTTTACGGTGCCGCTCAAGGGCAATAACTCCAAGCAAAAGTCCAGATCCCATACTTACAAAATGATTTAAAAATCGGAATATTTTACATGGCGCAACTGCTTGAAACGTATAACTATATCGGAGATCAAAAATTTCAAATGGTATCCCGAGGCAGCAGGCGAGTAAGTCCACAACTGATAACCAGAGGACGAATGTCCTGTGATTTGAAACTTTATACCGAAAATAATAAACAATAAGAGCATGTCCATTTCCAATGGTTCCAACCACTGATAGTAAGACGAGATACGAGACAACTAAAATGTCCTCTTTTAAAAACTGTTTGTATTCAAGTTCTTCTAGGGTCCATGTCTGATTGTCGGTTTGATTTGTAATAGCCATATTGAAATCTGAAATAAAAAATAAAATATGTTAAAACCAATCTAACTATTAATGCAGTGAACGGCCATTCATATTTTCATAATGGTCAAGTTATGATAACTTTTAGTAGCACACGGAGAGCTGTTGTGATTGACAAGGATCGAATTTCAAGTTTAAACAGTATGGCAAAGCACTGCATATATGACCTTCAGTCAATTCTTTTTGTGCAATACAAAACATATCAGTTTATGATCAAACTAAACATCACATCGCTATAAATCGTACCAGACAGAGTCTTAACCATGTATAATAGACTACTAGTATTTTCATATTACTGACTTTTAATTCAGCAGTATATTATGTTTCGACTTTTTATCGACATTATGGTAGGACAATCTGATTCTCGGTCACTTTTTCGTGTAAAGAAAACATAAACTGTTGCAAATTTTCCTCTAAATTGCACCGCTTAAAAGCATGTTTACTTTTGATCGTTTATACAGAGCAACACAATGGCACAATGTAGATTACCAAGCTAAAAAAATAAATGTTTGTATCATACAATTATATATAACAAAACAGAAGCTTTAATTAGATGTAGAAAAATACAATTAAATAGCAGTAAAGTCGTTGTGAGTCCTGGAAAGTAATGTGACATACAGGAATGATCTATTGAACTTTAGTCTCATTTAAAATTCGTTCTCTACTTACTAAGCGTTATTTAGCCAAACTTGTATGTCCCTTGAGTGATATATCTATTTGGTGCGCTAAAAGCTCATTGTGCACTTATTTGAACAAATTTAGAAACAGGAAGAAAAGTGTATACGAGGCAAGTTTCCGGTCTAGAATAAGTTTAAAGCCAGACACAGGGAAACATCATTTAATTATTGAATGCCCAAATAATTCCTGATTTTAAATATGTTATTTAATGTATAAAAAAGAAGGTGTGGTATGATTGCCAATAAGACAACTCTTCACAAGAAACCAAATGACACAGAAACTAACAACCAAATTATCGTTATTAAACTTAAAATGTCCTCAAATATAAATGTACAGATCTTTCATAATACTGCTAGTCGAATTGGTAATGCACAGCCACCGGACACAACAGTTAGATAGAGATACTCATGTACTTCCTGTTATATTTGTTGTTTATACGATTTAAAGAGTTGTACAAGTTTAATAATTTAAAGAGTTATACCAGTTAAAAAAATTAAAAAGTTATATCAGTTTCATATTTTATAGAATTATACTAGTAAAGTAATCTAAAAGCTAAATTATATAAGGATACCCGTTTGTTTAAGTTTTTCAGAGAGAAAAGCGAGACTCGTTGGACGGTTTCTTTTGTTTCGTTGAACGTACACATACATTCTATATTTTCCGACATAATAAATATAGTGTGTATATTCTGCTATTACATACGATTTGTGTTCATAATATTCATTCTAAAGCAATGTCTATGATTTCTGGATAATTCGACATATTTATTTTTAAAAGCGGACCGCAAAGAGGACACCCAATTGCATAAAACCAACCCGTGTTGTACCCCAGAACAACGTAGTGTGTAATTTCCGATCTATAAGATAAATGAAGGATGCCCCTATATTGCAACCCTAATGATCGTAAAACGAGACTGGATGTCATACGTCCAAGATGTCAACTTGAATAGCCACTTATGATAATGAGAATAAATGTAAATCTTAACGCAGGGTTAAGAATGATGACTACATTGGGCGCCATATTTGCATTTTTTAAAATGAATTGTAAGCTGAATTTTTAAAAGAACAAATAAAAGATAACATAAATGGTAAAAACTTCGAAAATGACAAACAATTGATAGACAAGAACCTTACAAGAGACCCTTGAAACGTGGACAGAGACCGATATTTTGCCTGATTTTGTTATGCTAATTTCCCGCCATTATTTTCTTTCTTTTGGCTTTTGTATTTGTTAATAAAACTTTATCACGATATTATATCTCTATTATTTGGGACACACGACAAAATAAACTAGATCAGTCTATAGTTGTTATGAGTTATTAAACGAAACATAAAGGAAGCCTTTTATGATGAGAAATAGTCTATTCTGTTTTTGAAGTTGCTGACCGTAATAGTATTTAATTATTATGCGCAAATTTTTTATGTTGCATTTATATCAAATGAATGTACGTATGTAATACTACAGAACTGCTTTTACCGGAAAGACCTATTAAAAGGAGAAATATTTGAATTTGTCATAAACAAGTCACTCCGGAAGAAGGTTTCCGAGTGCAAATCAAGTTTTAGCTATCCATCTTAATTGCTTACATGATAATTCTCCCTATATAAACGCATATCTATACCGTTCTTAAAAATATAAGACAAGGTTGCTTGATACGGGACTTCTAACAGTCATGTACACAATTCAATGATTGTCAAGGGTTAGACACATTGAAGACCACCCACAAGCCTCACTCTTATATTAACATTGTTCAAAAAGAGCATGTTGCAATGGTGCATTACAAATGTCAACTTGTAATTTAAATAAATAATCATTTCACCTTTTTGAATGTACATCTATTAATCTAATTATTATTTTTTAAAGTGTGGTATCAGTTTGGAAGTTTCTAAAGCCAGGTTGTCAATACCAAAAAGATCTGTCCAAGACACACAAAAAAAGTTTAACATCCAACGTCAACTTGTGCAAAAATTGAACAGACGTTGAGGATGGACATTTACCTTGTGAAATATGAATGTAGCATAGGGTGAAAATAAATTGACAGTGGAACATAGGCCAGGACATTTAAGTGACAACTACATACCATATGAACATAAGCCGGGTCATTCTAGTGGATTCCACACATAAAAAAGAAGATGTGGTACGATTGTCAATGAGACAACTCTACACAAGAGACCAAATGTCATAGAAATTAACATATATAGGTCGCCGTACAGCCTTCAACAATGAGCAAAGTCCATACCGCATAGTCAGCTATAAAAAGCCCCAATAGTCTACCATATAAAAACATAAGTCATTGCTTTTTCCAAACATCTGACCATAGGTCGGAACAGTCTGATGGCAGCAACATAGTCTACCATATGAAAACATTAGATATTGTTTTGTCCAAATTTCTGAACATAGGTCGGAGCATTCTAGTAGAAACTACAAAGTCTACCATATGAAAACACTAGACATTGCTTTATCAAACTTCCGAATATAGGTCGGGACATTCTAGTGGTAGCAACATAGTCTACCATATGGAAACATTAGATATTGTTTTGTAAACATTTCTGAACATAGGCCGGGGCATTCCAGTAGAATATAGCCTACCATATGAAAACATTAGTTATTGCTTTGTCCAAACCTCTGAACATAGGCCTGGACATTCTAGTGGAAGCTACATACCATATCATATGAAAATAGGAGTCTGCATTTTCGAAACCTCTTTTTTGTCGACTGAAACAGAGGCAGATGATACAAAGATTGCAATGACAAAAACATAAGACTAAGAAGCACGGACGGCAATACCATGAACAAATTAAAAAAACTTACGAAAGACCAGATAAATCTACAAAATACTGCATTGAAAACTTCAAAATTGACAGAAATACGCGAGAGATTAAATCGGTTAAATATGTGTTCATGAGTTACCGAACGATACAACTTCTTACTCGCCCTTCAGTACAATATATATGCAGAATTATAAGAAGAACAACCTTTTTGGTAATATCGAAATTCTTAAAAAAAAAATGAAAATCTTAATTTTAGTTTTTATTCCTTGACCTTGATACATACTGCAAAGATAAACGTAAACACTCAGTGACACACATCTGTCCATATCGCAAAGTTTGCAATTAAATAAGGAACTTCCTTTACGATAATTTGAATAGATTTACTAAGTTCTTATGATCAAAAGCGCGTCGTAGTTCTTTTCAGTCAGTTTTTCGAAAAAGAAAAATTTAAAATAATCAGTCCTTCATATAATTTTGACATTTTCTCTATATCTACTTTAAAGGGTACATGGATGTACAGGAAGCTACTTTTATCACTAAAGATTCATTCTAAGTATACTTAATATAAGTTGGAGGATATATATTAATGTAAGATTTCCTGTAGAAGTGTAATCTCCGAAAAACATCCACCCTTCTTCAAACTTTGTACTGTATTCTCAATTTTAGATTTTACAAAGTTAAACTATGCTCGCGTTAATTTAAGTTGAATATATTTATCCTAGATTAAAATATACTTTAAATTTGTAGGAAGTTTTAAACTTATTTCTTGTAATCAATTTATGGTAATGTGTAGTTCGGCTGTAACATCTGTTACGGTTACCGATAGGTGATTTTTGTCGACGCTAGGGAATTAAAAATGATCGGATTAAAAGGGGGAGGGGGTAGTGAGTCCATCTGAACTTGAATAGAAAAATGAAAAGATCAATCTATATTTTTGAAGATTTATCCTATATGTATTCAAATCAGTTATTTTTTGTTGTTGTTTATTTTCTGTATTAATTTGTCACAGTTATATTATTTTCCTTTTTAATATGACAATAAAATTAAGAATTACGAACTGAGTTCATCCTTAAGTTTTGATAGGATTAATGTTGTTCTGTCTTTAGGTTTAGGTTTTGCTATTTGATGACTATTTTTGTCATTGACAGCCCTTTTAGCCGGTATCGTTTTATTTTCGCGGATGATATTAGAGATACTTCAAGTTTGATAATTATACAAGAGAATAATCCTGGCGCCCCAAAGTCGTAAAAAGATCGTTCGCAGAAATAATTTGGTTCACGGTATACATGTATGTCCATGAATATTGATTGTCTCTTTGAAAGAAATGTGACGTTCCATGACTTTTTTTGATTTTGTAATGAAATGCAGCATAGTGTTATTTTTTTGAACACGGAAAGACAAATCTTTGAATACATGTTACATTAATAGCTTACTTCGACTGCTGAGCATCTTAAACTTTATCAGATTGATATGTGTTCATGCTCGTAATAAACCGCTAAAAGTTTTGTGGTATATATAATGTTTTGTATATATAGACAACAATAAAAGTATACATGTATGTATAAACTTGGCCTTTGTTATGTTTTTGGCAAGTCTTCAATAAAAATCTGAATCAGTGTGTAGCTTTGAAAGGAAACCGCGAGATATACGTATGACCCTGTATGAAACTTATCATATATGCGAAGGAAACAAACGGAACACAATGATCGTTTTATGCAAATGACAGGTCGTAAACAAAATTATTTTGATATTAGATACACCGAAAGGAAAAATAGCAATACAGTTTGGTTTGTTTTGTTTTGTTTTAAGTTTAGCAAAACCCTCAAAATTTAATTTTAAGAAACATGTAAAACCAAAAGTGTTTTGGGAATGATAACTTCTTCTGGTGGAAAAGAAAGCATATTGTGTAAAAATTTATTAAAATAATCAAAACTTACATAAAAACAAACTACTCCAGAACTTATATCAAAATAAGAAGGTTTGGTTTAATTACCAATGAGAAAACTCTCCATCAGAGACCAACTGACGTAGAAGTTAACAACCATAGGTCACCTACGTCTTGCAACAATAAGCATAACCCACATACTGCTTACTAAGCTATAACAGGACCCGAAATGACAAATGTCAAACAATGCATACAAGAAACTTAACTAATTGACTGATTTATGTCTATGAACGAAAAACAAATATGATTTACAGCAATAAACGACATCCACTAGTACTGAATTACTGGCTTCTGACTTGGGACTTGTACATACAGAAAGTGGTTGGGTTACTTGTTGGTGTCTAACCCTCACCCTAACCTAAGATTACTCCTGATCTAAATTAAGTTTCTGCTGGACTATGTCATGTTTGTGTTGATTAGTCAATTCCTCTTTTGGCTGTTACATTTTGTGGGGTGATATTTGTTTTTGTCATTTCGTAATTTTTTCTTTAGTATTCGATGCATTTTGTTATTTGACTTGAGATATAAAAAAAATTGTCACCAAAGGCATTTTATTACTATTAAGCATATACACCTATATATCAATAAGAAAATCCGTTTCAAAATAACATATTAGTCATGGAGTGTACATGCACTTTACTTTTAAACTTTAAGGTAGATGTTTAATTCTAGCGCCAATGCCCATGGAGAAAAAGATGCAGACAGCAATTCTCATAAATGAAGAACAAAACAAAATGACATCATCCGAAACTAATGTCAACTTAACTTTGATTTTTAGATTTAATTTAGTTCTTGTATAAATGTAAAGATGGAAATTGTGAGTATCATTAAAAAAAACTTTACAAACACAGGTCTTCTTATTTTTATAAACAAATAACGATTTATTTGAATTATTGACCAATAAAAAATCTATGAAGGATAAAAAAAATAACTTGATTCAAATAGTTTGGTGGCGGGGGGGGGGGGGGGGGGGTGGGGGGGTCAAAATTGCTGCAAGTTTTGTTTAATTGACATCGATTTTTTTATTTATCCTTATTGGTCAATCAATTTTTCCCAAATTAAGTTAAGAGGGGATAGGGGTCAGTGAAAAACTAAATGAATTAAAGTTTTGTTTATCCTACATTGAACTTTTGATGTCGTCCCTTAATATATAGTACTATAATACTGATTTAATTCATAAAATTGTCACCAAAGGCATTGTATTACTATTAAGCATTTACACCTCTGTATGAATTCGAAATAACATATTATTGTACACATATAAACGTTTGTTGCAAACTGTTCAACAGAAAACCAATGCACATATAAATATAATAAGATTTCTGTCCTCAGTTCTAATGCGGACTGTTTAAAAAAGAATACAATATCTAATACCATGATGATGCATTATAAAACCGAATATAACGTAATAAATAACCTTAAAAATTGGTAGCCTACTAGGTGAATGTAAACATATTTACAATATGTTGATATCATGTTAATATAAACAAAATATATAAATAACATATTACTTACATTTTTCTTTACCTTGATTTGTCAATTTGCCGAAAGCATGTCAGGAAAGATGTCAATTTCACATAATAACAAACAACTCAAAATTTGAATTCAATATAAAAACCGAAAATCAGCTATTAGAAGCAGGCACACTGTACAAATCCCCAAAAAAATCAACAACAAAAAAATAAACTGTATCAGTCTGTACTCAGGCTGATAAAATTTACGTTGTGAGAAAATGACGCCTTTTTCCATAAGTCACGTGACACTTGAAAATGACATTTATATAAATCATAATAAGTTCCTTCGATGTATAGCCACTATATATACACGTTAACTGCTTTTTGATAGCAACATATTTACATATTTATTTATTAATGCATGGTACGCCTATATTGGTCAAGCAATGATATACACATTTTAGGAATATTTTATTTATTTTGTGCATGGTACATGTACGCCTATATTGGTCAAGCAATAATATACACATTTTAGGAATACTTTATTTATTTTGTGCATGGTACGCCTATATTGGTCAAGCAATGATATACACATTTTAGGAATAATTTATATTGGTACTAGTCGGTACTTCGGTACAGATGAAGGTTCGAAGATACTGTTTTACTTTATTTGTTGCTTTATTGTTGTTTAATCATTATATGCCATCAAACCATTAAAATACAAACGTGCAAAAAAAGCAAATTATTTCATAATCAGCGATAATATCAGAATTAGCGCAAATTCCATACTAGACTCATAGGCGAACGTTCGAACACTAAGTTGTGACCTTTAGTTACTTTGTTTAACTTTGTTAATTTTATTATTTTGTGCTCTTTCATAAGGTACGATAAGTTTAAAAAAACAATATGATGAATTAGTCCATGCAACTGTTTCCAATCAGTTTGGAGTCATGTTTTTTTTTATCCATTTGATCAATATTCTTGCACAATTAAAAGTATGAACACAATTTTTGATTGCCATTTCGGATTTAAAACATTTGATGTGATCGCCGTCTTCAGACACACAAGGTTCATCAAATCGACACTTCGTTGACATATATTTGTATTGTTCAAACAGAAATCCATCTAATAACCACAAGACGAGACTTTTTTCTCAAATGAATAAGAAAAACCCCGTGTAAATGTCAATGTTTTTGGTCAGTTGTATTTATGTCGTCTGTGGACCAAAAGTTTGATTGATAAGTTAATTAATTTTACAAGGAAACAATAAGATAAAATATTAAAACTGGGCGTTATATTTAGTGAATGATGTCTGTTTCTCAAAGAATTTGATTCATACTTTTAATATCAGGAAATGAATTTTAGTAACCTTTACCTGTATCTTTAACAAAATATGAAAAAGATTGGATAATGAAAATTAGAAACTTTTAAAGTTTGTTTTGTAAATTGTGTAAACTGTCGATTTTGTTTTGCAAATTCTGTTAACTGTCGATTTTGTTACAAAAAAAACAAAAACGAACAAAAAATAATGTTGTAAACAGCTTAAACGGCTAGGGAGCTCTGATTTTCAATGTGTCAATCATCATTGAAATTCAATGATTACCTTCTAGACGAAGAATATCGTTTCTTTTGACTGTTACTTCTTTGGTATACCGTCGATATAGAGTAAACCTGGCACATATAAATCCCCCTCCTGTTCCAATTTATAATCATCCTCCCCAGCAGAATTTTTATCTAGGTTAATAAGTTCAAATACAAGTAGAAATCACAATTCGTCACCTATACAAGGCCTGACTAATTGCATGTTTTAAACTTGAAAATATTAAGGTCAATATTAGGCCATCTCTTAGGATTATCACAAATGGAGACAAGTACGGAAAATAGCAATCCTCCATCAAGACCTCATATCCGGCCAGCTTCTTGTCAGATACATATATACATCTTTTATCCCCTTTCATCATCAAGTGCGTAGTCATTGTGATGATCTACAGACACTGTTTCATCTTCAATAAACACTTTTTTTAATTAAAGTTACTAAAGGCCAATGACGCTTATGCATGCAAGCCAAGTTGGTCTACGTTGATAGAACATGCGTCAATAAGTATTGCACAGCCCAATGAAAACTAATATATAGATAACACATAACTGAGAGGGTGATAGAGCAGATTGTTACCCCGAGAAAACATTGTCAACTGCGGCGAAGCCAAGGTTGACAATGCTTTTTCAAGGGGTACCAATCTGCTCTATCATCCTCTCAGCTATGTGTTATTTAATTTATTATACTGAATGTCCTAACATTATTGTCTTTTACAAGTTTTATTTTAAAAGTATTTTCTATGACATCACGTACATAACAACGTTACGGGTATTAGAAAAAAAAGTCAGTGCCCCTCAGTATTGTGACGTTACCATGGACCTTTGACGTTCTACACAATCAACAAGATTTATGTGTAGAAGCCATAAATGTCCCTTTGGCAGCAAGAGGGTTAAGCAAGATGTTTCATTTTTTTTTCATTTTAACAGTCAAATAATAAAATCTGACGTAAAACTTAGAACTCAATCATTGTATTTAATTACTTGATGCAAATTCAATTCATTGTCTTTTAAATCATCGATTTCTGATTGGTTTCGACGAGAGGGAAACATTAAAAAAAAATGTCAACCGCTCAGCCATGTGATAGAGTAAATTAACACCCTCGTATTAGCCAATCAAAATATAGCATTTGAACGTGAAGCATAATAAAATTATATTATATACACATTGTTGATTACTTTTGTGAGTTTTTGTTTACAGGATTCCTGCCAGTTTATATAGTTGGTGACTTTTGTGAGTTTTTGTTTACAGGGACTTTGCCAGTTTAAATATATCTGTGTACGTTATTTGTTACTTTTTTAGTTTTCGTTACAGAGACCATGCCAGATTATATCCCTATACATTGTTGGTTACTTTTGTGTTTTTGGTTAAAGAGACCCTGCTAGATTAAATCCATTTACATTGTTGGTTACTTTTATTAGTTTTGGTTACAGAGACCATGCTAGATTAAATCCCTATACGTTATTTGTTACTTTTGTTAATTTTTCGTTACAGAGACCCTCTCAGATTATATCCCCGTACATTTGTACATTATTGGTTACTTTTGAGAGTACAAATCAATTTCTTTGTTTTAAATCGAGTCATGAAATATAACTATTGTATATTGCCGCGCTATACAGTATGTACGAGATTTGATGATCCGAATCCGACCTGACGTGGCTGCGTATTTATTAATCTCGCACAGCAAAACGGAACCTCTCAGTGAGCAGAAGTTACACTATTAAAGACGTTGATTCCACCTTTCTATCTATACCGTTGTCAACCTTTTCATACATTTGATAAATCTGCATACACATACACGTGCTTATTGTTATCATAGCTTTAATAGTATGGAAACACACCATAGAATGAATTCATTCAAATTATTAAGATATGTTCAAAATTTTATTTTGAGTGATTAATACTCTAAACTATGTGTTGTTGTTTATTAATTTTACGATAAACACAAATTAAAAATATTGTGTATAGCTTAAACTAAAACTACAGTAAGCCTCGATCTCATAATACTTATAAGTTGTTTGTTTACCATTAGTTAAACGACAGCTAATAATACCTCTTGACAATTAAGACGCTGTAAGATAACAAATACTTCCGATATTGTATCAATTTGAAACCACAAGTCATAGGTAATTAATTAAAATGTTATACTAAATACAACGTCTTCAGTTTGTCACTTAAAATGAATATACAAGTGTGGGCTTTGCTCGTTGTTGAAGGCCGTACGAGGATCTAAAGTTGTAAATTTCTCTGTCATTTGGTCTCTTGTGGTGTAACACCACTGATTCGGGCACAGCCAGAAAGCACATACCAGAAAGTAGTAAATATTTAACACAAAATAGTTCCTACGCATGAGTGTTACTTTCTAAATATGTAGAATATTTATGTATTTTTGGTATCAAATAAAAGCTGATTGACTGGTGATCATTGTATAACACTTTTTGACTTATAATTTTGGATATTTAAAAAAACTGCACCAAATTTTAAAAATAGGGTACATTTTGCCTGTTTGTCAGATCTGAAGTACCTGTTTTGGTAAATCCAAAGTTCCGGGAACCATTTCTTTCTTTTATGCTATACAATGTATGTTGATTTTTTTAGTACAAAACCTCATAAAGTCAGTGTAGGGAAAACGGTAGTATTACATTTTCCTAGCATTAGGTTGGCCTTTTGTGTACCCAAGACAGGTGAAGGAAGTCAACTTAGGAGCGCCGTGATTGGATGTAAGGGTACAATATATATTTTTTTATTTATCTATGAATAACTGCAGTGTTTATATTTACAATATAAATTTTAAAACCTATTGAAATATTTTCTAGAGAATTATTCGAAAAGGCTTTCAAAATTTTATAAATTTGCTGCAAAATGACGGTGGGCATGGATAACATAAACAAGCTCCGTAGGAAATTGGTCATGATACTATTTGGCTGCAATTTTTAAAATGGAGTAATAAAGTACTAACACCACACATAACTGTTTTATCCAGGTTTTTATTATAAAAATTGTTAAAATTAAAAAATGTTAGTATTGTCGCCTATGGCAGAATAAATAGTACCGTTTTCCCTGTAGCTTTGACATGCAATAAATGTCACTTTATTTGCACTTAAAATGAAAGCGCTGTGTGTGTGCTTGAAATTGAGGAATTTAACATAGAAAGCAATGGGACCATGCATTAGTGGTGTACTTCTTTGTGAAGGGTTATCTCATTGGCAATTATACCACATCTTCGTATTTATAATTCATACAGTATTTTTAAAGAAGGCAGTATACGGAAGATTATTTATAAGATGTCTGTAATATTTGCCACAGAATCAAATCAATATCTAATGGTCCCCACTTCTCTTGAATGTTTGGGATATATCCTACTGGACGTTAATGGCAATCAACGTACAAGATGTATTACTGCAAAGTATAACATGCATTAGATTGTCATCTAAGAACTAAGAACAGAATAATTTGTACATGATACCCGGTAGGGTATATGGATAAGTTTTTTTTCAGCTTCTTTTTTTCTTACTTCAAAATTAGCACATTTCGTATGTATGCATATTCGTATAATGTCCATCAGTCTCACCAAATCCAATCCGATTATAAATAAGGATGTGGAAGGTGTTTACAGAATAGAGAATAATCGGCAAAAAAAGAATAATGGGCAAAAAGTTAATAAAGAGTAGAGAATAATGGGGTTAGATATAAAGAATAACGGCAAAACTTAAAGAATTGGGTAAAAATAATTATATTGATTAATGAATACAACAATGTCCAGAATACATATATGTTATTACAGAATAGCTATTACTTTGAAGATAAAGAATATTGAGCCAAACATTTAAAGAATACAGAAATTAAGGACCTCTCATCCAAACTCCCAGAATTGTGTAATCATATTGCCACACTTTTTACCTGATATAGATGTTGAAGACAACCATTTGAAGGACCAAGGCTACTACTAGAATATGTCTGATTCTATCCAGTAAGATTGCATTTAAAATTATTATTCGTCCTTATGCTTCAAGAACGTACCGTACAATCCGTATGAGGAAAAAGGAAACAACTATCAAAATAGAGATGTGGTATTATTGCCAATGATATAGCTATCAGCAAAATATAAAACAATGAAAAAGATGTAAACAAGTACTATTATAAGTACAAATACATGTAGCTGGAATAACTCTTTGCATAAAAATCTGGTGTAAGCGAAAATATTTAACTTTTCGCTAGGTCTAAACTAAATTAAATCGTAAAAAAGAGACAGGCATACAAATTTTATTTACAAATAAGTCTACAATTTAATGTTTTCATTTTCGGTTGAGTTTTTAAGAGTGATGGATTGCCTCCCACCACCACAATCTGTCATTTGTAATGCCTAGGGTTATAGGTTATGTATGAGACACTATTCATTCTCTCTATAAATACAAACAGGCGTTTGTCTTAACTATTTATAGATATGACAAGCAAATCAAATATTTTAATATGTAAAAACTTTCTTTTTTGTTTAATAATTTATTTATTTTATAGTAATAATATTTATTATATAATATTATATTAAATTGAACTTTCCGTTGTTATTTCCTGTTTTTACAGTTTGTAAACTGCTGTGAAATCAAATCAAATGCATTCAAACGTATTGGTATTATACCAGTTCACTTTATTACAAAAAAGAAAACCATGAAGGGTTAAAATGCTTACATGTTTACGTTTATTAACAGATTTGATGCATTATGTTTGCAACATTATCTCAATGTTGCATTTGGTATAAATATATACAATTTCTCCTGTAACGAAGATGAAATTATCTCCCTTTGCTATAATATGAGATGATGCAAAATAAACTATATCGCTGCGAAAGCTAGTGAATATACCAGTTGAAAGATTTTGCCATTGTCATGGAGGAATTATACCTTCTTAAATTGACTTGTAAAAAGTATAGACTATTAAATGAAATATTAGGTACTGGGTCTTAATGAGACCAGTGGAGCTGTATTCATGGTATTAGCTCCACACTGTTGACTGTGAATTTACTTAGAGAAAATAGCTCCACACTTATTCACTAAATTCTTTAATTATCTTAACTTATGTTTTGATTTCATTGTTCACATATACATTTATGTGGAATATTTAATGAAGTATCTGAACATCAGCATTTGGTCTCATTTGCCAGAGATCAGTCACAGTGGAACGACCCTTTGTTGACGTTTAACCGAAAATATTTGGCTTGATTAAATGTTTAACGTTGACGGTTTGGTTAATAAAAGTTTTAAGATTTGGGTGTTTTCAAATTATTCCTATAATTTGTCCTCGGTCAGTGATAATGGCATCAGAGGCTGTTACGCCATTAGAGACATCCTTGACCAATTTGACAGACCTTGAGCATATGACAGGGCCATTTTGAAAACACACATCAATCAACACTTTAATAAGAAACATGCAACACAAGACAAAAAGTAAAACCATGACGGTTCAAAATGCAAACATAACATGTATATTAGAAACATGCAACACAAGACAAAAAGTAAAACCATGACTGGTCAAAATGCAAACATTACATGTATATAAGAAACATGCAACACAAGACAAAAAGTAAAGCCATGACGGGTTAAATTGCAAACATTACAATAGCTAGACAAAAAGGTTAAACCTTGACGGGTTGAAATGCAACATTACAATAGCTAGATAAAAAAGTAAAACCATGACGGGTTAAATTGCAAACATTACAATAGCTAGACAAAAAGGTTAAACCTTGACGGGTTGAAATGCAACATTACAATAGCTAGATAAAAAAGTAAAGCCATGACGGGTTAAATTGCAAACATTACAATAGCTAGACAAAAAGGTTAAACCTTGACGGGTTGAAATGCAACATTACAATAGCTAGATAAAAAAGTAAAGCCATGACGGGTTAAATTGCAAACATTACAATAGCTAGACAAAAAGGTTAAACCTTGACGGGTTGAAATGCAACATTACAATAGCTAGACAAAAAATAAAACCACGATGGGCTAAAATGCAACTTTACAATAGCTAGACAAAAAGTAAAACTATGACGGGGCAAAATGCAACATTACAATAGGTAGACAAAAAGTAAAACCATGACGGGTAAAAATTTAGTATTACAATAGCTAAACAAAAAGTAAAAACCATGAGAAGGCAAACTGCAACATTACAATAGCTAGACAAAAAGTACACCCAAGACGGGGCAAAATGCAACATTACAATAGGTAGACAAAAATAAAACCATGACGGGTTATTAACATGTAACTTATTTTTTCGGGAGAAAAAGATATGCTGCAATTCTAATCCAACACGGTACAAATGCTAGCGTTAAAGTTATCTAAAAGAATTTGATTATTTGAGTTCTTTCTATCTGCTTTTTTAAACTAATAAAACAAGGGTATAATACCCGTGCAATTTCAACCCCCCTCCCCCCCAAAAAAAAACCAATTATGTTTCTTCTTTTTTTCTTCTTTTTTCTTTAACTTTTAAATGAAAGTAGAAAAGAAGGTTAAGTAAAATATATTTGTGATGTTTAAAATATGAAAAATACAAGTCGTTGGAATTTACCAAAGATACTGCAATTGTAATTATATATTCAGTTATGTATAACCAAGATTCATGATGACAAATAACAAACAAATTGCTAATTTTGCGCCCATTAAAGGCAACGTTACATAAAAATCTGATAAAAAAGTACAAAACATGTAAAACATAAACAAATAAAGGGAGTCAGCATGATACTAGTTTTTAAATGTACACAAAGTATTAAAGTAACAATTAGAAAGGTATCACAAATTATATTTGAATAAACGATTAAAAAATTGCGTAGTAAAATATGATATGTAAAATTGTCTTTCCACAGAAGATTAATATGGGATAGAGTCCTTCCCGTGTTTCTCAGCATATTCCGGTTTTTTTTGTGCAGACTGTGTTTTGTAGAATCTCTTTGGTGCACACTGTGTTTTGTAGAATCTCTTTGGTGCAGACTGTGTTTTGTAGAATCTCTTTGGTGCAGACTGTGTTTTGTAGAATCTCTTTGGTGCACACTGTGTTTTGTAGAATCTCTTTGGTGCAGACTGTGTTTTGTAATATCTTTGGTGCAAACTGTGTTTTGTAGAATCTCTTTGGTGCAGACTGTGTTTTGTAGAATCTCTTTGGTGCAGACTGTGTTTTGTAGAATCTCTTTGGTGCAGACTGTTTTGTGTAGAATCTCTTTGGTGCAGACTGTGTTTTGTAGAATCCCTTTGGTGCAGACTGTGTTTTGTAGAATCTCTTTGGTGCAGACTGTGTTTTGTAGAATCTCTTTGGTGCACACTGTGTTTTGTAGAATCCCTTTGGTGCATACTGTGTTTTGTAGAATCTCTTTGGTGCACACTGAGAATCTCTTGGTGAACACTGTGTTTTGTAGAATCTCTTTGGTGCACACTGTGTTTTGTAGAATCTCTTTGGTGCACACTGTGTTTTGTAGAATCTCTTTGGTGCACACTGTGTTTTGTAGAATCTCTTTGGTGCACACTGTGTTTTGTAGAATCCCTTTGGTGCACACTGTGTTTTGTAGAATCTCTTGTGTCTTTTCGTCGTTTTCATTGTTTGTTTGTTTGTCATGGAATGTCGATTCCACTTTGATTATTATGATGTTTTGGTGTCTCATTACTATATTATGCCTTGTTTATGCAAATCAAATCGATAAGATACGGAACACTATCTCATTGCTACAAGTATATATGTCTTTATGATCGAGTTAAACATTTTAATTTTATATCTCATACTCACGGTGTATATTCATAACGCTTCCTTTCCGATAGAATCGTCGTTTTTCCTTCCTTACCGAGTCAGAAAACGCGTCCTTTCCGACGTCTGTAGTTCTGCTATAACATTTGACAGTCAGTAATTATTCTGAAGTACACATGTCGACCAGAGGCATGGAACAGAGAGGAGAGGTTTTAAAGTACCAGATGCTTATCTGAGATTCCAATTTGAACTAAAGAAAGCAATATATAAAGATATGTTGGATAAATAATCTATATATATGAATAAAGTTATGTCACAAAAGGAACTTGTTTTTTATATATACAGAATTTGTCAAACGTCTCCATAACAGAAGAGACGTGAATGCATCCTTCATAGTCTTGTAATACTAATGGTAATAATTTATATAATTTCTAAGATGGTATAGCAGTGCTATTGGTTTCCCCTTTCTCCTTCTTCAAAGAACTTGATCATCTGATCTCTTTCTTTTTTTTTAAATTGGAGCCCTGTTCAAGAACAGTTAAAAGAGCATATGCTTAATTTTCGTTATCTTTTAGAATCATATTTTTTTTAACAGGTTGTACTTTCAACATAAAATATGCGAGTCAACCGCAAGTGTTAACACCCAAAAAAGGTCTTTAGTATAATCATTTTTCAACTTACAAAATGTGCTAAAGGTTTAAGCATCCCAAACATTACTCTTGTACAAAACTGTAACAGATTATCAAAGACTGTCTAGTAAGTACAATTTTAACCCAAGCCGCTGCTCTTTTAAGCACCGTCTTAGCAACGACTTGGTTGATTGTAAGTGTTCGGTGCAGAGACTGAAGACTTGAGACAATAACATGGAGATAAGTATGTATAAGAACAACGTTTTCAAGAATATAGGCGGGAGAGGGCTTTCGTCGGAAAAATATGTTTGATTAAACATAGGGAATCACTGGAGCATGACTGGAGCGAGCACCCCTTAGCTCAATCTTAATTCCTTGTTGATGGATTGTTTTCTGGCTTGCTTTGGTAGAGTATTGTCTGCATGTTTCACACTTGAGTAATATATATACGCATGTGCCCAGCAGTACATGAAATATGAAGACACCGGTGTACTACTATAGTACTTGACTTGTAATAGTGAGCAAGTATGAGAAAAATAGAGTGAGCCACCGTATACGGTAAAAATTAATATAAGGCAACTTTGTTATTCTTGAATCTGTTTCTGAGTTGTGAAGAACTAACATACAACCAACAGTGGGACGGTTATTCAAGTAAAGTACTGTAATACAATCGAGTCTTTATGTGATAAACTATAATAAAATTTAGTCCAATGTAAAACGGTTAAATAAGTAAAGACTCTTAATGTCTTGCAAATTTTCGACTGTAGGTAAACTAATAAGGAAAGAAAAAGATATAAATAGTAAATTCAAATCGTATGAATAATATTGGCGAACAAAAAAAGTATCACATTATGTCGCCGGACAATTGTAAGATGCTATACGATGGACTAAAAATGTATCGAAAATATAGCACAAAAGAAATCATGAAATAACTCGGTGCAATCCCAATCTAAGATGCAAACACATCAAAAGAAAAACAAAATCACATCATATCTCCACATGACACAAAACAAAAACCAACTGCAATCAACAAATAAAACGCAAAGAATTAAAAAAAATCCATTCGCGGGCAACTACCGACTTATTATACTGTATGATCGAACACAAACATAGATCCCGCTAACATGTTTAACCCCGCCACATTATTTATGTATGTGCCTGTCCCAAGTCAGGAGCCTGTAATTCAGTGGTTGCTGTTTGTTTATGCGTTACGTATTTGTTTTTCGTTCATTTTTTTTTATGATGAGTTTGAATATCACTTTGGTATCTTCCGCTTATGTTTTACTTGCATTGAATGGATACGTTTTTGAATTAAAATACACACAAAGATCGGTTATGTGATACAGTATAATCATTTACGAAATCAGAATTTTGTGTTACAAATTTGTAAACCAGAATATTTTCTTGGTAAAGATGAATAAATTTATTTTTTTTAATTTTCGGTAGGGGTAAAATTTTACATATTTTTTTTAGAATATCACAGATCAGCCCTCATGAGGATACCCAAACAGGTACAACAAACTGCAATTTAGACGAACTAATTGTCAAATATCATCCAATGAACTTTAATGCCAAATAGCACAAAAATAGTATTTCAATTGCATAAAACCCGTTAATTTTGGGCATCAAAGTCAGTAGAAATTTAATGAAGAATCATAAATTTCAATTTTTTAAAGTGTAAGATGTATACACATATCATCTATACATGTAACATAGTGATCCAAGACGATTTCAATGCCTTTACAAACACCATTTCTGACTTCGTAGTAGAATTTCCAAAGTCAAATGAAATAGATTGAATTGTTTCTCATATGGCCAAAAAGGAGTTTTGAATGAAAACAACACTATTGGCAATTATACCCCTTTTAATTTTTGATATGCTATAAATGTAATGCGCTCTTTTCAGGATTTACCTATATCAGGAACGATCAAAGCCAACATTTGATATATCCATTTCATTTATTGATTGACTAATATAATTATCGGGGAGCAAAACAATAAACGGAAGGACAACAGGGGATCATATGGGTAAATGTACACGCGTAACATAAAATGGCTGCAGCTTTGTTAGCTATGCAATGGAGTTCACTGTTTTTTTTAGAATGCATTGATAACTTGATCGTTAATAATTTGACTCCCATTTCAGATCATTGTCCCATCAGTTATACTTATTTTCATAGATGTTTATATTACAGGGTACAGGAAGTATACCCATACAAAGGTTGTTTTCTAAAATTCAAAAATTCTAATGTGAAACAAAGATTATGTGATATTTAATGACAAACATATGCTGATTATGAAACAGTTGTAGTTTTTTTCTTTCACCAACCAATCATAACCTAAGTGAAAATAATTGTACTTCTAGGAAACATCATTTGAGTTAAAATGATTTTCGTTCAAGGCATTATGACACGAGTGAAAATTATTTAAGTTCAAGGAATAAATCGAAGAAAATCCCATGGCACGGTTTTAACACGTCGAAAAAAATATCATGTGACTTTGAGATACCATACTTATCACACTTAGGGCCATGGTAGACTAGTGGTCTATGTAGTTTGTTTATAATGATCACTAGCATGTCAACGCTGCGGCGGCATTGATATCAAATCCCGCTTGTCGCAGATGCGTTTAATTCCCACCTTTCAATTGAAAGACATTTTGATTTTGTTCACTCAATTATTTTTTTTTCCACAAGTTTTGTTTCTGAAATGTCGCTTTTGTTTAGCAGCATTTCAATATGATACTTTGCATATGATTTCGAACAGTTATTGCGCTTTTGGATATCACCGTTTTCAATTGAACACTTTTCCATATGGGAGTTATCACCCATATTCTGTTTTTTGTTTGTTATCGCTTCTTTTTAGAAAGGGATGAAGTTATCGATTCTTCCTCAATATAATTTGTTAAATTCAATATTTGTGCCGAAGCTGTCTGGCTACATGTATTAAAATGTACTTCTCTTTTTGTGGATGACATAAGTGGTACGATGGTGTAACTCCTAAACCGTAAGTCGCTTTTGATATGAATGTGTTGGTTCATTAGCAGGAAGGAGAGAAACGCATCATAGCTACTAAGATTGAAATGTTGTACGCAAGGAAATCATAAGCAGGAAATTTAAGTTTAGGTCAAATGTTTAGCTCAATTTCTAAATTTTGAACTTGTTATCGCAACTCCTTAGAAACTGTAAAAGAGTTTTGGAAAAAATAACTGTATGTTGCAAGATGCCACAACGCCAATACATTTTCTAGGTATAAGTGCTCTAGTGATTATTATAAGAGTTTTCTCCCCTTAAATATCCAAAATAAGATGTTTGGTGGAATAACTTTTAAACAATATATATTATAGACATTGGGTCTTTTTATCTAGGATCCATAACATTTGACCATGAAATTGAGGTAATTTTCAGGTTCTAGATTTCGACATTTGTTATAACTTCATACTGGTATATCTGTTTTAATACATGTTTTCTCAATTCTCATATTTCTCTTGGTAGAAATATTTTCTTTTTCAAAGTTGAGCAAGTTTTGTCTCAAAAACCATCCAAGCAAAATAAGAGACAAAATTAATTATCGTGTACATTACTAATAAGACATATCAAAATATGTTAAAAACGTTTGAAATAATCATACGACAGGTCCACGTGCTGTCTTATGACGTGAAATGGAAAACAAAAATAGAAAAAATATACCAATACGTACTTGCGTAGAGTAGGTTAAGAAAAACGATTCGAGGATAAATGGAACCTTCATATATCGTTAAGAGATGTGTAATAGATCTGCAGGGCAATGCAAATATCGTACACATCCTTTTAAGAGAAGTATCGCTACATACATTTTTAAGTAAAACAATTGGCAAAGTAAGAAATATGTGCAAGTTTGATGAAAAACTGAACAAACAGGCAAAATGATAATGCTATAGGTAATGACAAAAAAAATTCAACGGTTAAGGTGGATGAAGACCCTTCCGGAAAGAATGTTTGAATCTACTGAAAAACTCTTTTTAGTCCTAACTAGTATTTAATGCAATATCATTTTTTGTATCTTCATTAAAAAATCATAGGATATTTTCAGGTTCAAGAGCGCTGGATCGCCAATAATCTGTTAAATTTAAAATTTGCACCGAAGCCGTCCGATTTAGGATTCATAACCCTTGGCTTGGAAATTTAGGCAAATTTGAGGTTCTGGATTTTGACCTATGCTATGATAAATTCATATAATTATACTTGTATACGACAAAGCCATAAGATCTTTTTTAATACATTCATTCTCAATTCTGATATGTCCCACTTTTTCAAAGCTGTGCAAGTTTTACAGAAACTAATCGTCAAAATAAACATTTGTTTCAAAAACCATCCAAGCAAAATAAGAGTCCAACAATATAAATTAAATGTACATTACCAATAAATCATTTCAAAATATGTCAAAAACGTTTGAAAAAATCATTCCACAGGTACACGTGCTGTCTTTTGATACGAAATGAAAATCACAAATAGGAAAAAGTATACCAATGCGTACTTGCATTATGTAGGTTTTAAATTAAAGATTAAAGCTTACACACAATTTAAATGTTCATCAGTAATATGATATAATTATCAAACAGTACTTAGTTATTAATTAATTTTTTTGACACACTCTACTTTTCTTGTCAACGAGTTCTCAATTAAAACCCGGAAGGTATCTTTGGTAATAAAACATAAACAGTCTGGATCCTCGGTGAGTGTTAATAATTAGGATTACGAACTACATTTAAAGATCTCTAGCTGCTATACTGTATTATTTAGCTGAACACTAAAATGGCACAGATCAGGCCTCATGATGATACTCAAGAAGGCTATGAAAAAACTTGAGAATTTAGACGAAATTATTGTTAAACAGCATCTGATGAACTTTGGTGTAAAAGGTAGGTTCATTAAATTTGCTTTGAGAGCTTTATTTATGAAACTGATATATCATTAATTTTTTAACGGAAATCGAGGATTACTTGTTCTGCTACTAATATAATATAAGACAGGGGAGATAAATAATTATGATTATTATTTCATTTTACTATATTCTATAATTATTTACCGTCTTATTGGCTAAAAGCATATGCAATCTTCTTTTGTAAAATTATAACCACCGTTGGAACATCTTGATAGAATAATATAAGATTATTTTAAAGTATTCTTATACAAGTACTTTTGAAAATATTTTTTGTGTTTTTATCTGAATAAAAACTCATTTACGTCAAATCAATGATTTGCCCAGTATTTCATAATAATATTTTTAAAAATGACACTGAAACCTAAACCCAATGTATGCCAATATCAGATTTAGAATAAAAGTTAATTTGAGCAAATGAAAGAACCCCATTGTTAAATGAAATACAATTAAACAGTCATACACAATAATATGATACTATACATTTCACTAAATATATCATCTTTAAAGAGAAAATAAATGCCAAAGCAGATAATAATTTTAGTTAAAATAAAAACAAAATGTAGTTATATATCTAGAAAAAGATATTTAATAAAAACAATTAATTAAGGGGTGAATGACAACCCATGATAAAGGTCACAGTATCAGCTGATTAAGGGACATAACTTTGTCAAATGAATATGTAATGATCCAATAATACATACGTACATATATTTAATAGACTCAATTTTATTTCTCAGGGTACAAGTTTAGTATTTGTGATTCGCAAAATCAGCAAATTATGGAAGCAGTAGAAGAAAGCGGTAAATATGATTTGATGATTTGTTTTTCTTTATCGAAAACAACATAGTAAATAAAGACAATAGTAGTATACCGCTGAAATGAATCCGGATCACAAAGTAAAATTTAGTCAAGTATAAGAGGACTACAACGGACCAACAGAAACACTGAACTGCTACAAAAACAAACGCCAAATACATAGATACATTTGATAATAGCTGCCATATTCCTGACTTGGTTCAGAACACTTTAAGGAAAACAGATTGCATGGTTGGATCTAGTTTTATGGATTGGCAAACCTCCCATTTATAAGAGCACAGACAAATATTATGTTGTTTTCCGTAACGTTTACAAATGTTCTTCCTTTATAAGCTTCATTTCCTAAAAACTTCTAAACGTTAACTAAACATGTATTTTGATGAACATATAAAAGAAATGAAATTTCCTTTGTATAAAAGAGATACGAGTAAAGGTATAGATGCTCATGAAAATCATAACAAAGGTATTTCAGCAACTGCTTTGTTTTCTTTACGTTGTGTATTTATTCAGATTTTAACCATTAAGATTTATCTGAAATGATTTGTCTACCGTCGAACACAAGTAAACGCAATGTTTAAATAATATTTTAGATTTACATTGAATAAAATATAAGGTGCAGGGTAACATAAAAGCATTGATGACAGAAGAAGTTTTGATAGATGCATGGGGCCCTTATCTACCTATGGAGCTTAAATACAGACCGCAATATATATAGTGGATGTATATACTTTTCAAATGCACGTTCTTCTGCAATCGTTGCATTAATTAGAGCCCTTTTCAAAATTCCGATTCTCATTTGAAATATACATAGTAATGCTATTAAAAGTAAATCGAGAGACATAAGAGCAAAGATGAGACAGGAACAAGGTAAAGATAAATAATCAAGTATTTACAGAAACTTTCCTGCATAGAATCATTGAAGATGTCTACAAAATGAGACGTGATACACAAACAAATAATGTCAAAGTTTGCTTCATAAAACGATAGACAGATTTTGTAACACCTATTTGCTTATATCCTGTAACGATATGTTCTAGCGTTGAGATTAAACTGTTCGTTAATAACATTTGATATAGATGATTCCAGTTGTTGCTGAAGATTATGTTGCAGCAGAACAAGAACTTTAGCGATACGAATAAGCAGTTATGAACACAAAACTCTTATGGAACGGAAAAGACCTTATCGTTGTTCTGGTTCATTTTGCTTCTGTTGTCTACAGTTTTTGTCATTATCACTGTACTAGTTTACATATTTTAAAGGAGCCAGCTGAAGGACGCCTACGGGTGCGGGAGTTTCTCGCTTCATTGAAGACCCATTGGTGGCCTTCGGCTGTTGTCTGCTCTATTGTCGTGTTGTTGTCGCTTTGACACATTCCGCATTTCCTTTCTCAATTTTATTGAAGAGTTCAAGTTGATTCAAGCTTGGACAAATAAAACAAAAGTAAGTGTCTTTTAAAAACTCATATTCACATTGTTTTAGTTAACTTGCCAGTGGCGCTTTTGTCATCACTTTGCGTTCGCCGATCAGTTGTCCGTCTTTGAAGTTATCGACAAAAGTAAGTGTCTTTTAAAAACTCATATTCACATTGTTTTAGTTAACTAGTCAGTGGCGCTTTTGTCATCACTTTGCGTTAGCCGATCGATCATCCGTTTTTGAAGTTATCCAAAATGTGCTTGAAACAAAACATGTTGACAATGTGCTTGAAACAGAACATTTAGAAAATGTGTATAAAACTAAATTTATCAATTATGTGCTTGAAACAAAATTTATTAACGATGTGCTTGAAACAAAACATATCGACAATGTGCACGAAACAGAAGATATCGACAATATGCTTGAAACACAACATATCGACCATGTGCTTGAAACACAATATATCGAGCATGTGATTGAAACAAAACATATCGACCATTTGCTTGACACAAAACAGATCGATGAATATCTTCACACAAAGCATATTGACAATGTGCTTGAAACACAACATATCGACAATGTGCTTAAAAAAACATATCGACAATGTGCTTGAAACAGAACATATCGAGACTGTGCTTGAAAAAAACATATCGACAATGTGCTTAAAACAAAACATATCGACAATGTGCTTGAAACAAAACATATCGACAATGTGCTTGAAACAAAGCATATCAATAATAGACTTATAACCAAACATATCGATGATGTGCTTGACACAAAACTATCACGATGTGCTTGAAACAAAACATATATACGACGATATTATGAATCGTTGCTCAACAGAATATTCCATCTTATTAAGTCAGACATTTAACAATCTGCTTTAGTGTCTTGGCACTATCAACCGTATTTTCAATGTTTTTACAGGACTTTTACAACGGGGTGACTAGTGGACAGAAAGGGCTTATTAAGTCAAATCATGTTTTCAATGATTGAAGGGTTGCTCATTCTGTATCTGTGTAGTGTTTTGTTTGGTTTCCATATTGGGTTTTTTCTGTGTTGTCCGTTATAACTTCAAAATATTGGTTCTCAATTTAATCTTTTCATTCTTTTTTTCACTAAAATCTCAGATACTCTGTGAAATTCAAATTAACGATTCTTCTATTTGATTGGTTTTTTTTGTAAGTACAATACGCCTGTTTTGTTTACCAGCAGATCTGACTTATCGTTTGTAAGGACTAATTAGAACCCAGTAAAAGAGGTTTAAAACCCGACAATTCCGAAATGCGTTTGAGACATAGTTTAAAAAATATAAATTATCAGTTGAATGAAAAGTATCCAAGTTCAGGGTACAACCTGAGTACGTATAATTTGTGTTACAGGCAAAATAGAATTTAGTGCCGATTTCTAG
The DNA here is from genome assembly GCF_963676685.1 of Mytilus edulis. Lineage (NCBI taxonomy): Eukaryota > Metazoa > Mollusca > Bivalvia > Mytilida > Mytilidae > Mytilus > Mytilus edulis. Next base: position 48,268,783 of record NC_092355.1, on the reverse strand, counting down.
ACAACAGTTAGAAAAACAACACTGTTACAATGATGCAGCAAACGTATATAGAACATTAATGATATACTTTACAAAGATACAAAAAACGCAATCAAGATAGAAAAAGTAATAGTACACATTATTTTGAAGATATTAATGTTTTACAATTACTTTGAATACTAACGTTCCTTTACAATATGTTAGATACAGAGCAAAGAATATATGTAAAAAATTAAATTGTAAATATCAAAGACCTTCCAGCTGACATGATTCCTTAGCTGAAAAAATGGTTAGAAAATTGGTTAAAAAAGACAACCGCTGGCGTAGATTCCGGGGTGATGAATTACGAATATGTGATTGTATAAAACGACTTTTTTGTAGATTTCAATGCAACTCTCCACTTTTTAAAATCTGATCTTTAAAAACAAATATGAAAGACGGACAGTAAAAATAAGAAAAACTAACTTGTTTATATTTTTTAAAGTTTCAGAAAAACTGTCAGTATCAGAAAAGGCGCTGATTCTGTCTGCTGCATTCCTTACTGATATTTTCTTCATGGATCAGGGTATTTTAAGAACACATAACACACACACGATGACTGGAGAAACTATTGATGTTGTTTTCTATAACTGTAAATACAACATGACAAGACGGAGACCCGGATTCTATCAAAAACAGATAAATCCTTTGTTTTAACATTCGAACACTTTTAATATGGTGTGTGTTTTATTTTATATATAACTTACATGTTCTAGAATGCATTTGTGTGATATTTACCTAGCTATGAAACCAGGTCCAATCGACCATTTTCTGCATAAGAAAACGCCTATACCGAATCAGGAATACCCCAGTTGTTATCCATTCGTATGACGTGTTTGAGCATTTGATTTTGCCAAGTAATTTGGGATTTTCCGTTTCGAATTTCTTCGGTATTTTTTGAAATTTTACTTTTGAATATTGTACGAATACCTTTATAGCTACCTTATGCATAATGTATCACAAACTTTGTGTTAAAGAGTAGAGACAAAGAAGCACAAGATAAGATAAGGTTTTGTAAAACATTATAAGTTACCTTCATGATGTTAAATTATTTCTACTATGGATAATAAAAGAAAAATGTAATAAAAAATTAATAACAGAGCGTTGGGCCAATTTCCATAGTCTATTGAAAGTTTATGGATTTCTTTATGCAGTGTTTTAAATAGCATTTTTCCTTCCCTTTCCTTTACGGATACTATGATACAGATACCCACTATCAGAAATTTTAAACGCTTTATAAATATGTCACATAATTATGCATGTAAAAAAAAAAACCCACAGGAATGATTGATATTTAAAAATAATAAAAACATGTTGTATAAAATAGCAGTTTGTTATCTATATAGCAAACAAGTAACTTGATGTTCTTCATAAACTGCTTGATTGACGATTTTTTGCAATGTGTATTATGTTGATCATTTTGAAAAAAAGCTACATACACTATGCTCATATATTGTGCTATGATAATTGTCATCACACCTTTCGCAAATATAAGAAAGAGATTACCCGACAAAAACGGTTAAAAATATGTTTTAATGCGATAAAAAAGTTCTTTATTTCTGATTGAAAGTAAAATAAATTCAGGATTGATTCTTTAAGGCTAACTCTTATGTTATTTGAATTTTTGAAATATGAACTTAAGTTTTCTTTCACAGTCAGGATTATACTTCGTCAAAACTGATTCCCCATTACTCAACCTATTTTTTTCAATCTCGAAAATGGAAGCCATTGTACAGATGACGGGCTGTCATTTCATCTCTTGAAAACCGATTTTATACACATAGCATCATTACCATTCTAACAAAACATTTGTTTTTAAAGACAAATATATCAAATAGCTATTATCACTGGGGTAAAGCTGATGACCGTAACTGCATTCACGGTCATATCCCAAGAAAAATTGGGTCAGTATCTGTATTGTCTGTTATAGTGTTTCTGTATCATTTTCTTTACAAACTATACATTGATACGATGTAAATTTATAAAAGATTCACACAGAAATCACAAATTACTACCGAAAAATGTTCAGGAAACGGGAAATTCAATTTGAAAAAATCGATAAGATGTCCGTAAATCATTATCAAAATATTTTCAAGATGACCGTAACATAAAACAAGGATGACCGTGATTGGTAAACAGATGACCGTAACTTGTAAAATATGACCGTAATTTGTAAAGAATGACTGTAATTTATAAAGGATAATCGTAACTTTTAAATGATGACCCTCAATTCTAAGAATATCCGTATTTGTATTCATAGCTTTTTGTTTTGTTTGTCTCAATAGGGGCTCAGTTAGCTGATATAAACATGTTTCGTCATTTATTTTTAACTATTTGCTGTATTTTGAGTTCATGACAATTATAGTAAATTGCAAATTTCTCGCAAACAATGAAATATTTATTGATAACGACTTTAAATTTTAATACAAATTGACAGAGATACGACGAAAAGATGAAGAAACAAGAATGTGTCTCTAGTACATGCCTCATCTACACTATAATTTTCGTTAAAATGGAAAAAAATGTAATTTGGCATTATGATTAGAAAGATCATATCATAGAAAACATGTGTACTAAGTTTCAAGTTGATTGGACTTCAACGTCATCAAAAACCTCCTCGACCAAAATCTTTAACCTGAGGTGGGACAGACGGACGAACGAGCAGACGAACGGACGAACAAACGAACGGACACACAGACCAGAAAACATAATGCCCATAAATGGAGCATAAAAAACACTAATCAAACATATTAATATCCGGTAATTGAGCCTGTGTATATGGTTCCAGAGGAAGCAGATTTAAATCTTAGTGTGTCTTTATATATGAATAATATTGCTGTATATACAAGGTTCCCCTCAGTGGTGGACCCAAAAGGGGGGTTCCGGGGGTTGGAGCCCCCTTTTTATTTACCGATCAGTGCATTTGAATGGGGACATATAGTTTGAACCCCCTTTACCCTGGGTTGGGACCCCCTTTTTTTGAAAAATTGATTAATCCGCTCCTGCCCCTTGTGATACGCTATACGCACAAGACTATTTTAAGGATCTATTTTGCTGGAGCTCGCCTTCACTAGTTTGATCGTAGTATTTTAAAAACAGGTTCTGTTATTTTACTTGCAAGACAAAATAGAAGACAAATCAAAGACGATATAATATCAATGGCTGTACATCCAATGGCATTTTAAAAAAAACGTGCATTTATTATATGTCATTACAAGGAATTCCAGTTATAAAAAAAAATCTATTGGCTTTTAGTTGGAGGCTGTGCAGCACAATGTTTTTTTTTTATTATACTTGTAAGGTGTCATTTAATCGCGCTTTTGTTGCATGTTTTCCTCACTTTTTCATGTGCATGTCTTGTTGTAAGTTCATTTCTAAAATTATACCCTCTACCGTAAAAAATGATATATATGGTGAACTATGTATTTAAAGCACGTCTTATTTTCTCCTACCTATAGGATAGTGCTCTCATATAAATACGTTTAATATCAACACCATTAATCATTTGCTACAAAAAGGTAGTTATACAAATACGGATATTTCTTAGAATTGACGATCATCCTTTAAAAGTTACGGTCATTATTTAGAAATAACGGTCATCCTTTACAAAGAACGGTCATCTTTTAACCAATTACGGTCACCCTTGTTATGAATTGCTGATTCTGTTACGGTCATCCCGATTGTGATTTACGGTCGCCTTAGCGATTTTTTAAAATCGAATTTCCTGTTTCATGCACATTTCTCAGAAGTAATTTGTGATTTTCTTGTGAATCTTTTATAAATTTACATCGTATTAATGTCTCCTTTGTAAAGAAAATGATATATATATAGAAACACTGCAACTGACAATACAGATACTGACCTTTTTTTTCTTCCGACATCTTGGGATTACCGTGAATGCAGTTACGGTTATCAGCTTTACCCCAGTGATTATGCATCATGTAATGTACTTTTATTATTATGCCTTTTGTCACTCAAACTTTTATCTGATCGGTATTAAGAGCGCGAAAGTACTCTTCTATATTGAATATTTTATTGAAGGATAGACTAAACATTTTCAAAGGATAATTATCCTATATAAAAGGATTTTTTTAAGTTGTGAAATTTTAATATCGCCTTGAATTTCGTCAAGGGTTTTAAATAAAAAAGATCAAATGGTTGTTCAATACGGCGTGTCCGACTTTTCTTAACATTTGGTAAAGCACAAAACTTTTTCGTTTGTTATTAAAACACCTTCTCTGTTGAAAGACTCACTAGAAATGTATTTTACTTTCCCATATACTTCATTTCGGAATTTTTGAAAATTTATGAATTAGACTGTCCCTCTGGTATCTTTCGTCCCTCTCTATTAATACTTTTATATCAATATTAAGCCTATATGTATATATAAATATATAAAATAACTAACTCTGAAACGAAGTGATGTATCCGATATTTTTTCTTTATTTTTTATGAGAAAACCGTTAACACATACACACTTCAAATTAAAAATTGTGAATTGCCAATCTGTTATCTTTCTTTTGGATCATTTTTCGGTGCACTTTATGCTTAAACACAAAACAATATTCTCATGTATTTGCACCTTCCATAATCGACTGTTTTGTGAAAATTTGTCTGTACTTTATTTTAAGTTGACAAATATATCGAAACTTCATATTATAATTTTAATGTACACACATGTATAGGATGCAAATACTCCCAAATTATGCGCCTACATTAAACATTTAAAGCCCATAGAAATAAACGTAATCAATTCAAAAGTTCCAACCATACCATTCATATCTTCTGTGACAAAGAATTCCATTTCTTTTGTTTAATTTTAACTAGTTATCAGCTGGTTATGAGTTTAACTATATCAAAGGACTCATTCATGACAGACTCATCAAGATAAAAAAATATTAAGAAATAAAAAAAAGATTCACTCAAAAGTTCAAATGCAAATGATCCAAAACGACATAGTGCAATCAGGAGGTTTAGACTTGAAGTCGTCAAATTGAGATCCTAAAAAACCTGTTTGAAATTGAAAATTTAAGTTGCAATAGTTTTGGTATAGGTAAAAGAAATGATAGGTACAGACTGATCTTTGAAATAAGGAGGTATTTTCGATTGAACTAATTTATGATGAAGTATATTGCCTAAGTTGACGATATCGAGACCTTTGTTGACAAAGGAAAGATTAAGGAAAGATCTTTTATCTTTTTCAAATTTTCAAATGCGGACTGGCTTGAAACGTCTGTGACTTGCAATATCCGAAATTATAGTTGTAATTTTGTATTGGTTTGAATGAGGGTTTGTAACAGTAACATAAATTGAACACAGAATGAAGTTTAGAAAGGGGTTATGAATACAGTTTCGTGCGAATGTGATGAATACCTAACGGCTTCTGTATAAATGGAAGCAAGTCATTAATAGAGACATCATGCAGAGTAGGTGCTGTATAATGACGATGACCATGACTGAGTCTACGTCGAGCAGAAGAGTTGAAAATATTGATCACATTCACCGAGCTACACGAATTATTTAGTATTATTTTTATCATCCTTGACTTAAACCTTTTTCACTAAATTACAGTATGCTAATTTTGGCTGCATCTAATCATTTTATCAAAACATTTCTATTTGGTTTTAAGGATTTTCTGTTATTACTCTTTGGAAACATGTTCCCTTGAATAGTCGGCGGTCACTTGCTTAATAATAATGTGTTATTAAAATATTCAGTCGTCTGGGGTTGCCTATCTTTATTTTATTGACGAATGGTTCCTTTTTTATATTTTTGTGTTTCATAAGTAAACTCATCATAGATACCAGGATTAAAATTTTCGTCTACTAAAGACTCACCAGGGACGTTCTAATGAAAACAAAAAATGAGAAAGCCAAATAAAGTACGGAGTCGAAGGTCATGATAAACATTTTCTGACTCGAAGAAGTCTTTTAGATGTTTGTAGCCATCAGTTGAAAATACACATACAATTACTATAGAATTGCTTTTGTAAACTTGTACATATTGGGAGGGAAACATGAGTTCAGGAAGCTCTGATTTATCTTTGATTAGTTCCTGGTAAACACATCTATATTCTGTGATTTAACAATCAAATCTCTGAGAATAAAAATTCAATTATACACAAACGTTTAACATTTGTTTATAGGACATGAGCAATATAGGTGTGAGGTTACCAGGTTAATCAACATATTATTTTGTGAAAAAATACTCGTCGGAGTAACCAAGGTAAAAATCGGTGTATGGGTAACATGGGTAATAAAAAAAAAAACATCTGTGAAAAGTGACCAGGGGTCACCAATGTTAAGGTAACAGGGATAACCAAAACAAATATTTGTGAAAAGACACCAATGGTAATTAAGGTTAACATAATAATATGTATAAGGTGAACAGGTGTAATTATTTGTTAAAGGTGTCTTAAGGTAACGAAAATCACCATTTGTGTTATATAACTTCTTTATAAGGTGACGAAAGATTAAGGTCTATATATGTATAGGATAACAAGTGCTAACATAGGTCAATTAGGTGTCAGCGGCCAAGGGGATTAAAAACCAGTTGCTGTAATAGTTATCACATGAAGACGCGGTGTGTCAGTGTTAGATTAACAAAATGGAATATTTTTATTCACATCCTAGCTGTTTTAGATAAGATAAAAATATTTTTTCCGTCATAAAATTTTGTTTAGAACGCCACACAATCCTTATATTACTATATTATATATACCCTTTATGATCCCTTAGTAAAATGTTTAAATATGTTTATTTAACATGAGTTTGCATCCACTCGTACTGGTATAGGGGTATGAATTCTATATGCTAAAGATCTTTAGTTCGATTCTCAAACACACATTCTTGATTTTTTTCTACACAAGCCTTGGCAGTTATAGATATTTCTAAGTTTTATTGTGGATATGACATTTTCGCCAAAATGTTACAGAAAAAGAAAATCACGCTTGGGTGATCATGTAGGGGTGATAATCATATCCGGCTGAGATCACTACTGGAAGCACAAAGAAGCATGGATGTAGATGTCAGGTGATCTGGTATAACTTGAGTCAGTAGGTGCATAAGAAGGGCAAGTGATAATCAAAGACAACAACTATTTAATGCGTCAACGGGTAACAATCGAACATTATGTTTACAGTGACCATGGATTTAACAAAACCAGTATATGTGTTTTAAAAGTAATTTAATTTTCTCCTTAAAAGAATCCGGATACACAAATTCATAGATTCATTTTCATTTTTTAGCATTTTTGTTCAGCTCGTTGTGGACTGAGGTTATCATTAACTATGACTGACATACTTCAAAACTTTCTTGATTACGTTTTAATAAAAAAAAATCATTACGAAACTAAGGATCTAGCTCTTTAAGCAAAGATGACTTACATAGATTAGCATTTTCTTAGTAGTAGGTCACATTTGTTCAAATGGCTCTTAAAGTTTCAGTACTGGCGATATTTTATTGCATACCCAACTTAGACTTTTCGTTGATTATTTAGAAGTCATCAATTAACCAAGACTCACACTCACTCAGGCAAAGTTTAATAACAGTGATAAGCCTATCCCTTTTGTTCCCTTGTTTGTCAAAAAACTCCCTTAACATTAAAGTATTGATACAGAATTGACTTCCAAAAGATTTGATCATGTCTTTTCATGATAATTGTCTTTCTCAGTGTTGTAAAAAATGGTTTTAAAAACCCTACAAATTTCGCTATTGGTTCGTGGACTACTACCATTTTGGTAAATAAAAACTATGCATATCAAATTTCTTACGGCAGAATACTTTTTCATGGAAGTGCACATTTTACAGAAATATCTTCTTACGGCAGTAAATATTTTTCATAGATGTGCGCATTTTACAGAAATATTCGACAACGCAGAGGCTTTTGCTTTTGACCAAACAAACAATCAAATTTAACAACAAAAAATTCCCTAAAATAACAGTTAGGCATTTAACATGTTAATATGTGTTAAAAATAAAAATCAAGTTATCATGCAAATGTTCAACGACGTGCAGTGTTTTGATTTATTAAATACATATAAAGGCATACAAATTATTTAAGGTGAAATTATATAGATAAAATCATACAGTCTTCGTAATTTTTAAATAACAAAATCTATACAAAGAAATTTTAATGTATAATCGTAATAAGATATAACTATTTGCTAATGCAAGTACCTTATAATTAAATGTATTTGCACAATCAAACTTTCTTCTTAGGTTTCAATTCAACCACCGAAGGTTTCTTTAGTTTCACAATATAAACAGATCGGATTAACAATGAAATAGAAATATTAAATTTTATAGTGAACATTTCGGTATTCAGCAAGCCGGCGAAATGGCACAGGTCAGGCTTCATGACGAAACCGTCAAATGGATGGCAAAATTCGATGATCTAGACGAAATAATCGTTAAACAACACCTTTCAAATTTTGCGGTAAGAGGTAAGTTCATCCTGTATTTGTTTTAGTCAGCATTTGAAAGTGATAAGTTCTGTTGAATTTTTACCATAATTATAAATATACCGTTTATTAATCTTTCTACCCTACTGGATAATCCAGTGTTTTAGGTTTGTGGTGCTTAATAATTTTAATTTCTTTTTATGCAGTGTTTTTTAGACTGTTGTTTGTCATTCATTCATATTTTATTTTTTTTGCCATGCTGTTAAAAAAATGTAATGGACTTATTAGTTTTCTTGTGTGATGTTCCATACGCATATTGAAAGCTACATCAAATACAGATAAAATTGTGATAAGGTCAACTTAAAATTAACACCAATGGCTATACACACATGACACAATAATCAGCTAACATACCTTTTTATTTATTTCTCTCTGTGCATCGTTTAAAGTAACAAAACACGGTTTTGAATTTCTCTTGGAACATTATACTTCATAATTCATTGTTTGAAACGATGCTTACAACTGATCACGGGTCACATATTCATAACGATAAAATATAATATGACCATAGATATAATTCTTTTGAAGGATATAAGTTTGATATATGTGATCTGCATAATCAAAAAATTATGGAAGCGATAGAAGAATTAGGTAAGTATCGTATGATTTAAAAAAACAAAACGTTTTTTTATTGAGTCTTATAAAAAAATAAGAAGATGTGGTATGTGTTTCAATGAGACAACTCTCCAAAAAAGACCTCATGATAACGACTATGTCCAAATGTTTAACCTTCGTTCTGATATATAACTTCCTGGTCTTGAATAAGAAGACAATTATCAAAAGTCATACCGCATTTGTAAGTTATGAAAGGTTCCCTTATGATTAAAATATAAATATAAATATAAAAGGATAAATTTAATTGCTGGATATATGCTTCAAATAAACGAGAAACTATTATGACAGACATCAATCATTGCCAACTACGATATAACAAGCATTGGATAAATATATAAAGAATGCTCTGATTGTGCTTGAGGTTTCGGTCAAACACCTTGATCTGATTTTGTACGATAAATTAAGAAAAAATACCATAAAATTGACACTGAAAATGGGGAATTTATCAAATATTCAACAACCCGGACAAAGCGCAGAAAATAGACAAAGGTCACCAATTGATCTTCTACACAGCGAGAAAATCCTGCAGCCGGATTTAAGAAAGAAGCTCTAAAGAATTCATATTATAGAAATTGTCTTACAAAGAAAGGCTATAAAATAACGATAACGATAACGCATAACACAAATCAAAGCATATGTGTCAATATCCTTAATGCGTTCAAATTGAGGAACACAAAAATAGTGCCAGAACAAAAAATCTTTGTGCAGTGATATTGGACATGTTTCAACTAGTCACTATTTATGTTGATTTGGAGAGCAGAGGAGCAACGCATACAGGTGTAAAAACTATTGAATTTTAGAAGAAATTATTGTGTGAAAAAAGATTTTGTACCTCGAGAAGGCGCATTACAAAAAGCTTTTCAGTGTGTGCTTAACATGCTTAAGTATGGAAAACGTTTATAACTGCGTTCTCAAACTTTTTACCACTTATGTGCAAATATTTTAGCTTCGAAATTAGCCATTTAACACATCAAAGTTTATGACATAAGAGGTTACCATTACTGCCTATCTGAAATGAATTTAACAATTGTAGCCTGATATGCGCCTGAAACAGACGAACAAAATAATATAACTGATCTGAGTTTAGTGAGTGTTTATGTCATGAAAATGACAAACTTGAAAAATAAAATTGTTGGTTGAGGTAAAGAATTTGATCAAACATCGTAGGAGGAAATATTTGATATTTCCAGGAATATCTGGAGTTAGTGATTTATTAAAAAAAAAACCCAGAGGAAAATACGGCTAAAATCCATTTTTTTATTTTATGAATGAAATAAAAGTCAAAAACCATATTCCGTTCCATAAAGTATTAACACTAAAACTCAGCCACGAGAGAGTGACGTAGCTAAAATTAAAGACATAAAGGACCATTATAAATTGCTAGCCGTTACGAGAATTACAAATAAAAAAAATTAAAAGTGTAAAGATTAATTTAAAGAAGACATGAACTATTGTATGTTCATCTATGTAAATATTTCTTTTTGATTGAGTTAAGCTATTCCAATTGATATTTATAATATGTCTTTCTATGTTGTGATGTTACACGTTGGCTTCAGGTACGGGTGACGGTTGGAACCAGCTGTACTTTTTTGTACCTGTCCTTTGTCAAAAACCTGACGTTCAGTAGTTGTCGTTTGTTGATGTGGTTCATTAGTATTTCTTGGTTTTCAATTTCTTTTTTATAGAGATAACACCGTTGGTATTCCAGTTTGAATGGTTAACACTGTTAATTTTTGGGCCCTTTATAGCTTGCTGTTCGGTGTGAGCCAAGTCTTCGTGTTGAAGACATACTTTGATCTATACTGGTTTCTTTAACAAATTGTAACTTGGATGGAGAGTTCTCTCATTGCATTGGTACTCATACCACATCTTCTTATACCTTTGAATTAGTACCAATCTTAAAGTAAACTATAAAAAGGGTCCTATAGTATATTTAGGTGACATTACCTTTTGTATTGCCTGTGGCACATCGGATCTTCCATAGGTCTTTCATAAAAAATGTGTTCTGGACTATTGTTCAAGGATTTTCTTACCCCAGGAGTAGATTACCTTAGCCATATTTGGCACAACTTTTAGGAATTTTTTATCCTCAATGCTCTTCAACTTTGTATTTATTTGGCTTTTTAACTATTTTGATCTGAGCGTCACTGATGAGTCTTATGTATACGAAACGCGCGTCTGGCGTATAAAATTATAATCCTGGTACTTTTGCTAACTATTTATACCACTGGGTCGATGCCACTGCTGGTTGACGTTTCGTCCCCGAGGGTATCACCAGCCCAGTAGTCAGCACTTCGGTGTTGACATGAATATCAATTATATGGTCATTTTTATAAATTTTCTGTTTACAAAACTTTGAATTTTTCGAAAAACTAAGGATTTTCTTACCCCAGGAGTAGATTACCTTAGACATATTTGGCAAAACTTTTAGGAATTTTTGATCCTCCATGCTATTCAACTTTGTATTTATTTGGCTTTTTAACTATTTTGATCTGAGCGTCACTGATGAGTCTTATGTAGACGAAACGCGCGTCTGGCGTATAAAATTATAATCCTGGTACTTTTGCTAACTGTTTAAACAACTCGTTAATTGGGTAGATTTCACCTCTCCTAATCAGTCCCTTTGTATTTATCAATCAAGAGTGATGTGTACAAGTAGATGAATTATCGCATCCTTACATGAATTATGCATTCAAACAATACTTTGATATTAGTAAAAAAGAATTAATACAACTTTTTAATGTTTTTGCAATAAAAAAAAAAAAAAAAAAAAAACTAAATCGTTATGACCTGAAAATAAAAAAAAAATGACAAATCATTCTAACTTTTGTTGTGTCATATGTACTATTATTTGTCTGTTTGTCTTTTTAATTTTTAGCCATGGAGTTGTCATTTTATTTTCGATCTATGAGTTTGACTGCCCCTCTTACATCTTTCATCCCTCTTTTGTCTATTTGAAGAACCGAAATTCTGACACAAATCTATTAAATATGTCAAGGTTGATAAATACAATGTAATGGGTACTTGTTAAATTAAGAAAGAAATTTAGGCTATTTTATTAAAAAAAAAATACAGATTGGGAATTTTTACCAAGGGCAAACATAGTAAAAACACACCTACAAAGTATTTATCTAGTGAATCGTTTAATGAATGTTATTTGGAAAGCCTACATTAATTGAATTGTGTAATTTGTGTTGATTGGGATGTCAAAACTGGTATTTTACCAGACTATATGAACTCATCATATGTGACCCGCCATGACATTTGCAGGCTTATGGAGGTAGAACGTCATTGTTAGAAAAATTATAAACATGATAAATATCGAGATTCAATGAAATACGTATTTGTGAAGAAGAGATAAACACTTTCCTTTGCTTCTCTTTTGCGGACGCCGAAATATACATCATACATAAGTTTTTAAGAAGTTTTACTTTAACGTTTGAAGTGAAAAATATTTGAATCTACATTTTAAACTGATACAAAAAAAAATCAAATTTCTGCTCTATAGATTTCCTTTCATAAATGAAGTCTGAAATATATCCATAATAAATGTACCGTATCAAATGCATATAAGAGAACACCTACTTATAAACTGTTACGCGTCGCATACTATGTATAGAGACATCTTTTGCATAATAAATTTAAATTAAAAAAAAAGAATTCTTAAAGCTTACTTTGGCAAATTTTAAACTAATTTTATTTCAACAAGTTTAAATTACATGTTCTAAAATAGAGCTACAAACAAACAAATAATGCTCTGCTGTATATATTTTCTTTCATAAATGAAGTCTGAAATATATTTATAATAAATGCACCGTATCAAATTAATATATGAGAACACTTACTTATAAACTGTTACGCGTCGCATACTATGTTTAGAGACATGCATAATAAATCTAAATTAAAAAAAGGAATTCTTAAAGCTTACTTTGACAAATTTTAAACTAATTTTATTTCAACAAGTTTAAATTACATGTTCTAAAATAGAGATAAGAATTGTTTGCATTGCAGTAAATTTAAGTCTTTGAAATTTTATTCAAAAACGCTATTTAACATCACTAAGAGCCAATAAATACAATAATTTTGTGTTTTATAAATTAGTGCCTTCGATAAGTAAAAGTCTTCATAGAACAGTCTCATTTTCATACCGGTATTCGAAATGTCTCGTTTCGTTGCTATTACAACAAATATGTCATAATAACATGACAGAGAGTTTTGTTTCGGAATATTCTAGATAAATATACAAAAATCAAATTTTAGACAATGTACCCTCCTAAGACTGGAAATGGCTATTCACATATAGTTAACGGCGTTTTTCTCACAATGACGTACTACCTCCATAAGCCTGGATATGTCGTGGCTGGTCACATATATATAACAGTATTGACACTTAATACGCCAGACGTGTGCCTTGCCTATTAAAGACTTATCAGTGACACTTGAATAACAAAAGCTGAATAGACAAAATAAAGTGCGAAATTAAAGGACAAAACGTTTCAAAATGTTTGCCGAATACAACTGATGTTATCTATTCCAGGGTAGAAAATCTACTTTTTTCCATCTGAAAATATAATTGATACACAAAAATACTGTTTCATATATCAAGGTAGATGTCATAAAAAAAGTACCTGCAAGAAATTATTCTTTATGTAGAGTGTCAAGTTTTAGGTCTTTTCACAAGAACTACAGATATAAATTCTAAACTGTTGTAGAAAAATAATATTGTAACACAACTTGTATAGTGGTTAATGATAGAAGTGTTGGTAAAACTAACGCGTAATGCCATACATATAACTGAATATTCATTGTTATCTTCAAATTGATTTGAATGTGTTAAAGAGTTCGAAGATAAATAATTTAATCGATTGATTTCATAGGTCAATTGTCAGTTGCGTTTAGTGAGTTTTGGTCTTTTATAATAATTATCCAACTAATTCAATCACATAGTAAAGAATACATAAATCGGAGAAAGCAATTTTGTTCACATTTTGTTATAATCATTATTGTCATTTTAAGATGTTTTAAAGGTACGACAAAAGACACCAAGCTTAGTTTAACATTTTGAAAGAGTGAATCAGTTCTTTTTCAATTAATTGCGACGAAGATGTTGGTAAACAATAGCTGAAAAAGGAAAAAAAAACATCTTCCATCATTGGTATGTCATTATCTCTTATGTGCTTAATATTTCTAAATGTAGATGATTCCAGTAAATGTTGGAGATTCTGTTGTAGCAAAACTAGGCCTTTGGTTCTAAAGATTTATGATAGTGAAAAGAGAACAATAATGGAACTGAGAAGACCATACCAGTTTCGTCGGCAACGTTTGTTATTTAACAGTCCAAAGGGATTAAAACTAGGAGATATAAAACAAGAGTATGTATCAGTTAATTGATTTATCCAAAACAGAAACCTTTCTGATGTCAGCATTCAAGTGTACATAATATTTATGTTCCATTATATTTGTGGATTTTTGGTACAAAGTATTAAATGTGTATATCTCTCACGAATACAGGACCCTACATCTGATTTTGTCATCAAATAATGCTTGGTTTGTATAGTGTTGTTCTCGAAAAATGGAGTTTTGTTTGAGTTTTGTCGTCCATGGTCAATTTATATAGAGCTTTATATAATAAAGATGATGTGATATGATTGTAAATTAGACAACTCTCCACCAGATACTGAATAGCGCATAGGTTGTTTATTTCGGAAAATAGAAAACGTATTGTTACCTTTTGGTGTCTTCTGATGTTAAATCATATCGCCATTTTTGGTGAGTATTCTACAGCTTCTTTTAACCCTGACTGAAATGAAAAAAAAAAGATACAAGATAAGTTTTGGTCTCCTCCTTATTTATTCAATCTATTATCATTATTCATCTTTAATGGTTTTAAAAATTAATTGTTTTTACTTAACCTATGGAATCAACATACAATATTATTCCAACAAAATCATTGATGTTGGAGTTTTTAAACTTATTTTACTGTAAGTTGTACGAACTCATTTTCCTTTTTTTTAAATTCACCTTTGTTTCTATTTATGTTTCTAATTTGCCCGAAAATTATACATATATATTAAAAGGTCAGAAATGATTTTATCATAATTGTGCAATGAACCCACAAGGTAGGTCCAGCCAACCCTAAGCTCACTAGAGAAACGTGTATCTATTTTTTTGATGCTATGAATATACGTTATTTCTATAAAGTTAATTTTTTTTTATACTTCTGTGGTTTGAATTTAAAAACAGATAAAATAACAAAATAAATTAGGCCACAATATTTGTTTGAAATCAAATTATAGTTTAAAAGATTTTCTTGTAGGTCGGCTGAGAACCTTTCTTTTACTGTAAGAGATGGGGCAGGAAAAGAAGTTTGTATATTCGTTAAAGATGAACATTCAAATTCATTTAAGGTGATTGAATTCTAATATATTTTAAAAACAATCAGATTTTGTTTCATGAAACTTGTTAACAAGTCAGAAAGAAGTAAGTACAACTTAGGCAACTCTTGTATTATACCTCCAGGTTTAACCAAAAAATAGAACCCGAAAAAGCAGTCGGAACTGTATGCCTTTTAACAGAGTGTGGCCAAATATTGTGAAGACATCCATATACCTAGCCTTGTGTGTTTTCTGACAGCATATACGTGATATTTATTATAATCTTTTCTTTTTATTAGTTATGGTATTCAAAATGCTTGATTTAAATATGTATTTCATTCTAAACTTAAATGCTTTAAAAATTCTCTTATACGACATACTTCCTTAACCGTGATAACTGATCGTTTAGTGACAGTTTTAAAGTGGCAAAACATACAATCACAAAAATACTGAGCTACGAGGAAAATTCAAAACGGAAAGTTCTGGAAGCTTTCTAATGGCGAAATCAAAAGCTAAAACGCATCAAACGAATTGATAACAACGGTCATATTCCTGACTTGGTACATGCAATTTATATATATATATATTCTCCTTATTAATCACACTTCTGTAGATCAAAACACAAGAAAAGGAAATAGGAAAGATTCAAGATACGTCTCATGCCTTTACAGAGAAAAAGGAAGGTACAAAAGTATTTACACAGGCGAACAGAAGTGGCACAACCAACGAGTTTAAATTAATATGTAAGTATAGCTCATACTATGAATATAAGTTGAGTGAAAAAAAACAATTTTCCAGTTAATATATCCTTTGAGAAATCAATCACGACATAAAGTAATATTCAAGGCATCAGCGCATCATACTATAAGTAAAATCCGATGTCAATGGTATCAGATTATAAATGAGAACAAGTTATATTTAGATCAACAAAAAAGAATAACAAAAATAACATCAATGCAAATTTTAAAGGGAAAGTTTATAAAAACTGACAAAATAACACAATATCAATCAATCGAAGAGATAAAAAAAACTGCCGTATTTCTGATTTGGTGCGAACATTTTCATGTGTTAATTGATTGTTTAATATGACAGTTTTTATTACTTTCGTTATATTAACAAAATTGGGTGAGTAACAGATATAATAAGTGAATGTTAATTAATTGGGATTCAGCTGCCAAAACTCTGAAAACATATACCACAGACATTAAACAACTGATTAAAACGATTCAAACAAACATGCAAACAAATCTTTCGAAGAATACAACAAAAAGGTGTTTTAGTTGAAAGCTAATTATGAAAGACGCTAACTATTATTTTTTTGTCGTTGATAGTACATTCCATATATAGTATACCCTTTTTCGATATAGTAAAAATTAGGTAAAATATAAGTGGAAGGGTAAACAAAATAGAAACCACAAAACCATTTTAAAAAACAAGGGATGATATATTGTGATCATGTGAGGTGAGCAAACCCAAGTGACCCTTTTGTATTGATCATTATGCATACAGTTTTGGATAAACGGACAGAAGGTCACTGGACAAAACAGTTACAGGTCAAAAAGGCCACAAATAATTTATTGACAATTGTTTGAATATAATAAATATAAAACATTATAACAGAAAGATCTTAAAATATGTTTCATATATTAATTGTAAGGTTCAGGTAATTGTGCATTTGCTTTGATAAATGAAAAATTACTAAATTCTAAGCATGAAAAGGTTATATTTCTTGACACTATTAAGCCATATAAGAACCAAACCACTTTGACATTTTGTTATAATAATCTTGACAATTATTTGATCATTATTGAAATTTATTAAAAATATTAAATACAAATTTGCTTAATATACTATAGTTCAAGATAGATACAAAATTGGGTTTAAAAATGGGTTTTCTTATTCAAAGAAAAATTATTTCATAATCGATATGTCTGTTTGTCCTTGACTTTTTGTCTCTGTCATTTTGTCTCGTGACTTTCTGTTCTACATTTGCAGTTTTGGTGATACGTCTCATATTGAGATTCTACAATTAAGGTCAATGAGAACATGTTCATGGTCATGTAACTTAAGTATTCCATAACGTTAATTAATCTATGCAGTCTTCCATTTGTCTTTGAATAATATGGCTTCAAGTTTACCACTAGAAACTCTTGTTTCAACAGCTTGTTTGCATGAACCCTCCATTAATGAAATCATTAGAGGAGTGCGAACTCTGAAATTTATATTTTGTCATAAATGTAATATTTGTAAAATTATATATATATACAACTCGTCTAAACATCAACCCAACAATGTTATATCTGTAATTTTGCTTTCTCAAATTTTTTTTCTTCCCTCGCCGGGATTCTAACCCATGCTACTGAGATATCGTGACACCAAATCGCCTGCATTGTAGCCGTCTCGCTAGTGTCGTACTACAGTACATGATATATAAGGCATGGAGATGTTATTTTTACAGATCAGCTAAATTATCTATATATATGAACATAGTAAGGTTCTGAAAGTATACTATATTTTGACTTGTTCTTGTTTTCTGAACCTATATCTACTTCGTGTGAAACAGGTTTTAAATACAAGTCCTTGTCAATTTTAAAAATAAGGAGATGTGGTTTGATTTCCATCGAGTCAATTATCCACTGAAGTTCAAATGAAGTGGATGTAACCAATTATAGACAACTATACGACCTTCCACAATGACAAACTCCATACCGTATGGTCTACTAATAAAGTCCGACTTGATAAAAAGCTAACAGTTTATTTTCGACTTGTGAGTTTTAATGTCTGTTTGGTATTTTTTGCCTCTGTGTACCGGTAGTTTCCGTACCCAAAAATGAAATCTTAACCAATTGACGTAAATGTACAATTCATTTCATATACCACTGGCGTCAACGTGATGATCGTAACTGCAGTTACGATCATCCCAATATGGCGGACACAAATACAGGGATATTTTAGAAGGCTGATTTCTCCATTTTAACAGCTTATTTTCATATTTGTTTTATATCAAGAAAAATCTTTATCTTATAAGCATTGCCGTTGAATGTGTTTTTCATAAGTTACAGAAAAACAACCAGAAGAACAAAAATCGAGATTCAAAAAATCACGATGATGATCGTGACTTCGTCTACAGATGATCGTAACTTTGACTTGTTTTTATAAAAAGATGATCGTAACTCAAAATTTGCGAATGTTTATTTCCACTAAATGAATACCCTATTTAGTAGTCACGATAAAAAAAAATATTATTTTAAAATCAAACAAAGAATAAATGAAAACCGCTATTCTGAAAAGAAATGACATAAGGGGGATTAGCAGACTTATATGCAAATGTCCCCAACACTATTTTCTTATGAGTAATTAGGTAAACATTCAAAATGAATTTACGTGGATATGAAGTTGATATAAATATCATTCTCATAATACAATTTAAGAATACAGACCGAAACTTTCACTGAATAAAGTAAAGGAGGGCATGAAGTTACATTATTTTGATGACTTTCTATCGGTTTTAAATTGTTGCCTGATCTTGGTTTTTCTTAATCAAACTATGACTATTAAAAATTGGAAGACTACAGAGGTGGACTTCGAGGGAGGATCAAGGTGCTTGCATCACCTTTTTGTTGGGGAAATTTGGTTGATTGTATAGGGAATCAATAAAGCATGACTGAAGCGGGCCTACTCTTAGGCAGCCAGTCCCCAATCCCTTTTTGAAAATCTATGGATACGCCCCTGAAATACTGTTGCCTATATTTACCATGGGTTGACTCTTTATGTAAAGAAAAAGAAAAATCAAATAGTAGCTCCCTTTATTGACGGTTTCATTGGGGTTTATTTTAATTCAAGATATGATTTCACTTATTAATGCTTTATTTTTCCAACCTCTCCCTTAAAAATCGTAAATCTGTTAATAAAAGAAATTATAAAGTCTGAATTCCCCAAAAATACCAGATCCTCGACAGGTGCTATTGTCCCTATAAAGTGTAGGAAAAAAATGAAAAAAAAATCTTCAATTTTCACAAACTGTCCAATACCTTATTTATATAAAACATATGAAATCAATATAAAGCTGTTAACCCCCAATGCATTTTAATATTGAACAAGATAAATAAGAAATACCAAGTCATAACCATTTGTGCACTTACCAAAGAACGTTATCCTCCCCTCGGTGATGATTCCTCATTATTATCACAATATCAGCTGATAACGTACATTTTGTCGCATACTAGACAGCTTTATTTGTCCTCATTTATCAGAAAATGCTTCGTTGGAACAGACAGTTACGATCATCTTAAGTACAAGTTACGATCATCTTAAGTACAAGTTACGATCATCGTTTATAAAAATAAATAAAAGTTACGATCTTCATCGTGATTTTTTGTATCTCGATTTTCATTCTTCTTGTTGCTTTTCCATCCAGTCCGAAAAAATATTTCATTGGCAATGCTTATAAAGATGTTTCTTGAAATAATACATATCTGAAAATAACCTGTTAAAGTGGAGAAATCAGCCTAATAAAATTTCCCTATATTTGTGTCCACCATATTGGGATGATCGTAACTGCAGTTACGATCATCACGTTGACGCCAGTGATATACTCTACTTCTACTAATATTGATTTTTGAAAAAAAGTACATACTACAAAAATACATTAAATTACATGCTTATGCAAAATATACATAATTCTGATAGCAGAGAAAGTTACAAAATTCATATAAGTAACAAATCATGAAATTGATAATCAAACATCATCAGAAAAGGAGTAATTCGAATACTTATGAATTTCATATGTGTGAACATGGGTTTCTTGTTAAACTATTGAGATCTGAATAAATTGATGTCTTGGCAAATTACTTTCTGTCTTAATTACGCTACGAAGAGTCCTAAAATTCACATGCACGCATTTTATATTGATACATATAAAAGTATTACCGAATTTGTAGGACTCTTTAGTTTCACCTACAAGCATGACTCCTATAGATCTACTTCTTTAAGTGTCTGATTCTAAATTTTCATAATATCAAAATGTCGCATCATATATGATCTTTGCCTAATGTTATAATTTGTAAAGTTTCAGAAAGGCTGTCAGTATCAGAAAAGACTTTGATTCTGGCTGGTACTTTCCTTGCCGACATTTTCTGTATCGATAATGGTTTGTTACGATGGAATTACTCAAACCAGCAGACTGGAGCATATTATGATGTAGTTTTCCAGAATTGTAAATCCAATAGGTCATGGTGGATTCCTGGAAAAAGCCTGACCCTCAACAAGATCACTCCTTTGTTTTAACATTCGAACAGGAACTATAATTGATATATTTCAACCGAAACAATTATTGAATGTGATTTAAGAAAATAGTTTATAAATTTTACTTTTTTCTTATTTATTAAAATATTCAACATGGAGGTTTTTCGTTTTTGCTAATTTGTCCTTAAAAATAACTATTAAGAATGTTTAGACAGTTTATATTAATCAGACAAACCACCCACCTTTGTGTTGCTTTGATATACATGTTGTACTTTACATAACTTTGTTTTATGCTTGCATGAGTATGAGAGTTTGGCATTTTTGCATTTTAGTTCGCGTTTATCATTGCATTGAATGTGTGTTTTCTACTTACAACATAAACGATCATGCTCCCTGTTTGTTGGCGTTTTGGTTTTTATTTAACTTATTATTATTTCGATTCACCCTAATCATTTATCTACAAATGAACAGATAAAACTCAAAAAGAGATAGAATGTTGTAATGTTAACAGCATATCATTGATTTTCCGAGCAATACATGTTCCTTAATCGATGCAATTTTTGTAATTGGTTGCAGTTTCAAAACAAAGAGTTTGGTGTCGTGTCACAATTTCAAAACCATCTTTAAATGAAACAAAAGTTTGTAATCATTAACTATGTTGAAAGATTGTTTAAACACTTGTTTTTTTTTTAAATTGTGGTTAAGAGTATACCGGTTTATTTCAAAAAATAAAATCACAAAATTACTGAACTCCGAGGAAAATTCAAAACAGAAAGTCCCTAATCAGATGTCAAAATTAAAAATGATAAAACAAACCAAACGAATGGACAACGACTGTCATATTCCTGAATTGGTACAGTCATTTTCAAATGTAGAAAATGGTGGATTAAACCTCTCACTTGTATGAAAGTCGCATACAATTCCATTATATTTACAACGATGCGTGAACGAAACCGACATAATACGTAAAATTATAAATATGGGTACAGCAGTCATCATCGTGTCACAATCTCAGTTTAGAACAAAGAAAAAACAAATATTAAACAAAGAAGCACAAAAAAGCATCTATCAAATTTAACAACCACATTCATTGCTTACTTGTATATGTATTTTGAATCAACCAATAAAGGATTGAAATATTTGAAATCTTGTTACTGAATGGCAAGGTTCACATTAACTCTAATGTACAGTCGCGTGTATGAAGTCAGAATGTGAACGTCACACACATGAATAGAAAAACCAATATAACACGTTATTAGGATCACAAAGAACGTCCGTACGCAGAATCTATACACCAGGACCATCATGTACTATTTATGAAGTTGATACGGAATATTTATTAACAAGGTCTTGTTACCTTCCGATGAACTTTTCTTTAGAAAAAGGACGAGACGTTCTTTGACATACTCCTGGTTCATCAACTTTCTGCTCATACACGGGTGACGTTTTACCAGCTGCAAACTCTTGAATATGAAATAAGTTGGGAAAAGTATATCCCGTATGCAGGTGAAGTTTGTACATTGCTACTCAGGTGGGATAAATTGATAATTTCAAAATAAAATTAGTCTCGTTTGTCATAGATTCTGGTACTGAGTTGACTGTGTATGTCAAATTCGAGGAATACGTCTAAACATGAGTCGGAAGAGACCGTGTTAGTTGTTTCTTTAATTTCTAGTTCTGGGGATATATTAATGGAAGCCAATCTGAAAAGTTCGGATTTTTAAAGGAAAAAACATCATAAATATATCTGAAAGTGAAATTAAATAATCTTGCTTCGATTTTTTTATCTTCTTATTTTTGACAAATGTCTGAAGGAACTCCGATTCATGTGAAAGTAAGAAGAGGTCGGCACAGTTCGTTTCCATAGGAATGCCAACAATTTGTTGAAAAAGTCTACCTCCAAATTCAACAAATATGTTGCCGATAAGAAACTCCAGCTTACTGATCACTTGTTCCTCTGTGTAGAATGTTTTTCTCTTCTGTTTTGGCAGCAGCTTAAGTAGAAGTTCTATGTCAAAATGTAACAGGAAAAATAATATTGTAAAAATTGATTTTCTAAAGCGTTTTGCATTATTTAGTTTCTTCAAATACGATCAAAGTTTATCAAACCATAAATATTTTCAATACAGATCAAACTGGCGATGATCGAAAGTTATCCTATTACAAATACTGTTTTCTTTACAAGTAGTGGTTAAACAAGTTGGTGTAATTTACTTGCATATCATATTGTTTGAGTACAATTTTCATTTGAATATAAAAAAAACTAACGGACAATTGATATTGGCATAAAATGTAAAAAGTATATTCATGCAATATTTTAAATTCAAAAGCCTAAATGTGTTTCAACTCGCATCCGTCCATCTGTACTCAAACAGGACAAACCAGCTGGTCAAACCTCAAGCACCCAAAATTTTTCAATACACCGGACCGTTGCAAAACTGAAATAAATTATAAAAAAGTTATTTCCCAATCAATTATACAACAAAAACGTTGGTGTTCCATGTTAAATTTAACAGTATAAACTGTCATTTAATTCAAAGGGATTGTTTATTAATTAGAGGGATGAGCTAGTTTATAAAAAAGAAGATGTGGTATGATTACCAATGAGACAACTGTCCACAAGAGACCAACATGAGACTTGTTTTATTTTTACTAAATCTGATTATATGTTAGTATTCATATAGTTCAAAATCATTTGTCCAACATTTTCCATGTTGGTTTTTGTGTACTGTTGTTTGTCTGTTTGTCTTTTTCCTTTTTATTCTTGGCTTTGTCAATTTATTTTCGACTTATGAGTTTGAATGGTCGTTTAGTTCATCGCCTCTTTGTTTAAGATCATTTTTAATGCAATTTGTTCAAAGTTGTTATTTCATTTTTCCTGATAAATGAAACTCATATCGCTCTAAGTTATTATTTTCAACTTCTTTTTATTGTATAACAAACAATTAATATGGAATATTAAAGAAAACATTTACTCTGTTTTTGATTTAGAATTATGGACTTAAAAAGAACTTACTGATCATGCTGTTCATGAATGGGAGGCCTGAAATTCTGTTTCCCTTAGCAGTTATTTGTTTTATATAAGTAGAGACAGTGATCTGACAACTTATCAAAATCTACAGGTAGTTAAAGCTGCATAGAAAAAAAACCGAAACAAAACTATGCAGGCAAAGATTTAAGTCAATAGAAAAATTCCTTTGAAATATTATACCCAAGAACCATTATTATATAGTTAAAAAATTATCTTTTTTCATAACCTTATATTACACAATGTTTTCACCAGATTTCAAAACAAAACTCCAGATTCACATGAATAAAACTCATATATGCAATCCTTTAAAACAACAAAACAATATTGAAATTCTAGAGACTTATTATCACTGTCAAATATTTGTATAGAATAACTACAAAAACAAAGGGTTTCTGAATCATCAACCAAAATAGTTTTAACAGCCGTTTCTCACAATAATAAAGTACGACAGTTTAGTTTTTATAGATAAGTATTAAAGGAAAATATCATCTGTTTTTATTTCTTTGTTTGTGTGTGTTCTTGGTATCACGTTAAATGGAGGTTTGAACGCTTTTAAACTGCGACGTACCGTCTTTTGTTTTTAAATCGAGTGTAATACGTAGTAAATAAAGCTGACCGGATTCTGATCGTGAGTCATGAGGTCACTGACGTCAACATTTGTTTTTTTATTCCCCTATGTATTACACGATGTTAGCAATTTACTTCACGGGTCTAGAATTCTAAAGCTTTTTTTATATTTTTCAACAGGATAACTGTCTTGTAATCAATATTACTGGTAGTTTTCATTACATCTAAACTCAATCATCATATGTCATTTTCGATCATGAAATAAACCAGTTTATATGAAAAATCTTATTTATCGATATATACATGATATATCATCAAGCTTGTTCGGTAAAAATAGTTTCCGGTAACGATTCTAATTTTTCGTTTTCAATTTACAAGTATCGTTTTAAAATCTCTTCCTGGTTAGGAAACAACAAGCTCTACTATTAATGTATATATTATTTTGAGCTACCCACAGGTATGTCTGAATTTGAAATTCAATATAAAAATAAGATTCCTAAATAAATATAGTATATAAGTGTACTACTCTTTTTAACGATAACATACTGAGAATAAAGAGTATCAATCTATGCCAGTAGGTGTAAGGAAAAACTATTTCTCTAAAATCAGTCCCGGATATGTAATTGTATATTCTTTTAATTATTTTTCTTCTAGAGAATACATTTTAAACATAAAATTATTACAACAGTTTGACGACTTTATCAAGTTAATATTAATTCTTCATATATTAACTTGGTGTCTGTAACTGTGCATGCATTCTGCTATGAAAAAGAATATGCATCTCAAGATTTGTTTTCTGTTCAGACATATAGTTTGCCTTGTATGTACAGAACATTATAATTGTCATCAAATTATTATGTTCATATTATTGTACATCATTTATGTTATAACTACAATTTTAGTTGTGTAATGTCAGAATATTATTATTTTTTTGCAATATATCGCGCGCCTACAGTATCTGTATACTATACAGATATCGATTTTGAGCTCCAACCCTACTGCCGGACAACGTTTGTGTATTGATGTTGACGAGTGGTGTATGAACCTCCGTGACCTCGGAATTTGTGCATTCGCATTCCAATGACGTTTTTCTTGACCTTGTGTGAATTATAAATTGATTTACGTTCTGGTTGTTTTGTAAGCATTTCGTTAGAGCAGAACGAAATAAACAGACAGACATGAACAGTATTATTAACTCCATTATCTACGTCGTAAATCTTCAAGTTAAAAACTTTGTTGTTTACATGTGTAACAAAACAAAATCAACCATGCAACAATGTCAATTTTAGCATGCTCATTGAATGTCAACTTCATTCTGAAGCGTAGGACAAATCAGACACTTTTGTTTTAAATTGGACAATGTTTTGTTATATGGTTTTATTGTTGAAATTAGTTGTTATGCTATAACAAATATTTATTTACTTTAGCCAATGTATTATTGTCGACCATGCGATATTTATTTCAGTATACCCAGTAGCTGATTGTGTGAACTTTTTATAATATTACACCGCCTTAGACATGTTAAAGGCAAAATAACAAAAACTAATATATTTTAAAATCGAAAAGAAATGCAGTAAATGTGAATTTTTCTGTCTTTCAAGGCAAAAATGTGAAATAGATAAGTAGTATTTAGTATAATAAATGATTTAATGACTATTATGTTGCCTATCAAGATACAATGTGTTTTCTTCCAATTCTAAATAATCTTTTCATATTTTTATATTTGCTTTCCAGCATTAAGTTTTTGATATTCCTTTATTTAACAATCGAACAGAAATTCAATATTGACAACGATGTGTGAACAAAACAAACAGACACAATAGGTAAAAATGTAAACTGTATTTTAGAATTAGCATATGGCTAAGACTACTACGCGATTAAACAGTTTCATAGTATTTCCCTCTTTCACACAAGACTATTTTCTTTCCATAAAATCACTCTCTAGTGTTGTAAATTGATATTGATCAATATTTGTGTCATTAATATAATCGTTATAAAACTTATATAGATATAGGAAGATGTAGTGTGAATGCCAATGAGACAACTCTCCATCCAAATAACAATTTAAAAAAAGTAAACCATTATAGGTCAATGTACGGCCTTCAACACGGAGCCTTGGCTCACACCGAACAGCAAGCTATAAAGGGCCCCAAAATTACTAGTGTAAAACCATTCAAACGGGAAAACAAACGGTCTAATCTATATATAAAAAAACGAAAGCTAGATGTGTACGTTTATAAATACTTTTATTAAAAGTCTTTTTCTATTTGTAAAATTTTGGATGGTTCAGCCTTCTTTATATCTAAGTGAAGTTAAAGTTTTCCTGGTTTGTCTGACTTTTTCAAACCTTTTTCTCCTTTTATCCTTTAAATTTTCAACCTGATTTGAGCTCTTTTTGTTTTTATTTTAATTTATTGTGTTTTTTTTTTATCTACTTACATTATATATTATTTCTCCATAAAATGTTTTATTACCTCATCTTTACAATATGTCGTTCGTTCATAAAATGTCGGTCAATATTTGTATTTGATGTTTGATTGTATTTAAGAAACATGTCTTTCACTTATGTTTTGTTTTGCCTTTCTTTTACAGTGTGAAATCATGTATTTTGGACCTAAATTCTGAATAAGTCTCATTGGTGTTGAATATTCTTGGTGAGTTTTGTTTTATGGTTGTATGCATATGCATGCATTAGGATCTCATAAACATGTTTAACCCCGCCGAATTTTTGCGCCTGTCCCAAGTCAGGAGCCTCTAGTCTTTGTTAGTCTTGTATTATTTTAATTTTAGTTTCTTGTGTACAATTTGGAAATTAGTATGGCGTTCATTATCACTAAACTAGTATATATTTGTTTAGGGGCCAGCTGAAGGACGCCTCCGGGTGCAGGAATTTCTCGTTACATTGAAGACCTGTTGGTGACCTTGTTGTCTCTTTGATACATTCCCCATTTCCATTCTCAATTTTATTAGGCCATTTATTATGTTTTTATATTCAATATCATCCGAATTACTGTTATCACTTTTAAATTATCATTTCCAATAAAGTAACTTTACTTTTCAAAATTTGTAAAACAAATTTAAGATAAATTTGGTGCATGAATATTCACTAAAGTATAAACGCAATCTTTAATTTCTATGTCAAACTTTTAACGTTTCTGCTGAATGATAATCCAAGGAAGTACATCTCCAGGTGATCTATCAATTCTCGGGGGTATCATCAGCCCACTAAAGACTGTGCAAGGCAAAGATTTCAACCCAATCACCATAGTTGGATTTGGCTATTTTATTTAGGTCCTTTTTGATTACATATTTCTTCAACTATTAAGGATCGTATAAATCATTAACGCCAAATTTTCAGCTTGAATGTAAATACAGATAAGCACTTTGGACTAATGATGTTTTTAACTTTGGTTTTCGCCTTTTATGTAGAAGTAAAATCACAAAAATACTAAAATCCGAGGAAATTCAAAAAGAAAGTCCCTTATCAAATGTCAATTTCAAAATCGCAAACACATCAAATGAATGAATAACAACTATCATATTCCTGACTTGGTACAGGCATTTTCTTTTTTTTTAGAAAATTGTGGATTAAACCAGGTTTTAAAGATATCTAAACCTTCTCACTTGTCTGACAGTCGCATCAAATTTGATTATATTGACAACGATGTGTGAGCAAAATAAACAGACGTAATATGTAAAAATGTCAAAAAAAGGGCTACCGCAGTCAACATTGTTTTATGTTCTTAATCACCATGAAACAAATATGTATCAAAGAAACATAGAAATGCATATAGACAAAGCACATAAGAAAAAATGAACGATACGAATACAAAAATGTTTTACATTAGCACAATAACAGGATTTATAAGTACAGAAACACGTTGTATGTATGAAAAAAACTCAACAAAAGACATATAGACAAAGCACATTAGCAAAATTAAATGACAAGAATACGAGAATAATCATAGAAAAATAGCATAATGACGGGATGTACAATTACAGACCCACGTCAAATGGATATCAATAAAAACAAACTAAAGAGTATGATGAATCTATACATCAAGACCAACTTGTATTATTTGTGATGGTGATACGTAATAAATATTTATTAAAAAAAGTCTTGGTACCTTCCGATGAAAAAAAACCTGGTTCATCAACTTTCTGCTCAGACACTGGTCACGTTTTACAAAGTCTGAGTAACAGCTGCTAGCTCTTGAACACCGAATAACCTGAGAAAGGTATATCCCATATGCAGGTGAATTTGGTATATTGCTACTAAGTTGGTGGAAATTGATAATTTCAAAATTAAAATCGTCTCGTTTGTTATAGGTTCTGGTACTGAGTTGACCGTGTATGTCAAATTCGAGGTATAATACCGCAGTCCCATAGGCCAAGATCGCACTGCGATCTGTGAAAAAAATGCAAATTTTGATGATTGTAGTACGATCGTGTAGGTCGCAGTAAGGTCGTATCACGGTCGTGGTGAGATCTTCAAGATCGTGATGAGCGTGGCCAACATTGAACATGTTCAAAACAATCGTGGTGCGGTCGAGGCGAAATCAGGTCGTAGTAGTAGCGTATTGAGAGCGCACTAAGATCGTAGTAAGATCGCAAAGGTCGCTGTACAATCGCGGCGAGAGCATAGCGAAAGCGTGATTCTGTTCGGAGAGACTGCGCTACGATCTCACAGTGACGTTATCACGACCTCACTACGACCATCACGTTCTCACTGCGAACAAACTACGCTTCCAATACGACTATACCACGCAGTTCAAGACCATAGTACGATTCTAGCATGCCCTTGTCGTCCTCATCACCCTCTTCTTACGACCTGAGTACGTTCATACTACGACCATCATTCTCATTGTCATTTTCACAAAAAATATATTAATTCTCTCCAAGTTACGTTTGTCTGTATGTAATTAGAACTTTTTGTTCATTTTCTCTAACGCCTCAACCATGCCTCCCCGGGTGCGGGACTGAATTTCTCGCTGCAGTGAAGACCTATTGGTGACCTTTTGCTGTTGTCTGGTGTATGGTAGGTTTGTTGCCTCTTTGACACATTCCCCATTTCCATTCTCAATTTTGTTCTCGTTTTTATATAGATTAGACCGTTGGTTTTCCCGTTTAATTGGTTTTACTCTAGTAATTTTGGGGCTCTTATAGCTTGCTAATCGGTGTGAGCAAAGGCTCCGTGTTTAAGGCCGTACCTTGGCCTATAATGGTTTACTTTAATTTTAAAATTGTTACTTGGATGGAGAGTTGTCTTATTGGAACTCATACCACATCTTCCTATATCTATTAACACATCTGTGTCATATCTGCTATCGTTCACTAAAATATCGTCATTTGAGCTTTATGGACCATCAATAGGCTGTAATTTAGGTTGGATTGGTCGGTCCGTCATTTCTGCTTCAACAGGATCAAATACTATCAGAGCTCCCTCTGCCTCTACATCAACCCCTACCACCACTCCCAAGTGTTCTAGTAGATTTTAGTGGCATGTCTGTATTGTTTCCGGGAAATCTACGTATTAATCAGAAATAGAAGGAATGGAATTGTATTGAAATGGAAGACGATGTTGGCGTTATTGCTGAGAACGTAGTAAGATCGCGGTATGAACGTAGTATTATCGTGGTAAGAACGTGCTATAATCGCAATAGAAGCGTGGTAAGATCGTGTTGCAATCAAATTATTCGTGGTATGGTCGTAGTGTGAACGTGATGAGCGTAGAAAGATATTGATAAGCGAAGTGAGGTCGCAGAATAAGCGCAGTGAGAACGTGGTATAATCGTAGCGGGATGTTGTAGAAGCGTAAGGAGGACGTAGTAGCATCGTGAAAGCAACGCAACGAAAATTTACATTTTCATGCCGCTCATACCGCGACCTCAACACGATCTGAATTTATTTTAGATCGCGGTAAGTGTGGTGCGATCGTGGTCTAGTGGGTCGGGGGCTTAAGTCTTGAAATTCAATATTTCTGAGAGTGAAATTAAATGACCTTACTTCTTTGATCTTCTTGTTTTTAAAAAGTGTCTGAATGAACTCTGATTCACATGAAAATAAGAAGAGATCGGCAAGGCGAGGCGCACAGTTTGTCCCATAAGAATGCCGACAATGTTTTGAAAAGTCTACCTCCAAATTCAACAAATATATTATCAATAAGAAACTCCACCATACTAACCACTTGTTCCTCTGTGTAGCATTTTGTACCTTTTTGTTCACTATTAACAAAATATGCCGTATATTAAATGATTTTCATATTTGCGTTAAATTTTAATGTTTGATTTTGTGATCATTTTCATGATATCTATGATTGAAGTTTTAAATACAAACAAAAATTTAACATCAAATTTTGGGAAATAATATATTTATCATGAATTGCGAATTTAACAATTTGTACATTTGCTTGTATTCGATGATTTCATATTAACCAATTAACTAGTAACAAAATTTATTATCGTGTAAAACCTTGCTTTGTATTGTATCCTTTTTAGTACTATTATAATTGAATTTTACAGAATATTATGTTTATTATTAGCGTAATATATTTCCACAAATGTACGAAATATGATAATCAAAATAATGCTAACAATTCTTAAATAAATATGTACTTTCAGAAATTAGAAATCACGTAGTTTTAAGTGAAATATTGTCTGTATGTACATGTATACAATCTTTTTATAATAAGAGTACCTAAATAACGCAAGTTTTAAATGAAAACGCTCTGACGGATTTTACTTCACCAGGAACGATCATACCAAAAACCAGGGATCCAATATAAAAGTACAAAGAAACGTTGGAAGATATATGAACAAAAGCTTGATATTCAATTTTTCTTATAGTAATTATCAAGATTATTCTACTGAATGATTAAAAACGAGTTTTGTTAGTGAATCCATTATTTTTTAAAGACTTTGGTTACAAGTACAATTTTCATATTGATTTCGAACACCAACTTAACCAAAAATAAGACGTACATTGTAATGCAATCAGGACATAGTATATAGTGAATGTTTTATGTCTTTTTGAATCAAGTAACAATGGTGCTCAACTGCGTATGTATGGTTTTATTGTGGAGGAAGCAGGAACTCCTAGTCAATTACAATTTGAGTTTTAAGAGGATGCTACTTGGGGGGTTTGAACTCAAAACCTCAGTTTTAAAAGTCTAGTGATATATTAACTTCCAAGACCACTTGACAACCCCTGTTCATAATGACGATGTTTAACACATGATTGGCTTACAGTAAATAATAGTACATTGCTATTTTCTCATTTGTTTTATTCACTATAAATAAGTTAATAACAGAATAGGTTGTAAGTGTTGTGTTGCTTGCCATAACAAAAACACATATAACTGCACATGCACGAGTGATTTACAGTAAAGTGTACCAAACTTGCTACCTGTCATACACTATTATCAAGAACCTGTCAATATTTGAGAATGCAATGGTTTTCTCTTAATAAACATCACAATCTTTATAGCATAAAATGGCCAAACATAAAAAGCTAAAGTCGTTCAAGTCAGCGTCATCTTCAGCAGTCTACATTAAGAAACTGTTCTGGACATTTTTATCAGTAAATCATTTTAATTTTACATCACGTTTGAATCATTTATCAATTTGAACTTTGTACTTGAGGAAAACATTATTGAACAATGCATGCAAAGAAAATAATCAATATCTAGTTTGAATAGCCTTGTCTCAGACTGATAAAGTACTGTAGGTTATCTGTTGTAGTTTAAAGTGCATGTCAGTATTTATGCAAACAGCTAAACACTAGTAGTGTATGTATGAATGTCAGAAAGACTTTAGAAGTTTGAAGATGGGACTAACTTTCTCTCACTGAGGGTGTTAATCAGTACATCAACAGAAAGGGGTTTAAATGGTTGAGTTCCACGCTCCTAGTATGAAAAGAAACACGTGACATTGTTCTTAACTCGTTCAAAATCGCGACACTCAAACCAAATATAGCTAGCTAAACATTTCACTTGAATGACAGTAGAAACTTATTATAGATACCAGGACATTAGATGCGTAGTTCAAACGAGTCTTTTCGGTATCAAAAGAACAATCAGTTACTCTCAAATGAGTATCAAATCAGGCCAATATTAACACCTTATTAAAAAGCATTTAGAACTCATAAGTCCTAAAGGTTTTGTCATCAGTAAACTACAGTTAAAACCATTTATTTATGTGGTTAAATATGCTTAGAATCTCGAAAAGTTCAACGTTTTGACAACAGCTATTTGATAATTATGTTCATATTAATTATAGATCATGTCAACCCAAATTTGTCTGGGCAGGGGTTATACACGGGAAAGGTATAGTCACCAGCAGTGACATCAACCAAGTGTTTGAAACTTCAAAACTTTGCCTAAAACTGCCAAGGTTATAGTAATCAATTCCTGAGGTACATGTAAAACATCTAAAAGGTGACAAAAAAAATGTTTTGATAATTGTTAATGTATGACCATGTCCGAAGCAATAAGGTTGTGTAATATTTGACATTTGAGGCAAAAATATGCGTCGTTTGTTTATGTAATTTAAACGTGTTTCTCGTTTCTCGTTTTTCTATATAGATTAGACCGTTGGTTTTCCCGTTTGAATGGTTTTACACTAGTAATTTTGGGGCCCTTTATAGCTTGTTGTTCGGTGTGAGCCAAGGCTCCGTGTTAAAGGCCGTACATTGACTTATAATGGTTTACTTTTTTAAAATTGTTATTTGGATGGAGAGTTGTCTCATTGGCACTCACACCACATCTACTTATATCTATAGAATATAAATGCTTTTCTGAAAGAAAGTGGGCGCACACCATCATAAAATAAAAGAAACAGTAAAATTTAGGTTCTGTTTGATTTCGTATTATACACTGTAGGTTACAAACATATGCATTTTATTGTTTTTAGCTGTAAAAGAATGAGTTGCTGTGATTAAAGTCATTCTACTAAATGGTTAACCCTTGTTTCACCCTCAATATTCGCATTCTCTTCTTTTTAAAAGTTGAACACGCATATAATTGAAGTGTAAATCATTTCTAGCTGAAATGAGTTTTTTTAATATAGAACATAATAAAAAAAAAAGTAATAAAAGTAAACGAAATCAAACAATACGCCACTTTTTTATTTTATTTTTTTTTATTTTACATACATATAAATTAATCAATCCAGAATAAGTTTTGCATAATTTTTTTATATCACTTTTTGTTACAGTTTCATCAAACAAACAAAAAGAAATGGGAGATAATCATCACTTGTGTTCTCAACACAGGCGTAACATCAGATCTTACTGCTCCAAACATGACGTTCCATGTTGTGACAAATGTGTCTCTACATATCATAATAAATGTGACGATATTTTTTCAGAGAAGGATTTGTGCAATATCAAGCATTCTGCTGAAGCACACGAACTGAAAGATCAAATTTGCGATTTCAGACATGATTTTAATGCACTAGAAAGGAGTTTTGGTGAGATTGTAAATGTTCTTAATGAAGAAAAAAAGGATGTTCTGAATGAAATCAAAAGCAGATAAAATATTTAATCAATCAATGGAAAAAATAGATAATGAAATCTCAAATATTTGTCAGAAGATCAAGGAAGAGTTACACACTGATTATAACAAAATAAAGGAAATTGGAGATGTTTTAAATAGATGTAACGAAAGAAAGTTAGCTGAAAACAAGTTTTCGAATATGGAATATTTTCTTGCTATGAAGGAAGACATACGAATAATAGAGGAAGCCCGCAAAGATTTGAAATCCTTGGCCTCACAAAATTGGCTGAGTGATGTTATCCTCACTTTTTCTCCAAATCCAAATATATTGAAATTGCTATCAGACGAATCGATTGGTAAAGTGAGTACAGTAACAGACAAGGGTCCTTTTCTCCTGAAACAAAACGCTGTGAAGCTCAAGTCGTTTTAGAACAAACAAAGAATGTAGTTACCGAAGGCAGAGAAAACATTCGGCAAAGGATTGTAAGTAAAAAAGTGAAGTCAGCGACAGTCTCAGTCACAGAAAGTTCATCTCAAAAGTCTGTTTCAACATCCGCGATGGGAAAAGAATCGTATTGGATAAAGATAACAAGAATTTAGTTATCTACACACCAAACGGTGAATTTATTGGATGTGTAAATCTATCCATCAAGCCACGCGCGATATATTATATAGACGACTCTACAGTACGAGTCTCTTATGGAACGCCTACAAAAAGTATAACAGTATCGATTCCAAAGTTTTATTCACTACTTTATCACGTGGTTATTTTCGGCGTCGATATTAATATTACTTTACCAAGTATTTGTTTTATTTTTCTTGTATTCCTATTAATCTTTACTCTATTGATATGTGGGATTTTCTATGTTAATTCACGAAGATCTTGAATCTCCATTAATTTATATTGAAGCTTAATCAATAAGATCATAATGAAATGGGCATGATAAAGTATAGTACACTCAGATCAATACTTAATGTCTTTTTGTTGTTGAGATATACAAGTACCTGACCACGTCCACTTTGTGTTTTTGTCAGATGCATTTCAATTTGTATCAATCTGATGAGTTAATATAAAAAGAAAATGTGGTACGATTGCCAATGAGACAACTCTCCACAAGAGATTAAATGTTGTTAATTTCTGTGTCATTTTATCTGTTTTGCTGCTTTTGAAATGTTTGATTTAGCGTTGTAAGCTTAATACTCATTTAATCCGAATTTTCAAACAACTTTATGTTCTTCGATTTATATTCAGTCGATCCTTACACAATGTATTTTAAACGATAACATTCCAATGATGTTATTGTAATTTCAAAATGGTTTTTTTTTCACATACTAGCTTGAAAACTATTGCTGATTTTCTTTTTAAAATCAAAGAAAAAAATAAGTAACAAAATATAGGTTCGAATTCATAATTCATTTTATTTTATCAGGGTTGTGATTGTTTTACTATTATGTACATTGAGGACCATTTTAAATGTAAGGACTGGAAACCTTACGAAATTAACCCCTGGGACAACATAACCTTGTTTCATCCAAAAAGTGGAAATTCCATTCCTCGTTTAAAAGAACGAATAGGATAGACTTTATGATATCAAAAACCCTGATTGTAACGATTGGAACAATATCTATGATAGAAATTCCGTGTTATGTGATAGAGATTACCCCACATACAACACTACTTCTCAAATGGATGTTAAAAGAAGAGATGGATCCAATAATAATTACGATAGCACTTTCGAATAACGCGACGAATACGATCCCAAAAACAACCTTTTTAAAACTTCAACTTTAAACTCATTGTTTTAAGTTTCGAGAAATCATGGTGTTTGTAGGTCAAAGTTGGAGTTTTAAGAACTCAATTTGTTTTTGAGTATTCAAAGTTGAATTTTTTTGATTAAGATTTATATCTGTAATAGAGAAGACAAAGAATGAATACTCATAATAAAAAAAAATGTTGATAACATGACTTAATTACCTACATGACCTCTGTTTAATGCGGGATTCACACATTGCCGATTATTGCAACCGTTTGAGATCAGACAGCGAAACGACACAAAAAGTGAAAAAGTATGATTACTATCCTTAATAATCTGCAATGTCATTTCATTGTCTAAACGCAGTCATTTTAATTCGTAACAGATTCCTACTGGTCGGGAAGGGTTTGCCTGCTGCAACGTTTCCTTTAAAGCATAACCGAGTACACACAATATTATTTGCTATGATACGAAATGACACACAATATTATTTGCTTTGATACGAAATGTACACACAATATTATTGCTATGAAACGAAATGTACACACGACTAATTTAAACCAAGTTGCAGCTAAAAATCCTCCAAATACATTTATAATGGTCAATAAAATATACGTTGGTATTTAGAGAAGCACCAACAAACTGTCTCATACATGTATGAGATATTGTACCAGTAATTCGAAGGGATAATATATTTCATAGTACACTCTTGTTTTTTTTTATATCGGCAACACAATCGTAAATATCAATTTTTCAGTTTTCTTTTCTAGATTTTTCATGTTGATGATAAAGAAACCTCAGATGTGGTTTCAGTCACTCGATATGAAATTCAAATTGTCTAATTTTAACAAGTATAATTTTTTTTTGCAGTCATCGAAATATCTGACTTAAATAATAAAAACTGATTTTAAAAGACCTATTTTGAGAATTCAAAACATATTAAATACTAGTATGTTAACGTGAATATTCAACATCTGAAACACGTGTTTAAGACAGTCGTTTATAAATAATATTTTAATTATTCCAAATAAAATTTATAAATCAAATTATCCTGATTAAGAATAATTAGAATAATTTCTCGCAATTTGATTGGCTGATATTGTCCTAATAAATTTCAGTACAATTTTTTATTACGTCAATAGGAATTATCTTCCTTAATTATTACGTCAATTGGGATTATCTCCCTTATACCATTGACCTAATAAAAAAAATTAAAAAATGAGATGCTTCATAGTCCTAATTTTTTTAATTTTTTTCACAGTTTCAGATTTACATGACTAAATATCTTAAATATATTTGGTTGCTATTGTCCTTATACTGAATTTAAATATAATAATATGTAATATAACAAAATCAGGATAAATTCGTTACACAGTGTTCAATTGTCCTAATACGGAATTTATCGGGTCAATAAAATTCATATCGGGTTTGGCTTCGCCTCACCCGATATGAATTTTATTGACCCGATAAATTCTCGTATTAGGACAATTACACACTGTGTAACTAATAATATTCTCCTAAATTTTGTTATATATAAAAAAACGAAAATCTGTATTTAGATTTTAAAAGCTGTCGCAACTCAGTTCTTGTAAGGTCTGTTCAATTTGTGTACTTGTGCACTAACTGAATTATCTTCTTTAGAATCCAATACGTATTGTTTCAGAAACAGTGAGATTGCTTTAAAAAAAAAAAAAAAAATCTGGATTTTGCTGATATACAGTTCTTACTCTAAGATTAATTTTATCATGACAAATTAAATAAACTCATGCCTAAGATAAGCCTTCAAAGCAACATTTACGGTTGAGTTACGTACAAACTTACAAATAGAAAAAACATCTAGAAGAGAACCGCTTAGTCGAGTATTATTTTGGAATACGATACTTAGTACTACAAACCCATACTGCAGTATTCGAGTACTCATTGACATCCATTACTCATTCATATATATCTTTTTGAAATACATTTAGATATATACATGTTTGTGTAATAAAAGGTTGTTCCTGGATGTTCACCTTAATACAAGAAAATTACATCTGTCCCTTCTTCTCAATTTTGTCATCTCAGAAATGTGTAAAAATCTTGTGTATCTTACAATACGTTTTTAATTTTGATAATGTTTGAAGGTAGTAAAATTATCGAAATATGGTTACATAATTGCCGTATGGTATGTGATGGATATTTGTCTTATTTGCTTACATACACATTTCTTTTCTTTTTTATATATGAAAATACACTGTACTGTTTTACAATCACAAAAGAGATCGTGAGACTTCACGCAATTTGTCTACTTATACAGTACATAAAATTGAAATACTTGTAAAATGATTAAAGTTTCGTCAGTTTATGTTTAATTTCTAAATAGTACAGGTCTATTGGCTATGCAGTTTATCATACAGATAGTATAAATCATTATCTAATCAGGACAAAATATAAACAAAACAAATCTGATAAATGTGTACCTTAACAAGGAAGTAGTAAATATTCAAAATATGGAACTACAAAGAATTGTATTACAAAAACTGTTAATTATATCGTTTGGACTATACAATTTAGCCGCTGGTATGTACCACTTATTAACATACACTTCATAAAATGTGGAAAATTATATCTATTGACTATAAAGAAATTTAATGGAGAAACAAATAAAGGGTTGAATGTATAGACGCAAGTCGACCGTTTTATATAAGGAATAATCATTTGTTGCAGGTCATGCCCATTCCAAGTTTTCATCAATATTCATCAATCTCATTAGTTATATTTGTGTTATCTAAAAATAAATATTTTGTTTCAAGACAGAAGAAAATCCTTTGTGAAGAAGATGGATGACTGATTTTTCGTACATGTAACTTAAATTATAGCAACACTACTTTGTTGTGTATTAAATAAGGGAGCTTCAAAGATATTAAGAAGTAAAATTACAAAAATACTGAACTCCAAGGAAAATTCAGAACGGAAAGTCCCTAATTAAATGGCAATATACCAAGTTTGAACACATGAAACGAATTGACAACAACTATCATATTCCTGACTTTTTACAGATATTTTCTGGTGTAGAAACAGTGGATTGATTATACCTGGTTTTAAAGTTATCTGAACCTCTTACTTGTATGACAGTCGCATAAAAAAATTTCATTATATTGACAACGATGTGTGAAGAAAACAAACATTCATAATAATTAAAAATGTCAAAAATTGGGGTACATCAGCCATCATTGTCTTATTATCTTTATCACTAAAAATGACAAAGAAATATATTAATAACTATTTACCATGACATAACACAATGACGGAAAATAATAGTACAGAGCCACGTCATGTGTAACAAAGAAACACAAAAGGGATATAGACAAAGCATATCAGCAACAATGAATGAAAAGAAAACAAAATTTATTATAGAAATATAACCCCTCCGTTTCAAAATAACATGCTTTTTAAAACCCTATTATAAATTGATAGTTTATGTACAAATTAACCAACAAAATCAGAAAAAAGTAAGGTCCATATGCTAGCTTTCGATACATAAGCCATTGCTAATTTTTTGGGAAGTCATTCCCTCTTTCCTTACATTTCAAATTGGAAACTTTTTTCTTTCAAAAGTTATGAAATGTGTTTGCATATTTGCCGTTACTGGGGTAGATTGGAACCCGACAAGTTAATCACAACGATATGTTTCTTCACACATCGGTGTCACTATAATGGAATTTTGTTCGACGGTCATACAAGTGAGAGGTTTAGATAACTTTAAAACCAGGTTTAATCTCCCGTTCCTACACATAAAAATGTCTGTACCAAGTCAGGAATATGATAGTTGTTGTCAATTCGGATGTGTTCCTTATATCTCAGCTACAATACCATTCCCTTTTCACGAATGTGACCTACCGAATAAGACTATTTAACGGATTTGTAAACAACATAAGCAACACGACGGGTGTCACATATTGAAATGTTGAACGGGTCTGCCTAACCTTTTGGGGCACCTGCGATCATCCTCTGTTTTTGGTGAGATTAGCCATGACGTTGTCAGTTTTTTTTTCAATCTTTTTTATATAAGTTTGTCGTATTAAAAAAAGGATATTTTAGGTAGGTTTTTGCGAAAATTTAAATGGGTGAATAGAAATTTGAACCCGTCCTAATAAATTGTAATACGTAGTCACAGCTTCTGTCATCTAAAGATTACAACAATCAATACGTACTTGCTTTTAAACGTTTATAAACTGAGTTAGATAATATATCTTAATGTTACTGTACTCCACTGGAATTTCATGTATAAAACTCATGTAACGATCTTAACATTACACAATACCACTGATAACATGGACATTTAAAGAGTGCTACAAATTGTTACGAGTTTAAAAAATATTTTAAGTTAAATTAGCTAAATATTGAACACAAAAACAAAGGTTTCTGAACTAAAAATGAGTAAATGGCACTAAACGGAATAACATAATTATTCGTTGAGTTTATATTCAATATGAGTGGTTAATTTGGTATTTTAATGTAATTTCTCTGATTCTAACTATTTTGCCCTACAATGTGTTAAAGAACTGAGAGTTTGTTTATACATTCATAAAGTTTCTTTCCAATTTTTATACCAACATTGTTACAGATATTGGTTCAACAAATCAATATGTTGGCGTTGAACGGGAAATTATAAATTTTTGAGCAAATCGAATCTTGAATGTAAAGATCTTCAAAACGTACTTTGAAAAATTTTACTTAAAAATAAAATTGAGAATGGAAATGGGGAATGTGTTAAAGAGACAACAACCCGACCAAATAAAAAACAACAGCAGAGGGTCACCAACAGGTCTTCAATGTAGCGAGAAATTCCCGCACCCGGATGCGTCCTTCAGCTGGCCCCTAAACAAATATATACTAGTCCAGGGATAATGAACGCCATACTAATTTCAAAATTGTACACAAGAAACTAAAATTCAAATAATACAAGACTAACAAAGGCCAGAGGCTCCTGACTTGGGACAGGCGCAAAAATGCGGCGGGGTTAAACATGTTTGTGAGATCTCAACCATCCCCCTATACCTCTAACCAATGTAGAAAAGTAAACGCATAACAATACGCACATTAAAATTCAGTTCAAGAGAAGTCCGAGTCTGATGTCAGAAGATGTAACTAAAGAAAATAAACAAAATGACAATAATACATATATAACAACAGACTACTAGCAGTTAACTGACATGCCAGCTCCAGACTTCAATTAAACTGACTGAAAGATTATGATTTCATCATATGAACATCAGGCACAATCCTTCCCGTTAGGGGTTTAGTATCATACCATCATAACATATATGAGAAAAATATAACCCGTGTCATGCCAACAACTGTTTTTAGAATAAATGTGTTTAGTTCCGATGCAAAGACCTTATCAGTGACTCAATATTAACGCCAAAATATGCAATCTTTAATGACTTGACAACAGTATCGTAATTATATCCTTTCTTAATAAGTCTATTCAAAGGTTTTGTAAGTTTCTGAGGTGAATACTGACACCTTTGTGCTTTATAAAGAATATTTCCATAAGTCTGCATGTTGAGCTATATTTACGAATGATGTCTTTATACCGATGATAAAATTTAGTAAATGTTTTGACTAGTTTGTGATATCGAAAACCCTGGTGTAATAATTTTTCAGTAATACATAAATTTCTCTCGTTAAAATCTAAAACATTGTTACATACACGAGCGAATCGTACAAGTTGAGATATATAAACACCGTAAGATGGTGACAAGGGAACGTCACCATCTAAAAACGGATAATTAACGATAGGAAATGAAAAAGCATCCCTTTTATCATAAATTTTAGTATTCAGCTTTCCATTAGTGATATAGATATCAAGATCGAGAAAAGGGCAGTGGTCATTGTTAGTATTAGCTTTATTTAAAGTAAGTTCAACAGGATAAATTTCATTAATATACATACTGAAGTCGTCATTATTGAGAGCTAAAATATCATCCAAATATCTAAAAGTATTATTAAATTTGTTTATCAGATGATGTTTCGATGGGACTGTGCTTATTTGTGTCATAAATTGTAACTCATAACAATACAAAAAACAGGTCCGCAATAAGTGGTGCACAGTTAGTCCCCATTGGAATTCCGATAATCTGACGATATACGGAATCCCCAAAGCGAACAAAAATGTTATCTAGTAAAAATTCAAGGGCATATATAGTATCAAAGCATGTCCAATTGACATAGTTTTTTTGTTTATTGCTACTAAAAAATGACCTAAAAGAGTTTGAACATATATATTCACATTCTGATTTTTTGAATGCCCAGTTAATTAGGTGTGTGAATTTTTTCTTAATGAGAATGTGAGGCAATGTGGTATACAGGGTAGAAAAATCAAAACTTTGAACAGATTCAAAATCACCAATATAAGCATGCAATTTATCAAGTACTTCCAACGAGTTCTTGACACTCCAAAAGTAATTTATTCCACTATTTTCGAAGGCCTTATTTGAACAATTTATTATCAGGTTTTTAATTGTACCAAGTGTGCTGGTAAGAAGAATAGACAATTTAGTAGTTGAACAATGGCTTGAAGACGAAATAAATCTATATTTGTAAGGAGAATAGTTTTTGGACTTATGAAGTAGTCGATGTCATTAAAACAAAATAGTAAAATTTATAAATACATGTAATAGGGAAGCAGGAAAACATATTATAAAATATAAACTACTTCAATTTTAACAGATTGCGTTCGGCATTCTGTTTTGTTTACTAACCTTTTAAATGAATAGAGGGTTTTATTGAAGCTATATATATCTATATGGCAATATCTACAAAAACATTACAATGTAAAACAATCGTTAAAGGGCAACCTCGAACTGTATGGATTCAAATCCAAAATAAGTCAAATTGAATTGAAGCACGTAAAGAGTGTATCAGTCAAGGGGGAACGCTGTCAAATATAGACGACATTGTTGGGTGCAACAACAGGACAAAGGGGAAAAGGATATGGACAGGCAATCATCAGGTATTGACACCATGGTTAGGGAAAACAGGTACGATGGTAATTGATAATGTTGTTATATACGAGTTTTCACTTTGATGATATAACTTTTATAACATATGTTTACCATATTTTAAGATTATGGATTTCATTAAATATTATGAACACCAATAATGTTAACAAGACGAACTTTGTTAGCCGATTCGAAACTGACTATTTAAGCAGTTTGATTAACTTCAGTTTCAAACATTTATTTCCATACAAATAATGAAATATTTCACGACC
This sequence comes from Mytilus edulis, assembly GCF_963676685.1. Taxonomy (NCBI): domain Eukaryota; kingdom Metazoa; phylum Mollusca; class Bivalvia; order Mytilida; family Mytilidae; genus Mytilus; species Mytilus edulis. Next base: position 48,225,968 of record NC_092355.1, on the reverse strand, counting down.
AATACATGCTTTTGTGTGATGACATTTCGTATCAACTGTTTTAAAAATATGTCCCATTCAATGATACTGCAGATTGCGAAAGTGATCTCACCGTATTATGCTCACCGTAGGCGCAAGCAGATGCGAGTTTGGTGGCCGTCAATGTCAAACCAAAGGTTAGCATTTGTTTTTGATGCTGCCTTGCTAAGGACAAAAAAGTAGGCACTGTGTAAGAATAATGTATTCAATAAGGACGATAAGTCTCCTTGCGGACTGATACCTTGCGAACAAGGAAGTTGGAATTCTGACGTAGTTTGCCGGTCTAGTACATTACAGAATATAACGACAGTTCATCATTATCATTAAACATTGCTGCTGATTACTTTATTTGTCTTTCAGATAATTTTCATTTTGTTAATTTTGCATTTATTGAATATAAAGCTATATATACATTCTATTTTATTATTTAGGTTGCTTCGATTTAGTAAACGCATCAACATACCAATACAATACTGATGCTGTTCAAGAGTGCTACAAAAAATGTGGTAAACCTTATTTTGGACATATAGTTAGTTTAGACATTTGGTCAACCCCATGAAAAATCGTTTATTGTTAGTTATGATCAGATATACATGTGATAACTTATCTGAAGTAAAATCACAAAAATGCTGAACTCCGAGAAAAAAATCCCTAATCAAATGCCAAAATCAATTCATGAAACTCATCAAACGAATGGACAACAACTGTCATATTCCTGACTTGGTACAGGCATTTTTGAATTAGACAATGGTGGATTGCACCTGGTTTTATAATCAACTTTGTATTTCTTTAGCTTTATAACTATTTTGATCTGAGCGTCACTGATGAGTCTAGTGTAGAAGAACCGCGCGTCTGACGTATCAAAATATAATCATGGTACCTTTGATAACAATTTATAGTGCTAAATCTTTCACTTGTATGACAGTCGCGTCAAAATTATATTTAAAAAATTTCAAAATAGATGTACAATAGTCATCACTGTGTAACAATCTCAATCAGAACAAAACAAATAAATATTTAACAAAGATGCACAAAAAAGCATAAATTAAATTTAACAACCACGTTCATTGTTTACTCTTTTTTGAATTTTAAATCAACCATTTTTAGCCATGGCGTTGTCAATTTGTTTTAGATTTATGAGTTTGACTGTCCCTTTGGTATCTTTCGTCCCCCTCTTTAAAGGATTGAAATATTTGAATGGCTAGGTTCACTACAACTCTGGTGTAGAATCGCGGGATTGACGTCAGAATGTATACGTCACACAGGTAGAGATAACAGGTATAGAGGTAAACACATGCAAGTGATGTAAATTCGAAAGAATTCAACAATTCCCATGATCAAATCAATAGACATACCTTTCAAAATATTCGCTATTGATCAACACAAGATAGGGAGCATATATAGTTTTGACAAATTCAAGGGATTATCGATTCATTTGATAAATCAAGTTTTACAATCGATACTTTTGCACAAACATATGATAGAGGCAAAAGAGTAAATTATGAATTCTTTAAATTGTTTTGCTTGGTAAATTTTTTTTATATGAGCGTCACTGATTAGTCTGATGTAGACGAAACGCGCGTCTTGCGTGCTTAATTATAATCCTGGTACCTTTGATAACTATATAGTACGAACCATACATTAAACAGCCAACATTTATTGATAAAATGCAATATATCCGAAGTAAAGACGTATCCAAATTAATGAGGCAACTATAAGGACAAAAAACCAAAATTCAATTTACTCTACAATCGATTAAGGCCTGACAAATGAAAAATCTAGCAAGGTATATTTTGGTATGACAGAAAACAAGATTTCTTATTTAAAAAAAAAAGCTGAAAGAGGCCGAATATGTTGTATATAGTAAGAAAAACTGACGAAAAGTTATGACTACATATTCACGTTCATATTGTTTGTAATAATCTTTGATATCCTCTTTAAATATATAACACTTTTCCTACTTTTCAATCAAATTAGTACCATACATTGTCATCAGAATCCGATTTTTAAATTTATTTTTTGGTTGAAATGTAAACTATTTAGTATATTTTTGTACATCATTTAATGTTTGTATTATAATAAAACTGATTGTTATAATTGTAATGTTGTTTACAGAACAATAGATATAGGAAGATGTGGTGTGAGTGCCAATGAGACAATTCTCCATACAAATAACAATTTAAAAAGTAAACCATTATAGGTTAAAGTACGGCCTTCAACACGGAGCCTTGGCTCACACCGAACAACAAGCTATAAAGGGCCCAAAAATTACTAGTGTAAAACAATTCAAACGGGAAAACCAACGGTCTAATCTATATAAACAAAACGAGAAACGAGAAACACGTATATATTACATAAACAAACGACAACTACTGTACATCAGATTCCTGACTTAGGACAGGTGCAAACATTTGCAGCGGGATTAAACGTTTTAATGGATCCAAACCTTCTCCCTTTTTCTGAAACAATAGCATAACATCACAACAAAGAAAACATACGATAAAATATCAATTGACAGACTTAACTCAATCAAAAAACCTATGATTAAACAATGAACGAATAAATTTGATCTGCGATATCTGAATACAAATGCACAGTTAATTAAATATTAAAGACAAACATTCATGACCAAAAAGCTAACAAACAAATTCAAACACAGGACATGACTGAGAAATATTTAACCAATCAATGTTCACTTTAGAAAAAAAAAACGTTTTTTTTTATAATCTTGAAGTTTATACAAATGTTGTAAGAATAAGTGAAAAATTGAAGATATTACAAATAATCAAAGCTGGTGTACAGACAAGATCCATATAAATAAAAAATAACAAAAAAAGTATTATAAACAGTATCAACAGGTCGAATTAACAAGAAAATACGATTTGAGAGTACTCGCAGTTACTGACAGCTAGTTAAAAGCTAAAAACCAATTAATAATAAAAAATCATGCATCAGAGACTAAAATCGACTAAAACACATCACAGGGATTTAGTATTTTAACGTCATTAATAGTCAAAGAAGACATGACTTGTGCAATGCCAAAAATAAATGTATCGACAGGTAGTAGTATAGTGAAGAGCGACTTCAATGTCTGTTTTTGCATGCGGGAGATTGTCATTAAACCTATAACAAATAGCTGCTGTTTAAATAGTCGACCTGAACAAAAAATAGCATGGGTTTACCAATCGAACAGTAGGTAACTTAAACGTTGAGATATTACGCTCAAGCGTGTTTATGATATATACGAACTTCATCATTATGTATGTGCTCCTTATATAGAAACATTTCGAACAGAGTATTTATGAATAGCACTGGATATCGACACTGCATAAGTTTAACGGTCATCTCCACGAAAAGATTGACTGGTACTTTATGTCGTTCACTAACAACATGTTTTCGCGCTCTTAGATCTTTAGCTACCAGTAAGGTCTGTAATTGTAGATCGATAGATAGTCTGTTCACATACAACCATGCAAGTACTGCGGTCAAAGAGAAGTTAAAAGTATGTATACAGAATATAAGACATAAAATTAAATTTATAATAAAAAAATCAAATAAATTTAGGGAGTACCCAACACTATACCCCAAAAAAATCGTGTCGTTTAATTTTTCTTAATTTTTTTTCATTGATAAACTAGGCCAACCTTAACATCTTGTAAAAATTTTAAAAGATTTGAACCATAGATTTAAAAGATTTGGCAACTCAAACATGGCATCTTTTACATACTAGTATCGGCCAAAATTGGAAGTTTCTGAAATATGGGTATAGGGTTAAATATTTAAAAAAAAATTAAAATGAAATCCTAAATTGACAATAGCATAGCTAATAATCATAGCTGAGGTGAATATTAGGTCATTTATACCCTTTTCTTGTAAGTTTTTTATTCCGGATTTAAAATTTTGCCCGAATTTTAAAAGGGTGTATCAGAATCAGCCCTGAAAAGTAAATGCTGTGCTTCTAGTATTTGAAGAAAAAACAAATTTTTGAAAAAAAATGTGTCGTTTAATTTTTTCAAAAAACTAAGCATTTGGATTGCTATACTAGTCGGTTGTTCTTGCAAAATCTTTTTAAAATTTAACCGTTAGATTTTTTGGTATTTAAGTTTAAAATACGCCCCACCCTCAAATTGATTCTTTAAATAAGAGCAAAATCTATTTAAAAAGTACATAATGTCCATATTTTTTTTTAATCTTTTGAACAAGGCCTTATATATTTTGCATGTGGATGTATCATCACTGGGTTGAGTGTCTTGCATCATGATGACTTTTTTGTTTCAAATGTGACCTCAAGTTCAACTTTATGTTGGTTTTTTTTCGTGAAAAACATAACCATGTAGGCCATAACTTCTTCGCCTTTTGACCTAGGCCTTACATCTTTGGAATGTGGATGTATCATCATGAGGTGGTAAGACTCCTTAAAATTTTGACCTTCATGTGACCTTGAACTTTGACCTTGAGGATGATAATTGTGTTTTTGGTAAGAAACACTTGTACGGGCGATGACTTTTATGTAGTTATGAATTCATGTTTATTTTAAAAAATCATATTACACAAGCTGCAATCGACCATACAACAAGATAGACATATTTTATGACATGTCAACACATTCCATGCACAGGGATTACCTAATGGACATGTAGTCACATAAAATTAATTGAAACAGGAATAGTTTCTATAATGAAGCGCAATGTACATACTTAACTACACTACTCAACAGACAGCAAAGTGAAAACTTCCTAGGAATCAAACAGAAGGAGGATTCATGCCTAATAACTATATACCAATAATGGGATGGACGGAAGGACAGACGGACAGGGGTAAAACAATAACCCCCGCCCCCCCCCCCCAAAAAAAAGAAGGATGTAACTGATATTTGATTTGAGATACGAGCTGTTGAAATTAAAAGTATGACACGCCAAAAATACATATATGATACATAGGGAGAAGCTTTAAAGTTGGCAGTTACTTTAAATCAAGATTTTCACTTTATTGGGTCACAGATTCAAAAATATACAATTCAAAATTTAAGAACAAAACTATTCGTGCAAAGAACCACGGTTCATGAGAGATGAAATAGAGCTGACTGTGCAAAATCCTTATACTGTGAAATCTAGTTCGTTAAACGTAGAACTTTTTTAGTATTTCTGCAGAGGTTAATGAAATTAAATACAACTGTTTTTAGTAAAAAAAAAAAAGCATAGCAGTAACAAGTTTCACATTATTTTTTGGGGCCCTTATTATTATAGAGAATGATTACTATATTCAGTAATAATCTTGAATTGAAACTTGAGAAGAAGCATTTTCACTTGTCACTTGCAAAAACACCACACTTTCTTTTTTATATTTATTTCAAAACTGCATTTGATTTCAAAATTCGGAAAGATACACAAACATGACAAAAGCACAACAAAAGAAAAATAACAAATTTTGCTATCCCTTCGAAATTTAAATTTGATAAAGCAAAAATAACATGTTCTATTTATACCATACATGTGTAGTATCAGTTTTAACCATGATTCTAAATATAGACTTTACTTTCCCTAAAAGTGCGGACGGAATAGAAGACACCCGTTTATTTTCTACATCTGTCAGGATAAAGGTTGAAAAAAGATACTAGAAAGTATTTTTTTATTCAGATGAAAGTGAGAGTGCATAAAAATGTGTAGTGTTTTGTGGACTGAATCGGAGGTTTGATTCTCTTCTTTTTGTCGTTGTTCTGTGACATGTAATTAATTTACTGGTGGTTGATTATCCCCCTCGGTATCTTTTAACTTTTTACACTTATATAAATCATATAATAAAATATTCAATTGCACTTTTTAAAAATATGCCAGAAATTTTAATATTCATAACCTATTTAACATTACTACGTGTATTACTAAGCTCATAAAAGCATAGTGTATTTCATTAAAAACTACAGGTATGGTTTAAAAAAAATAAGTATTGTGGAGTCAATTTAGCTGCGGAACCGTAGCTCTTAGGTCATTATGCTATTTTTTGACTATTTGCGGACCATAAGGACCTAAGAGCTACGGTTCCGCAGCTAGAGTCAATTCAGTTTTGATTTCAATCAATTTGGTACGGAGATATACGAACAGAAGCATTGTATTATTGTCCATGGTTTATTTATTAATTTTGTTAAATTAAATTAAAATTGTATTGTCAGAGGGAACTACCATTTGAGGAGGGGGGCTTGGATAAAATTTGAAAAAAGGCAAGACAGGGTTTTGAGCAAACAAAGGCAGGAACAGTAATTTGGCATAACAAGCAGATTACAATTATGTAAACAATATCAGGATAAACTGAATAATGAAAATAAAGGTCCTTAAAAATGAAGAATATAATGCAGGAAAATGATGTCAGATAAGGGAGGGTAGGAGGGGTCCTGATCCCGAAATCCAGGGCTTAAAAACACGAAATCCCGAGTTAAAATCAATTTAAATCCTGACATCCCGAAATTCGAAAAAAACAATTCCCGGATCCTGAAATCCTGAGCTTAAAAAAATATACCGTCCAATCCTCCCTCCCCAATGATTACAACTAGAAAAATGCAGGACAACATTTTTAATTTTAGCCCTCCCCTCCCCCATAAAATCAAATGGAAGCGTCCTTATAGTTTTGACTTTTTGTACTTTATTTCATTTTATGTAAGACCTAGGCATTGGCAAGTAAAAAAAGGAAACAGTTATCATGGTCCTTTGACCTTTCTGTTTCCCTCCTTTTCTAACATCCTGGTTGTCTGTTGGTCAATTTATTTCACTCTGAAATCTCCCTATTATGTCTCTTTAAAGATTCATTCATGGAAAATAAGTAACTTTAAATGGATTAAAAGATTAAATGAATAACAATAGGTATACAGCTGCTCTTAGCAATAATGTAAACATTCTGATCATGATCTTTTAAAAGCTTGCATATTGCACATGATTTTAAAACGTAGCTTGCACGGAATCTCGTTTTTTTAGAGTATCCCAAAGTTTCAGTTTGTTTTATTGATTTGCATCTTCAGTATCGATTTACGAGGTTTGAACGCTAATGTAAGAGAACATATATAAAGATATTTATGTTGCCATATGCATATAAATTAGGAAAACGTAAAATAGAAGAAATTAGTTAATTGAAAGTACCAGCGCAATTGTTATTCTATTTCATCGTAATAGACTCTCTGAAACATTATTTATTCTGTAATTCAATGTAGACGATAATTGTCGTGCTATCCAGGCCAAAAAGATGATTTTTTAAGTCTTCATTGAAACTCTGATGAGCTGATATAACCAAAAAAGACCAACTAGTTAAAGTCAAACTGGAATATCAATCAATGCTCTAACTGAAGGTGATACATTTCTTATTATCAAAATATCTTGATATTTTTATTAGCAAACTGTAGTTAAACAATAGTTACCTATGAAATTCTCCGATTATGTAAATATAAAATTCTTTAAAAAATGAACATATCAAAATCTTTAAGGACAAATGTATGACTTCAATTTGATATTTGCACCGTTCTTCTACACTTCAATTGTGAGAGAACCTAGTATTTGTTTTTACTTCAGCACAGTATATAAAAAATGCTGACGATTTTCAATCAAGAAATTGCGTTGGTGCGAGGTGTACAAACAGGAGTTAAGCACTGGAGATTTTCAATTGTAGTTCGAATTGAATCCCCTTTTGTCGTAAGTATTTTATTTAACTAATTGTCTTTTTCAAAACAAACTATAAAAAACGACAGCCCGTAGATGACAAAGTAAATGAAATCTAAATGACTATAAAAGGAGGTTTTTGTTGCCATAAAGCATATTTTGTTGCTGGTGGATTTTAGGTAAATATAATGAGGAAAAAATTCAAAGAGTATGTCGTTATTCAGCATCTTGTCAATGTTCGTGGAGTTGCACAGCTTCTTTATGTATGCATTCTAGCAAAAGTAAAAAATTGCAATCGTCGCAAGAGATCGGGTTTTGGAACAAGAAAGTATTCACATTATCCACAAGAAAATATAGTTGTTTAAAAGGGGACGCGATCTAGTAATTACAAATCCGTTTACTAGATCTCAAACTCTACTTCTGTTGTATCAAATAAGAAATTTTTGAGTGTTTTCGAGCTAAGATTTCTTTAACATTTTCTCTCAACATGTCAGTGGTATGGATTCTAGAAATACATATTGTCACGCAAGAAGATGTCCACATACTTCAAAATTCATGTTTTTTCATGAGTAAAGTTACATAGAGAATAATACATGGCAAAATCCGTATCATATGTCGTATCATCCCGAGACATCAATATCAGCCCAAGGACCTTTAGGCCCGAGGGATGATATTGGTCGAGGGTGATACGGCATGTGATACGGATTTTGCCATGTATTATACACTTTATCATATATTTCAACAGAAGAGTGTTATATTATATGAACTGTTTTCTGATCCATAGCACTGGGTTACCTTCAGTTCTACTTTTGTCTTGTTTCAAAGGCCTTAAAAGAACTGCTCAATTACTCATCCGAAGCACTTGTGTTACCTTACAATTTGCGTGCTGTTGTTTTAAAAATATTTTGTTTGTAATTGTATTAATTTGTGTGTTTTGTATTTTTCATAGTTGCATTTAGTGTGCCAAAAAATATGAAAACTTGACGTTCGTGACGTCACATACAATATGAAAACTCGACGTTCGTGACGTCACATACCAAACAATGACGTCATTCAAAAAATTTACCTATTTTGAGGAAAATTTTTCTTAAGCAAAAAAAAAACCAAAACTGACTTTATGTAAAAAAAAAAAAAAAAAGTAGGGGTGTGATAAAGGGTATGCGATAAAGGGTGCGCATCAAAGTTGCGCGATATGGATTAAACAGCAAGCTATTTATCACATATGCAAAACTACTGTATTTACTACTAAACATATGATAAATGCTGTTAAATGCTATCTGCAATGATATTAGTCTCCATGTATGTGTCTGTGTATTTTACCTTATGATTTATTATTTCTTCTAGAAGCCTGACGTTCTGAAACGCGAGCCTATATCAACTGAAAGTATTTTGTTATATCCTTCTTATCTGTCTAACATGTCAAATCCATGCTACTAAATAGTCAAGCATGAATGATTTCATTCTGTTCTTATTTCTTAAATGTATAGATGTCCAATAGGTCATCTCATTTTACTTTGGATCTATATATTTGGCAAAGGAAATTAGTTATTCAATCTAGACAAACCATTGACATTGATTATATCTTATATATAACAGTGTTTAGGTTGTATTACCATATATTTTCTATTTTCAGAGAACGGAACTAAGTCAACAACATGTTATTCCTGGAAAAATGCAGAACAAGTTTGCAATAACAATAGTGATTTCTCAGTGTTCAACCATAAAACTATATGTTTGCATGATAGCGCAAATAGGTCGAATTTATATTGGACAGGATATAAGCGGTATTTGTATGAAAGCACTTCAAATAGTTCAATAGGTATAATAATATATATGAGTCTGATCATAATGCTTTAATGGTTATTAACGCTCTGAATGTCGTGTTTTGTTTTACCTCAAGGAGAAAATGAAACTACTTTTTGGTTGTTTTTTTAATTTTCTTTTGTTTTTGGTTGCTAAAGTAATTTCATACCGTTATCGGGGACGGCCACCTATCAACCTTGCCAACAGAACATGCAGGAGTTTTTCGTTTGTATGTTTCTTTCACTCTTTTCTATCGTGATCATTTAGAACGCAAAATATAGTTATTTTTCATAGAGGCGACAATAATATGATTGTTTGTAAATTGGTTTTCTGTATGAAACCTTGTTAAAATAATGAAAACCTAGGTCAAAATATTATAATAAAAACATAGGTTACTTAAAACATTATTTGTCGTATATATATGAAAGAATTAACGAGGTGTCTTGTTATAATAAATACCAAGCCACACAACGACCAATTGGGATAAGCAATATTCTTAATTCTGAAAAGCTTCTAATATTTTTTTCAATTGATGTTTCCAAATCATGTTAAAAGTAAAATCACAAAATTACTGACCTCAGTGGAAAATTCAAAACGGAAAGTCAAATGATAAAACCTATCAAATTAATGGACAACAACTGTCAAACTCCTGACTTGGCTCAGGCATACGGTTAACGAACCCATGTGCGAATGTTTTAGTTATATATCAACAAGTGGTTATGCAAGATTTTTTGTAATTGCTATTTCTTTAATAAGATTAATATCTAAACATTTTGCTAAAGAAGATTTGGTTTATAAAAAAAAATAGATGTACTTGTCTTTGGAAGTTATTTTTGTGTTTGATGTAAGATATGATAGTAGTTAGATGTGTGTATATTATCAGTAACGGTTGTTTAATTTCAGAAAGTATTGACAGTTAGTCAGAAGTTTTAAATTGTTCTTACATGACATGTCCAAATGATGGTACTACTGCTATACAGAAACATGCCAGTTGTTCCGAAAAATTGGATGGATATGCGTGTTTGGTTAATAAAGAAACGAAAACTACATCAAAAGGTAAAGTATTTTCGAAATAGATATTTACACAAAAAACGTTGCAGTGCTTACATTAAAAAAAAGATTGGTTATTATTTGAAACAAAAAATTAACCCACCTTAAAGTGTATTGTTGTTAAAGGATTATGAGCTATGTACAAATAAAGAAACAATGATTACAGTCCCTTAGTTTGTTTTATACTGGCATAAAAAACGGATATATTGTGTTATTAATTTCTATTACAAAATTTGGGAAATCATCTCAAGTTACGGAAATTTAAATTAATAGGTTTGACTGTTTGTAACACAGTCAGATTTGAAACAGATCATGTTTTACTTTGAACTAACATATATGGAGATATGGATTGATTACGATATCTGTTTATAAAGTCCAAAGAAAACGATATAAATAATGATAACAGCATACAGTACAAAAATGAGCAAAACCTATTCCATATAGTTAGCTGTAAAGGACTAATATATCAAAACGTAAATTCATTCAAAAAAGAAAACCAATGGTTTAATTCATGCTGTCTCTTTTGGAGCCCACAATTCATCTTTTTTGGGTTTTGTGGCTGAAAAAAGAGGGGGAAGGCTTTCGTGTAGGTCAAAGAATTTGTTCTCATCTTGATTCAAAAACCTGATTATTTTTTCAGTACAACCCAAAAACATTTTTTATTCAAATTTGAGTGTTGAATTTTATAATTTTTTAATCAAATTTTGTTTGTGATAACTCCTTCCTGAAAAGAAAAAAATGTTTATATTTATCTATATTATGCATACCTGTTTGAGATCCATTTCATAAGACCAATGTTTTCTATTGAAATAATTGATGGGACCCATAACATGCATTATGAATACATTTTATTTTATTATTCCTGGAGTAGATAATAATTTTCTCTTAATCTTTGGAATGGTCAACTGATAAGTCATACCTTGAATGACAAAATTATTTTATTTATTAATATTACTTTTACTGTTAACCCACTGTTTTTGTGATATACATTTGACGTGCCTCTGTACTTATGTATCCCGTCATACTTTGAACCGCACTATTATTTTATTTATTATTATTACTTTAACTGTTAAGCCAGTTTTTGTTATATCTATTTTGCGTGACTGTATTTATGCATCCCGTCATACTTTGAACGACAAAATTATTTCATGTCTACCTGTGCGAATTTCAAACGCGCAATTTTCACCAGTACTCAAAACCCTCCTTCCTTGGTGGGTGCATTTTACATAGACAAATAAAATCGTATAATATAATCAAAATGAGGATGTTAATTTGATGTATGCCTTTTTGTGCTTCTTCGTTACATTTGTTGTTTTTATAGTGATTAAGATGATAACACAATGTTGACTGCTGTACCCCTATTTTTGACATTTTTACCTATTGTGTCTGTTTGTTTTGTTCACGCATCGGTTACAATATAATGGAATTTGATGCGACTGTCATACAAGTGAGAGGTTTAGCTAGCTATAAAACCAGGTTCAATCCACCATTTTCTACATTTGAAAATGCCTGTACCAAGTCAGGAATATGACAGTTCTTGTCCATTCATTTTTGATGCGTTTTGTTATTTGATTTTGCCATGTGATTATGGACTTTCCGAATTGATTTTCCTCTGAGTTCAGTAGTTTTGTGATTTTACTTTTTTTGTATGGCTGCTTTCAGGGAAATCATGAATTTCTATTTGACATTTGCGTGTATTCTGGAGTGTGGAATACCTTAATGTTATGGGAAACATCCTGTCCATGTGTAATACTTATTGTATATTCCAACAGATGACAATACACAAATTTTCTTCTGTTAAATGAATGATTTGTATATCATCATAATTTGCTATTTATATAAACTTTTGTACAGTAATTAGTTACCATATTAACATTGAATATTATGAGTGTAGAATGAAATATGTCTACAGTATGATTGGTTTTAATCATTTGATTATCAAGATTTCGGAACCAAAAATTGTAATTTTTTTAAAACCCACATTTAAATTGTTTTATATCAACACACCCACATTTAAATTATTTTATACATTAGATTGCATAGCCAAATTTGCATTTGTAAAAATATTTGGATATGTTTTGCCGGGATCGGTAATGGACACGGCTATTAATAAATCGGATGAGTTTTCCCGAATGTTAAGGGACGCACCTAACTGTTGGGGTGCTTGGTCGACCTCTCCGATCCGTAGGAATCTTTTAAGAATGTATACTACAGCGTTCAGATAATAATAGGACATTCCAAATCATTTAGGATAGCAATCCGACTTTTTTACTTTTCGTGTCGAAGCGCTGTCTGATCTCAAACTAGAGCACTATGTGAACCCCGCATTAGCCGTTTGCAATACGGTACAGCGGACCTTGATATGGTAACTTTTTGCCAGTACCTGGCCTTCCCGAATATGGCGTTTTTTAACGGATATCTTAAGCCAGCGTTGGTTCACTGTCTGGTCACTGTGTGATCTTTTTCTGATTGCATTCGGTATAATCGGGACGCTGTCGGGACATGGAACAGCATTATCAGGACCAATTTGTGTGGAATTGGGTGAATATTGACGCTTCCTGAACAACATCTGATGTCGTGAACCAATAATTTTTTTTTACAAATTTTAATTAAAGTTTAACTTTCATCCACGTTTCACAGGATCTTGATCAGACTTTTGACAAATTTTAATCGGGAATGGTCCTGTCAAGTAAAAATCGTGGATGTGTGACCCCAGCTCTCTAAAGCGGTCGGGTCGCATTCCTAAATGGTGAATTTTTGTGTGGTGAAGATAATTAATACAAATCAATCGTTTATCATTTATCCTTATTCTACATTTACTTCCTGAATAGGTGACAACTCATTTTTGGACATGCACCTGTTTACATATCTTATCTAATAAAACGTGTTACCGTATGATATAAAAGTTTGACAAACTAATACTAAAACAATAACCAGGAAGTTATGTGATAATATCAATTATGATTATGGAAATTCATGGAACTTTGTTACAAAAGTTGTTGATTATAGTGATTGAATTGCACATCAAAGCATCTGGTATGTAAAGTTCATTTGAAATAAATATGTTTTATTTTTATTCGGATAGTCGGATTGGTTACAACACTCACACGTTGTCTTAGCTTATCACAGTACTTTTTGCTTTTCAATATGAATAAACTCATCATTGAAATCAGGATAAAATTTTGAACGCCAGTCTTTAAACGACTCTTCGATGACATTCGAATCTTAACAATTAAAAGGACAAATACAGTACGAAGTTGGAGATCATTGAGGACCCAAAAAATACAGCTAAGGTTATCTATTCACAGGGTAGAAAATCCTTACTTTTTCGAAAATCAGCTATTCTAAAAGTATGACCATATCGATGAATGAAAATTCATTTCAACATGCATTTAACCAAAATTATTATGAGACTGCATCCTTATTGGTTCCATATTATTGAATTGTAGGTATTGAGTTCATACTAAATAGCACAAACTGGATCGAAGCACATAACGAGTGCATAGATCTTGGTGGAAAACTTCAAACAGAAAACGACATTGGAAGTTGCAATAGTAAGATAGTAGGCAAAAGTATTTGGACAGGGACATATCAGTTATTATCACCCTGGCTTGGAAAGACAGGTAAATAAAATTATATTTACATTTTGAATTTTTTTTTATTGTATATTTGAGATACCTCCAAGAACTAAACGCAATATGAAAGTGAAGTAATCGGTAACTCGACATCTCATTTAGTTTGTTTGTGGTAAATGTTTATAAAAGGAAAGCGTTAAATACGCAACAAATTGAATCAAAAGAGTGGCGGAAAATAGTAAAGAGACAAAGCAGTCTTCAATTTCAACTAAGAAAAATAAAGACTAAGCAACAAGAACTCAAACACAGACCTTATTGATCTTGGGTGTTTCTTCGGAAGAATTTATAGATCCGCAACCACATGTAGCATCCGTCGTTCGCTCATATAAGTGCAAATTTTGTTATTTTAGATAAGGACAAAAGAAGTCTGCAACTGACAAATATTATCGTCAGAATGCTTGCATACCACTTATTAGTATCGTATATGTTGTTGTTGTAAAATAACATCTGGATGTCTTCTCTGTTGTCGGGTTGTTGTCTCTTTGACACATTCCCCATTTCCATTCTCAATTTCATAACTATTCATTTTAAACTGCTTATAAAATTGAGAATGGAAATGGGGAATGTGTCTTTCTATTAACAAAGAAGGATATCTGTTATCCGATATATCTAATATGTGTTCATTTTATAGTTATTTTATGGTGATGTTGTACCCTTTTTGACTTGTTATATATTATATTTTGAAGTGTACAGTATCAAATTTCATGATCCATCTGCCTGTAAGATTAATCGTTAACTATTTATTCATCAACCAAACAATGTTAGATCTGTAAATTTGCTTTCGCAAATTTTTTGTTCTTCCCTCGCCGGGATTCGAACCCATGCTACTGAGATATTGTGACAACAAATCGCCTGCACTATATCCGGTGCGCTAGACCGCACGACAACCTTGGCTTCACACAAATCAAGCTTTCGGTGGCCGGGTGTTACCTTTCCTCGTCAGTTTTAATCTAGCGTCGTAATACAGTACATGATATATAAGGCATTGAGATGTTATTGTTACAGATCAGCTCAATTATCTATAGTAAAAGATCCTACAAATTAATGCAAGATACAGTCACAGAAAATAATTATATTTATAAGTACGTCTGAGTCAGTGACAACTCTACAACAGATTTATACATCGGATCACCAGCAATGATTGTGATACATGGCTGTGTACATTATGTATATACAACTCGTCTAAACATCAACCCAACAATGTTAGATCTGTAAATTTGCTTTCGCAAATTTTTTGTTCTTCCCTCGCCGGGATTCGAACCCATGCTACTGAGATATCGTGACACCAAATATATATATATTTTTAGACCCTTTGCGGTTTTAATCCAACGAAATCATAGGTTTGAACGTAGTTTTCAATTTAGACTCGTTTATATTTTTTCGTTTGGGATTGTATCATATGTTCCCTCTGGTTTATATGATCCGTTCATCCTATATTGACTCTTAAAATTCAAGAGTCTATCTAAAAATGAGGGTACTTTTTATATGGCCTTCCAAATACCGTTTCGATCCCTAAGTTCACTGAAGAGACATTTATTGTCGAAATCCGGATCTGGTGTACTAAAAAAATATTGACACCGTATGTTTGTGGCATAACATTGTGGCCACAAGTTAATTTTTTTTCTGTTTTGTATTAAATTCATATTAAGATTCATTTTGTTACATCTTGTGATCAATTTTATTTGGCAATCGCCAATGGCAGTCAGCAGGGTTAAAGAACATCAGTTGTTCGACCTGTTAGTCAAATGCGTTTTGTTTAAATATACTTTTTCACTTTTTTGAACATTTGGAAAATGATGTTTGTGCTGTTTTTAGACCCTTGTTCAACGAAATTTGTTTTACATGCAGATTTATAAAAAATGCGTTTTTTATCCAACGCAATCATAGGTTTGAACGTAGTTTTCAATTTAGACTCGTATATTTATATAATACGCATCTGGAGTATTTATTAATAAAGATTGAAAATGTTGATGAATATCACCACAGGTTATCACCATGCAGGTAGTCAGTGCCCCTGTTCAAATAACACATCAGTGTAATATTAATTTTCTCTAAATTTCTGTTTATAAAACGTTGAAATTATTAAAAAAAAAAATAAGCATTGTTTGCCTTAGTCGGATATGTTACACTTGATCTTGGTTTTATTTGGTTTTACGATGCTCTTTATTCATTTTGGCCTGCAAATAGAGTCTAGCACCAAAAAGGAGTCTTTCATCTTATGTTATCAGTTGATTTATCATCTATGATCTATCAGATAATATAAAAAATTGAAAATTATCTTTTCAATTAGATAAGGTTTCATCTTTAAAAAAAAAAACAGATTGAGTCACAATTTCCATTCCATACATGAAAAATGAACAGGTAATACCGTTGAGTTTCATATTTATCTCAATCTAAAATATTAAAGAAAATTATTGTGTAACAATTTTGATGTTTTAATTACTTTGATGTAGCTCT
The DNA here is from genome assembly GCF_963676685.1 of Mytilus edulis. Lineage (NCBI taxonomy): Eukaryota > Metazoa > Mollusca > Bivalvia > Mytilida > Mytilidae > Mytilus > Mytilus edulis. The sequence continues at coordinate 48,209,368 of NC_092355.1, read as the reverse complement.
CAGTAACTGCGAGTACTCTCAGATCGGTATTTCAGATCTTTAGTGTATTCTGTTTTCTGTGTCGGTTTTCATGTTTGATTATATTGGACATTGTATCAGTCGGATCAGTTAAATGTATTGTTTGCACTTATGATGTACTGCATCATCACTGTTTGTGTTGGTGAAGTGATGATTTAACAAGAGCTAACATTTGGCCTCATCACATTGTGTTTGCGCCTGTCGAAAGGCACCAGAAGACATTTAGACACTTAAAAATAGGAGGTCAACCGACCAACAATAGTATACAAAACACAACATAGAACACTAAATACTGAATCACACATTAGGTGCCTGTATGTTATTACTTGACATTTGTTGCTGTAACTCATATGTGTTTTGTTTGTTGTTTTCTACATTAACCTGGTCGTTAATTTTCTCGTTTAAATTAATTTGATCCTACTTTAAAAATTTATTCATTATTGCAAGACGATTTATGTGAGGTAAACTTAAAATATAATCTTTTTTTCCTTAGGCTGTTTTGATTTAAACAATACATCAGTATATTTTGGACAGCCCTCATCAGTTCAAGATTGCTATAGACTATGTGGTAAAACTTATTTTGGATATAATAAGGTAAGTTCTCTGGATTCGCTGATCATTGCGGATCGATGATACATTATCCATAATGTTACCAGTCAGGCATATGCATAGGTGTGCACGGGATTTTCATGAATAAATAAGTTTTGACGAATTTCAAATTTATCAAAACAATCTCGTAGTAAATCAACTCATTATAGATACCAGGACTGAAATTTTGTATTTACGTCGGACGCGTATTTTGTACACAAAAACTCAGTTACACTTGAATAAAAAAGTTAATCGTCTTAAGGTAGAAAAGCCTAATAATGGTAACATTTTTAAAGTTTTGTTAGCAGTTGATTTATAATAATGACCAAATCAATGATAATATATGTCAACACAGAAGTTCTAACTATTGGCCTGGTGATACCCTCGGGGAATAAAACTCAACCAGCTGTGGTAGTAAATAATTATTTTCAAATTCTTATTTTAGCTGATCTTAAAAAATCTATTTAAAACAGAACATCAATCAAAAAGTAAACTGATCTGTCATTTGATCGCCAATCATATTGTAGCAAGGAAAATTGATGTTTTGATAAAAGAGGGACGAAATATACCAAAGGGACAGTCAAACTCATAAATCCAAAACAAACTGACAACGCCATGGCTAAAAATGAAAAAGACAAACAGAAAAACAATAGTACACATGACACAACATAGAAAACTAAAGAATAAACAACACGAACCCCACCAAAAACTAGGGGTGATCTCAGGTGCTCCGGAAGGGTAAGCAGATCCTGCTCCATATGTGGCACCCGTCGTGTTGCTTATGTGATTACAAATCCGGTAAATAGTCTAATTCGGTAGGTCACATTCATGAAAGGGAGGGGGATTGTAGTTACGACGTAAGGAACATATCCGATATCATTTGTGAAACGGTTATTCCATAACGGTCAACCAACTCGTGATGGCATCCGTAAAATTTACGAAGGGATGATTTCAACTTCACCATTTGGAACTCTTGGTTTAATAGCTTCCTTGTGAGCAGTAACCCTCTATCAAGAAAATCATGATAGGAAATTCAAGCACGGGAATATCGTATCAATTGGGAGATAACATAACGTTGGATTTCAAAAGTACTTAAATATGACAGTCAAACTGCTTCAAGACTCTAACCAGACATGTCAATAGGACAACACAGCCGCCGATAAATTAATAAATTGCTAACGATTCATTCAAGAATATAAACACCAGAGACATAATCAGCACTTTGAGTAACTTTCAAATATGAACAGGCGGACACTAATTTTACATTAAACAAAAGAAATGGTACTCTTTGCTAGAGAAGATACAAAAATGCCAAGTTATTATATTTGAAATGTTTACATCTGTTAATATGGGCTTTACAGGTTTCTTTAAACTGCAAAATTTAGGATTTAATGCATCGTATATACTTATTTCTAGTTAAATTATAATATGGAGCTACAAGATATTTGTAAACTTTTAAATGATAGAAAAATAAAATAGTCGATTGTGATAGGTGCAAATGCAAGTAAATCTTTTTTGTGCATAAGCATGAATTCCGCCGAAAAAAATTACACTAAGATACTAGTAGTACATTGATATTTGTGAAGCATACATTTGCATCTCTGTCCCCGGCGACTGTTTCTGGAGAAGATCGTAAAAGTGGGCGATAATTAGCATCTGTTTATGTCGGGCTTGTTTCAGTTGACTATTCCTTTTTGCAAGTGTACGAAGCAAAAAAGTTGCTTCACATTCAAATACGTTTATACATATTTAAGATACATAAAGATTTAATAACAGTAAGAATTCACAGAACTATAAAATGAAATATATGGGTCAAGTTAAATACCTTTCTAATGAGTTGTAACAACAGAATAGGTATGTTCGAATAAAAAAAAATTCTTAAGCTACTTGGCGGGAAACTTTTCAAATGTATCCTTAAAATGCACAACTTTCCCCAAAAAAAATCATATTCGGTTATAAGTCTTCAACCTCTGAAAATATTAAGTCTTCCCTTCTAACATATATTTAATTAGATTTTTTGGTAATGTTTTTGAACTTTCGAAAATTCAACATGACAACTGATCGGAGAAAAATTTTAAGTTCAATAAATGCAGAAATGTTTTAGCTGATACACAATACCTAGGAGATATAACTCTCTTTTAAAATACAACTCGCATATAAGTATCATAATGGTACTATGTGGATACATTTATCGGTTTTCCAGAACTTAACGTAAATTCTGACTTAACTTAAAAGTTACAAAGCAACTACCGTGATCTGCACATTATACTTGAATTTGAAAAAAGACTATATCAACCATAAGCGGATTGTTCTGTTTCGTTTAACAAATCAGAGTGTTAATCTTAAGAGAAATATATGGTTTAATTTTAAATTGTAAAATAAAACTTGCCGAAGGTTTTCTATCAAGCGATATCCAGTTTTCACACGTTATGAAACCTATTAGTCAAATTACTTTAATTTGGTGTTATAGCTCCAAAAAACAATTTGGGATTATGTCTATGATTTTGGAAGAGTTAGCCCTAATAGTTAAAATTAATTTCAGTATGGTGATGTATTGTTATTCTATAATTCGCGAATACTTGTGTCTCATGTTTTGAAGAAGTGAACAAAACACTTGACGAATCTGTGTTTCTTCTCGCTGCTTTATTTGTACTCGGTGATATTTGACATGTATATGTCCTCACGGAATTTACCCTAGCTAATACATTGAAACAAATTGTGTATTCCTATTGCAAAGTTTTCAAAAATTTGCTTTAGGGTAATCAAATTGACCATACGTTTTAATTCTATATCGAACTGCAAACACTTTGTTCTCATTTGATGATTTTTTTAAAATGACAAAAGACAACGGAATTACTTTCTTTATATACTGTACCATAATTACATTTAATATGTTCAAGATCCATTTGTCTAAGTATTATGACGAGGAAATCTATTTTTGGTTGTAGAACAACTTTTGTTTTTGTTTTATGAATATTGACAATCGAACCAGTATTAGTAGTAGTGCCTGTTCTGCTTATGTTGTTCCATATACTAAAGCATGGATTTACCGCTCTAAAGGTAAGTCATTGTTAAATGCTGGTATTAACGAAAATACAAATTTAATCACATTTGCACAATATCATACATTTGAAACAGATTTCTTTAAAGAGAAGAACAAAAATACAGGTTAATGTATATAAAAACGACTGGATATAATTTAAAAAAAAATTGTGTCCATATAACATGATATCAAGACAATCTCATGGTGTAAATATATCACAACACATTTGCAATGTCCGTGTCTGTTGTAACGTTTTGGATTTAATTAAAGTTGTCTATGTATTACTGGTAATTTATTAAGTTAAAGATTTTGTTATACAATTGACATAAAACCTTTACTTTATTTTACCAAGATATAAAGATTTGGTTTGGTAGTTTAGTTGTACCCGTAGCACACTTATATTTTACGAGACATCTTATTCAATTTTTTTTCGGAAATGTTGTTACCGATCACGAGCTTGGAAATTTAGATATGTTCCGGGTATTTAATCGATCCTTTGAATACACTTATTCTTAAAAGTAACCAATCCAACGCTATTATTATTTATTTAAATATTGTTTAATATGTTTTAATATTGAGTTTGTTATCAGTTAATTATAATCAAAGTAATATTATTTTTATATAAAAAAACATACATGTATTTTGATATTGTACAAGGTCGTGTTTTTATCTGACTGTTAATAACGTTGAATCCATTAGCAGTAAGTAACTGCAAATACATTCATATCTGTATGTAGTGTATTTTTGTTGTTGGGCCGTTCAACGTCCATTGTGTGTTTTTGTGAGATGTATTACTGCTTTATGTTTACCTGGTGAGTTGTAATCTTTTCGGCTGTCTTTTATATTTATCCTCATGTTGTACACCTAAATCACTGTCGGAAGTAATGTGAGGGTCTAAGAATAAGACTATAATAGCAATCAGTACACATCCAACCTCCAATTGATTTAGTGTGAAGACTTTATCCGAAAGACATCACCTTGTGCAATACCAAATTAGCGATTGGCAGATTGTAGAGACGCTTAACAGTAAAAGACATAATTTTTAAACTTTAAGACATACAAAAAGACACTCTGACACGTAATAAAGAAGGTAAACAACGCCAGTGCCTACAATCTATCCTTTAAGACCATCGTGTATTATTTAAGAAGTTTATAAGGAATATTTATTAACAAAGTGTTGGTATGTACTGATGAACTTTTTTTTTAGAAAAGGGACGAGACGTTCTTCAACATAACCCTTGTTCATCGACTTTCTGCTCATACACTTTCACAAAGTCTCAGTGTCAGCTATATGCTCTTGAATATCGAATTAGTTAGTTGGGAAATGTATATTCCATATGTAGGCGAGGTTGGTATATTGATACTTAGGTGTTGGAAATCGATAATTATAAACTTAAAATCGTCTCATTTGTTATAGATTCTGGTATTGAGGAGACTGCCGTTATTAATTTTACAAATAAGATAATGGAAGCCGAATCTGTAGTGTCTTTTATTTTTAGTTCTGAAGGCTAAATCAATGGAACCCAATCAGAAAATTTTAGATTGTTAATGGACATTTAATACCTTAATTAAGTTATATGATCTGGTTTCTTTGATCTTCATGTTTTGTCCAATGTCTGCAGGAACTCCATGAATATGAGAAAAGGTCGGCAAGGAGAGGTACACAATTTGTTCCTATACGAAAGCCGACAATTTGTTGAAAAAATGTACCTCCTTTTCAACAAATATGTGACAACAATAAGCATTCTAATTACTTATTCTTCCTTGTTAAAGGATAATATTATCTTATTTTTGTACTCTCTATGGATCTCCTTTCTAATGTCTGCCTCATATGGCTATTGAGGAACAACGTGTTAAGACTTGGAGTGTTTATTCAATAAAATAACATATAACAACGCACATTAGTACTTTATCGTGTCAATTAGTATACAAGCTGCTATACCAATGTGGTGATAAGAAATTATCTCACATTTCTTTCTTCTTATAAACAGAAAATCTTTTCTCGTAAAATTTTAAAACCACGACTACTGATAATAAAATAAAAGATTCGTCAAAGGATTTAAAACAAAATCAAATTGTGTCAACAGGGAAAGAATCCAATCAAATAACAGAGAAAAATGGTATGTATATGCATTATCTTATTCATCGCCTGATTTAAATTGACAGACTAATTAATGGTTTGTTTGTAGCATTGCACATAAGTAATGCTGATGATATAAAAGAAGGCGTTAATTGTGTTGGTGCAAGATGTGAACGAGGAGAGACAATTCTAGAGGTTAAAAGTTGTACTGATCTGAGGAAGCCCTTTTGTGGTTAGTTTTTAATTCTGGAAAGTCATAATTCTAACATAACAGTTCTTAAATTGTAAGTATGTTGCTCCGTATATTTGTTATAGTGTAACTAGTGAAATAGGCGTCGGAGATTTACATTTATTTTCAAATTTTGCAAGTCTCTTATTATCAATTCTTATTTTGATGTTATTCTAAAAAATGTAATTTATTAACCAACTAAGTGCATTATTGCCAAAAGTTACTGTTAATTTAAAATTACACATATTTTCTGTAATGGCCCTGTTTTTTCTGTAATGGCCCTGTTTTTTTCTGTAATGGCCCTGTTTATCTGTAATGGCCCTGTTTTTTCTGTAATGGCCCTGTTTTTTCTGTAATGGCCCTATTTTTCTGTAATGGCCCTGTATTAATGCCCAGTTTGTCTGTATTAAGCCCTGTTAGGGTTTTTAATAAAGTTAACAAAACTAAGTTGTAAAGAGTATAATACCTTTTTGTATTTTATTTAATTTAGTAACCAGCAACCAACATTAAAGAACCATATAATTGGATCACTGTTCATCCTGTTTTTTAACACATATCTCTTTCAACTTAATATCTTGGATATTTGGTATATTTAAAGCTTTATAATGGTGAAGTACAAATTATTTTGTTCAAACTAAACTGCCATTAAAAGAGTAAGACAGTACATCAAGTTAGCAGCAAAACATACACTTTTGTTCAGTTGGTTAATAAATGTATTAAGAAATGGGTGTTTTTATAATGGCCCTGTTATATTTCCTCGGTCAGTAATAATGGCCATTACAGACTTCCTCGACCATTATTACAGACCTTGAATATATAACAGGGCAATTATAAAAACACCCATTCATTAATACTAAAGTTAAAACTTACTCGACAAAACGAATCACTTACATAAACTTCTTTTCATTTGAAGTGAAAAAATACAACCAAATCATTTTCTATTGATAATAATACGCGTGGTCTCGTACAGTAACACAATCAGGCTGAGGATGAACTCATTTTAATTGTGTGCAATATATTTTGAGCTGCTTATTTAAAACTGGTCTAGTTTAATCTGTTAAATGTCGTTAGACGTTTGCTTTCTTAAATTCGTATTAAAGCAGGTCATACCTTTTTATATATATCTTCTAGCCATGACTACATAACATGTACACCGAATTCCCCTAAACGTGCTCCAATACTTACAAGGCATTATAAGACGTCGACTTGGTAGACTGGCGTCTTGAATCTGGTGCACAGCATTCTTTTTTCGCTCTCTTACTTTTTCCCGACATTCTCATAACCCCACGACCAGGCTACGACCAATAACTGATTTATCTCAACCTCCTTCTTTCGGTGGCATTTCGACCGGGACGTGTCTTAAATACGTTCAAGGGACTTTTTCCTTCATTGCATGCGTTTCATCTACGTTAGACACACGCCAGACAAACTTGAACTTACACAAAACGCACGATAAACGCTTATGTACACGTTTCGTACGCCCTCAAGCTTGTTGTACATACGATACAAATATACTAAAGAGTAATTGACAAGTGAATGCGTCCAAAATTACAAGTGTATTGGCAGCGTACATGTTATTTTACCACGCCTGGCGTATGTTGGTGATATTTGCTGATATGTGACACCAGTCGATTGATCATGATTACTTGAAAAGCCTCGACATAATCTCAACAGAACCTAACTTTACTTACATTGTAACCTCGTCTAGATTCTACTTGATAAGTCTGATTGTTAACTTTATTATATTGGTTTAAATATGGTCTCGATAAATACACGACAAGTCTCTTTTTTTTTTTTTTCCAACGTAACAATATCTTTATTGCATATTTGCTGTAACAATTTACTAAGTTTACAGCTTTAACTTAGTATCCCTCATGTTAGCTTACCTAATAGTTAAGGGAAGCACTATTTGGCAAGGTATTATTTATTCATAATATTAGTATTCATAACATAAAATATTTCACAAAATATATTTGATAAATTATTATGATTATACACATACATTACATTTTGCTTCTTTTTCTCTTTTTCATAGTATTTTTTTTTTCCGGAATCAACTCCGTTATCGGTATGATCCGTGTTTCCATTAGTATTGGGCACAGTGTTGTTTTTCGCATGTGCGTTATCGGGTATAGTTTTGATGTGTGTCGTCTAAATTATATAAATATTATCCACTGGATTTAACGATTATATATGGTGAGTTTACTATTCAAGTTTTCTTTAATTATCTACTGATCTTTTTTTGTCGAAATGTATGTGTGTAATTCACAAATAGGTAATTTAAGTGTAACAAGTTGGAACACTCGACATCCGAAATGATACATTATTTTTCCACATTAATTAATAAACGTACGGATACATTTATACTATAACAATTCTTTTTATCTTTTGTAAATACACATTTTAAAATATAAAAAATGCAGTATAATTTACATGTGGTGACTCATGCATGGCTGAACATGCTTACAAACATTGAACATGCATGGTTGAACTTGATTATAAATATTACCATATTTGTCTTGTGTACAATAATCAATTGTGCTTCGTAAAAAGATTAGTCCTGATTCAATTGAATTTTTGCAATGAATCTATTTGTTTTTAGAATTATCTGATTAGTTTTTTTTGTTATTAAAGTTGTTTATTTCAATAATTTCTGAAATTTCTTTCTGGAAAATTTTTAAAATGTTTATTTTTTTTGTCTTCTTTTCTGAGACAAAATGTGATTTGTATATTGATAAGGATATAATAGTTAATATGTAATTAATATCAAAGTATGCTAAGTCTTCAATTTTGTACCCTGTTACTAAATTTTCTAGGTTTATAATATCTTTTTCAATACCTAGGGATTTCATTAATGTCATTATTATTATTAGAAAGTCATTATTATATGAGCAATTGACAAAAAAATGTTCATAGTCTTCCTTTTTTTTACAATGCTTACATAAGTTGTCTTCAGTAATTTTCCACTTGTTTAAAAGTTCATTACTTGGCAGTATGTAGTGAATAAGTTTCCATCTAAATATTTTCAACCTATTATCAGTTAGATATTGAAAAATAAAAACAAAAGTATTTTTCAATTTAGAATTTAAGTGCTTCTCAAATATTTTTTCCCACATAAGAAAACCATTTGGTTTATCACAACTATTTTTCAGTGTGAATATTTTATAGAGTTCTTTTGTACTCATCAAGGGAGTAATTGTCCTGTACATAATTTTTAAGTCGTTTATAAATTTAACTTTAGTTTTGAATGAATCTTCAGTGCAAAGAATTGTTTTCCAATCAGTTGGTATTGCTTTTTTTAACATATATATTTGCCTTATCCAATTTTGTTTATATTTTAGTTTAGTTAAAATGATAGTTTCAGAGATATTGCCCTGTTCATCAATTACATCATTTATATTGATAATGTCACTTTTTATCCAATCTTCAAAGTTTAAACATTTTCCATTAAACCGGATATTATCATTTCCCCACAAAACTTGTTTTCTAATTTCAAGAAAAATTTTAGGATATTTTGTAATACCTCCCTTTACACTTATCCAATCTTTAATTAGTTGTTTATAGAAGTCCGGTAAATATTGTAACTTATTTTTATCAATATCGTTTATATTCTTTAAATTCATTTTAAATACAAGAAGATTTTTTCCTAATTTGTTGAAGTAGAATTTGGGAATAATTGTCCAGTTGTCATTTTTATTTTCATTTAATTTAAGAATCCAGTTGATATGTAGTGATTTTATATAAGCATCAATGTCTGTCATTTTAAGTCCACCTTCCAGAAAATCATTTGAAAGTGTTGATCTTTTTATTCTATCTCTTTTGCCTTTCCAAATAAAATTGTATATTAAAGTTTTAAAGTCTTGCAACATTTCCTTAGGAATAATAGTGTTTGATGCAACATATGTTAGGTTTGGTAAAACTAAAGATTTGATGACAACTTTTTTTCCTATGATAGTAAGATTTCTTTTACTCCAATCAGATATTATTTTTTTACTTTTTAACAGTTGTTTTTCAAAGTTAAGTTTTTGACATTCTTGTTTATTATAACCAAAGTAAATTCCGAGGCTTTTGATTGGTGTAGTACACCAATTTATATTTTCAAATTTTTCCCGACTGTGTTTTAATCGACCAAGCCATATTCCTTCAGTTTTTGTTTTATTCAATTTCAAACCTGAGAGAGTACCAAATGTTTCTATTAAATTAATTGCTAGAGATACATCTTTTTTTGATTGAAGAAATAGAGTAGTGTCGTCAGCTAATTGGCAGATTTTCAGGGTGTTACTCTTACTGTCTAATTTTATTTCTAGTCCTTTTAAGCTTTTATTTTCCCTTATCTTTATCGCCATAACTTCTACAGCTAGAACAAATAGTAACGATGATAACGGACATCCTTGTCGAATCCCACGAGATGCCCCAAAACGGGAGGAAACCCATCCATTATTAATAATGCATCCTTTAATATCAGAGTACATTGTCTGAACCCACCTTATAAAATTATCTTTAAATCCAAATTTTTTTAAAGTCTCAAACATGAAGTCCCATTCTAATGAGTCAAATGCTTTTGTAAAATCAAGAAATAAAATTGCCCCATCAATTTTGAAAGTTTCAGAATAGTCTATGACATCTTGTATTTGTCTTATGTTGAAACCAATATACCTATTTTTGACATATCCTTTTTGATCAGTATGTATAATCTTTGGTAGCAGGGGTTTTAATCTTTGTGCTAAGGCATAAGCAAGTAATTTAGCATCATAGTTTAAAAGAGTAATAGGTCTGTAATTGTCTAGAGAAAAGGGATCATTCTTTTTATAAATTAGAGATATTAAGCCAACTTTCTGAGTGTTAGATAGTTCTCTTTTTTCATAGCAGTAATTGAAAGTGGAGACTATAAAAGATTTAAGTTCATCCCAGAATGTTCTATAACATTCCACATTTAGTCCGTCTAGCCCAGGTGCTTTATTAAGTTTCATTTTAAAAATCGCATCAGTACATTCATCAACAGTTATTTCCCCTTCGCAAGAATTACTTTCACAATCAGTTAATTTCTTATATTCCTTGAGAGAATCTAAATACTTTTTAGTTGCTTCTATTTCATGGTTTTTTGTAGAATATAAATTTTTATAATAATTTGCTTCTAATTTTAATATTTTGTCTTGATCTCTTGTAATTTGACCTTTATCATCATATAATTTTCTTGATTTTTCCATCCCTAGAAAATATGCAGAATTTTTCTCTCCTTCTTCAAACCATTTTACCCTTGCTCTTATTTGATTCCCTTTTATTTTTTCGTTATAGAGTTTTCCTATTTCATTTTCTATATTATCTATTTCTTTTAATATATTATTGTTGTTTTTATTATTGCATGTATCAATAATATTATTTAATTCTGTTAAATTTTTTTTCCAATTTGCGGATTAGGTTTTTTTTATTCTTAGCTTTTGTTTTGTAATAGTTTATTGTCTGGTCTCTAACTTCTATTTTGAAATTGTCCCACAGTATGTCAAGATCTGTTCTTGTTTTAGCTTTGTTTTTAAATTTTTTAATTATTTTCCTAATTATTTCAGCATAGTCTTCTTTTTGAAGTACACTGCTGTTTAATTTCCAGTATCCTTTTCCTTTTTGGCCTCTGTTTAAATTTATTTTTAAAGAAACACAGTTGTGGTCTACTATTGGTCTAATGTCACATGAAACACAGTTTTTGAATACTTCTGGAGCTATTAAAAAATAATCTATTCGTGTTGACTCTGACCTATCTTTTCTGCTCCATGTAAATTGAACTTTATTTGGATTTTTGGTTCTCCACACATCATTGAGTTTTAGGGACTTTATAAGTTTATTTAAATTGTGAACTTTTTTCCTATTTTTTTGTTGTTTAGTTTTACTTTTTGAATCAATTTGAGATAAAATTTCATTATGATCTCCTCCTAAAATAAGTTGACCTAAACTTTTTTCTTCTATTAATGTATGGACAGTTTTGAAAAAAGTATTTCTACTTTTTGGATTGTTTGATTGTCTTGACTAAGTCTCGTCCACTTTCAAATCAGTCTTAAACTTTAAAATTGGCAGGACTGATCTTAATCAACAAATCAATCAAAACTATATATGTATAGATCTTTTCGGACTAATTTTAAATAGCCAGCTATTAAAATTTCTATCACTTTTTTAAATAATCTCTGATAAAACTCTATAGCTACCTCGATTATGTATTATGCTTACATAATGTCATATTATTAATAGTTTTGTAAGATCAATCGTAATTTGAGATAACTATTGAGTGTATAAAAATCCAAGTTTAAGGTGACTAAGTTTATTCCTTGAAGTTTTTTTTTTCTTTTCTTTTGAATAATATTAGTTACATGGTGTGCTAGTGACCTAATACGGTATCTATGGGGTCAGCAAATTCCATATGGGGTGAGAGCGAAGCTCGAATCCCCATATGGAATTTACTGACCCCATATATACCGTATTACGTCACTAGCACACTATGTAACGAATTTATCTTACCGACTATCTTAACGTGTGAAATTAAGACTAGTGATTCTCAAAACGAGCAAGTCTTCAATACTGTTAGCGCTAAGAAAATACTTCCATTGATCCTACAAAAACAGATGCCAACAATAACGACTTGATAAGGTTAAAATGTGTTTTATGAATTTGTTTCAATCTTAATCATCAATTTCGTCGTCTGTTGGAACTTTTAAGATTTTTTCTCAGTACCGTTTTGTTTTTTCAAAGGGACATAACACCATTACTAACCGTGTATGAAATAAGCCCCGCCCCCTCTTACCTAATGAGGAATATAAAGGGACGTAACTCCACTACTAACCGTGTACGAGATAAGCCCCACCTCCCTACTAACCTAATATCAAATATACACGGTTTGCACGCGGACGCTTTTAACAAATCATATTCCTGGAAATGTATAGGAGGTAAGATAAATCCTTAACCATGACAGCAATAAACCAAATTACCAAATAAACTGACATAAAATAATATGCAATTGATTAAGCTGTTGATTTATACATATGAAAAGCCAAGTTGATTTGAAAAAGTTAGAGAAATTTTTAAAGGGGACTATATGTTAGTTCTAATTAAAAGTCTAGATTTTTTATTTCCTTGACAAGATATTTTTTTGTAAACACATATGCATGGCATGAAAAAAGTATGTACATGACGGATTAGGGTAAAAGCTAGCACATTACAACTACACTTTAAACCGATAACTTTAAGCACCAAAAGTAGTGGACGGTAAGAGAGACAATACAAACTTCAACATCCATACTTCTCCAGCAAATTAAACATTTGGAATTCAGCGATAACATACAATCTGGCTGGTATAGTCACAAAATGTTTGAGAGTTCTACAACTCTATTTAGACTTCCAACTTCAACGAACAACATCTTTTCTGTAGCATCGTATGCAGACTTAACCCACGTCATAAAATATCCACTAAATTACTATTAAAAAAATCCTATTTAAGCAATAAACTCACGTGCCTGTTCCAAAAAAGGAATATTCCATTACTTTCTGATCTCGTATCGTGAAGATTTTAATTTTCATTATAAGAAGTTGTTTCAAACCTGACAGCACCTGATAAAAAATATTTAGCTATGTTTTGACTTGAGACAATTTAAAGATTTCGATACCATAACGTAACACGTAAAGCGCTGACGTTAATACCATATGAAGTTTTTGCAATACATTGTTAGTTGTCAGATAGCTATTATTTGCCATATACTATCCATTTTATTTAGTGTACTATTTAATGAAACAATTACTCTTTTTTAGTATCAAATGAAAATTCAAAGTTTCAATATTTTTTCTAGAAGGCGGAGTAAACACAATAAATCCGAAATCCTGGAGTGACGCAGATACATGGTGCATCGACAATAACGACAACCTAGTCTTTAACCATAAAAAGATATGTGAGAACACACATGATGAACATACATCGTTTTTATATTGGACAGGATATAAGCGTTATTGGTATATCGCTTCAAACGTAACAAGAGGTATTGTTGAAAATTCAAATTATCGAAATGATGTGTGCCAATACGCGTAACGTTGTTTTTTGTTATAAAAGAATGTTAGTAGAGTCTTATAAAAAAAAATGAGAGATTAGTCAAAATGAAAATTTCTACGTTTTAAAATCATTCGATCAACCATACTTTGACGTACATAAATAATAAGCCTGGTATATTTGTTGAGACTTACCATCCTTGTCATGATCCTATTTCTCATTGAGTAGTCTTCTCATTTCAAAGTTGTGTTAGCAACAAAACTCACTTGATAAACTCTTTTTTGTATTTTTACTTACGCTACCTATTCTCAATATGTTATACATTGCAGATTGAGATAAACCTTTCAAAGCCACCTAGATTATATTTTGCAAAAACAGTATACATTTACTGATCAAAAGGCTCTTGTGAAAATAAAGACAAAGAGACAAACTGTCTCTCAGAGGATCAATTATTAGATAACAGCGTCAGCAGAACAATCTTTAAGATATCTTTTAAAATAGCATCGTTTTAGCTGTCAATCCAGTTATAGCAATTTAAAAATTGAACGCACAGAAATACTCCGACTTTAATTCTATGTCGTATTGTCTAAGCTACGTACTTCTCTGCGGACATCTTTGTATGTAAAAGGGTCAATTTACTCTTACAATATAATTCCCTTCGGATGGTCAACTATTTTATAAGACTATAAGGGGCAATTCCATTCTGTTTATATATAATTACAACAAGATATTCGACAAATAAACATACACAAATTATGATTCGTATAAGTAAGAAGTAAGTTGTTTGGTGTTTTCTTGAGACATGCTCCAACTCTAGGAATTTCCCTGAATAAACGCGGAATTAGGTACGAGGTCAATAGTTCTGTTTTTCTCGTCCTACCAACTTCACCGAAACGGTCTTGGAAGTCAGTTGTCATTTAAAGGTTTATAGCTTTCTGGGATGACGGTGTGCTGTCTTTCGTTTATGATTTTGTCATACAAATAATAAATTAAAAAATCAAGATATTTTCAAATCTGATATTTTTCAGGCAATAAATTCACTCTGCGAGATGTGTCCAATTGTGTTTTCATTCGATGTCCAAATAACGAAATAACTCTTGGAAATACTGATTCGAGCAACACAACCTTCCAGGGCAATTGTTCCAAAACTTTAGACGGATATGCCTGTTCAATTGATAGAATGGCAGAATTAACATCTAAAGGTATATACAATACGATACAGTTACACGGCAGGTAATGACGTTGCTAACGTAAAATGTTTTTTTTTTTTCGACGCCAAATTGTGGCACATCGGGAAAAGATGCATTTTCGACCGATGTTTACCATTCAAATTGATTTAACTTGAAAACGAGTTCAGGGATCCCTAGTTTCTAAAATGACATTTGGTTTAATTATGTATGAAGATTCTTTGTAACAATTTAGATTTTAAGAAAAATGTCAAAATGCTTTTTTTAAATTCAATAAATATAAACAAAAAAAAAGCGTTTGTTTTCTTTTAAATTAATGAGCATTTGATGAAAATGAGTTATGTTTTTTTGAAAAATGTACAAATGTATAGGATACTTATATAGAATAGATATTACAAATAATTTAACAAAAACAGCTTGTGTTAATCTTTTAAAACAAAAAAAGTTATGTGATTCTTTTAAAAGGAAAAATAGGTCAACAAATTTGAATTTTTAACAAATTTCTGAAATTTCAACCTCATTTTACACAAGAATAGCACATGAAGGCATATTTTTAATTACATATTTGATTTAATCAGGTAAAAAATAACCTATATACAAATTTTCATCGGAATTTCAATAAGGAATCATAACTGTATCGTATATCCTTAAGCCTTATACATGAGTTTTTATTACTGAGTAAATCAGTTCACCCTAGTTTGTGCTCCTTGGTTTTTTGTCTGGTGTATTTCTTTTTAAAACAATAACCATGGTGTAGTGTGTTTTTATTCCTTTTATGATCTATGACTACCCTCTCTTTTTATATATTGCTGAACTATGGATAATTATAACCATTACATTTGCATATATTTGGCGGCCGTCATTTGTTTGTCAATGTCCGTCGTCAGTTGTTTTATTAAGCTCACTAGGCTTTAAAGAAAATGCAAGTTTTTTCTATTAGTTGAAAAATGTTAGAGAAAATATGGCATGGTTAAAAATGTTCAGAATGATGTGCTCTACGAATTGTTAAAACTACCAGACGACTTAAATGGTAAATGTACATAAACCAAGTTGAGCGACATATGCTCTTTAGATCCTCTAGTTTAAATGGGTTTTTTCTTCTTTAAAACAAATTATCATTGGATATTCATTTTTCAAATATGTCAGATAATCCCGCTTAACTAAACAACAAAAACTCTAAGGCTTAAAATAAATCATAGGACGTTGGGTACAGTGCAAATATTGCCGTTTATTTTGAAACACCATTATTGAAATAGAAAAGAACTTTTATTGATTTTTTTTAAAAGAACTATAGTATGTAAACAGACAACATCAACGAAAAAAGATTAATCGAGCTGACCATGGTGAAATACAAAGGCTCTTAAGAAACTTATTTGAACATAACATTTACATCTACATCACCTTAATTTTATAACTAGTAGCTTATCTATTATTTTCAAATGAGAGAATTATATGCGGACTTTTCAAGATCACTGTTCTCTTTTACAATAAAAAAAACAATATATATTTTTGTGTTTTGTTTCATGACGAGTATGATGTTAGTTTAATTCCAAAAATTAAGCCAGCAATATGTTTGTATTTGTCATAAAGAAAGCATTGAAATTTTAACGACTAGAAGAACAAGCTTGGAAAATGTTTCATCAAAAGTATCACAGCAGCTTAGAAGTAGCAGTTTTCATGGCACTTTAAAAAGTACTTCATATAAATTAGCGTCAAACAGACAGACAAGAAGAATGCAGACAGACTTGTATACTAGAGGCATCTCTAATACAATATACACAACGTCTTTATCATCAAAACAGATTCTCAGTGGTTATTCATCAGGATCAACTACATTAGACGGTACGACAACTGGAATTTTCAAAAGTTCTTCAAAAGTGCATTCTTATGATGGTACGTATACCAACTTAAGCTTACCTTAACATGTATTCCGGGAGACTTATATATGTGCTAGTCGTTGGTAGTTATTTATTTATAAAACAATATATGGAGAGATTTTAAAATGCACATTGGATGTAGCGAATAGTAAAACAGCTTCCTTTTTTAAGATCTTGTATACAATTTTGTCGCGTTTTAGGCAATAGGAAATCAAGGAGTTGTGTTTTGAGTACCAATGTAACGACTATTCAACAGACACCAAAAGACGAAGTCGCTAACAACTATACGTCATATTACAAGCTTCCCTAATGGACAGTCAGTAAGAAAACCCCATAGTAGGTCGTTATATTAAATAAGTAATTAACATAGTAATAAACTATTACATCCCAGCTCCTTTGTTCTAACAGGGGTGATCTGAGCCGGATCTCCCCTGCCAGATCACCCTAGTTTGAGTTTCTTTGTTATGCATGCTTTCCTTTGTTCTGTAACATTTTGGCGGGAATGTCAAATCCACTATAAAACTTATAATTAATTTTACGGAAAAGACTATCTATCAAAATTCACGTAGAAAAAATCCAGTAGATATGCTGGGATTCGAACTCAAGACCTTTAGCATATCAAGCCACGACACATACCACTACACCAGGACGACTTGATACGAAATGATAGTAATTTGACATACTTAAAGGAGCAAGATATTTTTATTAGTGTGGCGAGTTGTCAAACCTTTATTCAGTGGGGTTTTAACCTTTTACGTTAATTTGTAAGTGTTCAGACTGATTGTTCAATTTGATTTTACACTTTTTCAAAGTGGGGCAAGTCGGTAAACAAGATTGGGACGATATTTTTATAAAGTGGCGATATAGCGTGGGCCGATTGGCAAGTGGGGCGAGTTGACATTGTTTGATATCTACTCATCGTGTTTGGGGGTCAAAAAGGGTATACATCATATAGTAATATATAAAGTATATTGTTATGGTTGTGTGGCGTTCTAAACTAGATTTTATGAATTGTAAATGGTTTTTCGTCTAATCTAAAACAGCTGGGATGTAAAATAGTTATCCCAGTCGGACTTGGTGTGTCAGTGTTAGATCACCCTCTGGCCTCCGGCCATCGGGGTGATCTTACACTGACACACCGCGTCCTTATGGGATAACTATTAAAGAAAATCAGTTGGAAATTAATTGACTCGTCAGATCGGCACTTATCATAGATTACAGGGAATCGTGCCTAAATAAACATTTTCGTTTCAGTGTTAATTGCGGTCTTGACAGTTTCAGCCATTGTGTTTGTTATTAGTGTTGCAGTTGTTGTCGTTTGTCGATTGAGGTTAGTATGTCTATCTTATGGAAAACAAACGTGTTTACAACCAATCAATTCACGAAATTCATTATAATAATGATATGACCCATCAACAAGTGATAATTTTATGTAGACGTTTTGTACTTGTACTACCACGAAAGCGTAGAATCCTGAAAATCAATAAATGAATATTACGCACCTTCAAATTTGGTAATAAAAACACAAAAAAAAGTTGCAGTAACCAATTTAGGACGACATCGTTCGTCGTTTAGGACTGATTGAATATACACAAGAAATGGTTTGACGCTTAGCATTACATAGAAATAACATTAAAAATATTGACAAATGTACGAATATATAAAATATGGATTATTGAATATTGTAGATTCATTATTATTCGTTGGAAACTATTTTTCGTGGGTATTGTTGGTAAAGTTTAACCACGAATTCAAATATTCAACGAATAAAATAGTTTCAATAGGCTCTGTATACAGAGATTGACAAACCACAAAATCAAATATCCACGAATATGCAAGCATTTAGCAATCCACGAAAATTTATACCCACGAAAATAAATGAATCCACAGTAGTAGGTATGAAACATTGTTAGTCTTCTTCTACGTGTAGTTTCATTGAACACTTTCATTTAGAAAGTAAGGTTTTCTTTATTGCAAAGCATACATTATTAGGCTTTTTTATTTGTTTCAAATTTTATAAAATTTGGTGTACATTTGATACTCGTTGAACTTAGTCTGAATATCGAAAAAGTTATATTTAAACATCTGCATTAAAGAGTAAATAATGTCGACAATGAAAAGTACTAAGCCGCGGAAGGTACCTGTTTATATCAATTCATATGACCTTTGGAGTTTTTTTGAAATCATCTTGATAGATAACTAAATAGCATTTAGTATAATATATAATGTGTATTACGTTAAAGTAAATTCAGTGATCTCAATAATCAAGTTTGAGATCAAAGCTGCAATAAATTATTGCAGAATTATCCGTATACTGGACTTCTTATATGGGTAGCATATCGTTTCAAATTACAGACGCCAAGGACCATTTAGAAGTAAAACACTGAAATCTAGTGAAACGGTAGAAATGCACGAACCAAACTACCATGACTTTAACAACACTCATTACAATGGACCTACAACTTTGCATAGTAATACGGCATATGATACACATAATATTGAACGATCTAGAAATTCAGATCAAACTTTTCAGAATAAACAAAGCACATCAAATGATCAGTACAGTATTGTTATGAAATCAACCCCTGACACAACAGAATCTCGTCTTGACAGAAGAGAAGAAATGTCCTTCGACATTAAAGAAAACGAATATGATAGACTTAATGATATCAAAGATCGTGGTCGTAACGATTCGAACAATATTTATGATAGCAGTTCCGGGCTACGGGATAACGACGATCCCACATACAACACGACTTCTCAAATGAATATAAGAAGCAGAGATGGAACAGCCAATATTTATGACAGCACTTCCGGGTTACGTAATGAAAACGATCCTACATACAACACGCGTTCTAAAATTGATGATAAAAACAATTGCGACAATTCAGTATACGATCATGTCTAAATTATGTCAATGATCTATAATGATACGCCTAGTAACAGTAAATTATGCATTATTGGTTTCAATATGATTTGTAAGTAGGAATATTAATTGTCTTTATTATGCTGACATGAGAAGCAAGTTCAACATAAACAATGAATAGTAAGCTTATTTCTACAAACCCTTTTTTAAGCAGCCAGACTAACGCCTATTGTTCAAATAACTTGTCACAACGGTACTTTGTATGTACCATCAACATTATATTTAAGTATGTGTTAGAGACGCATGGACCTCTAACATATATCATATACTGCTTGTAGATCGGACCATTTAGACTTACTTACACTGCAGTTGTAATGATCGATGGAACAATCCGTTGATAATCTTTTTTTGTAAACAGAAAATATTTCAATTTGATCTTGTTTCGTTTTCTTTAGAAATGCATCATCATTATACGACGATTTCTTAAATATTGAAGTGAAATAATAATATAAGGATATGATTTATACGTAAAGTTAATCTTATCGGATTTCTCATTATTAAATGATACGACAAAAAGTTATATTGACTCATTGGACGTTCATTTATGGCATCAGTTTTCTTACTTTGAATGTATCGCTATGCATTAAGAAATATTTGCATCATTTTTTTTTTTAACTTAAATCATAAAATAAAAAGTTTTAAGAATTTTCATTATTTTTAACGTCTTGAAGTCTTGAAACGGAAATATGTCACAGCCTTTTTGATTACAAAAAGTCGAATCATCAAAATACTGACAATCTTATGTAGACAATGGTGGCTTAAAACTTGTTTTTTAGCTAGCTAAACCTCTCACTTTTATGACAGTTTTATTGACAACGATATGTGAACAAAAGAAACAGACAAAATAGGTAATAATGTCAAAAATAAGGGTAAAGCGGTCAACATTGTTTTAGTTTAATCACTATGAAAGGAAACAAATGAGTAACAACGAAGCACAAAATGCACATACAAGGCACATTAGCAAATCTAAAAGACAAGAATACAAAAATTTACGTAATTTATAAGTACAGAGCCATGTCATATTTATAAAAGAAAAAAAAAGAAAAAGAATATAGACAAAGCACATAAACAAAAATGAAAGACACGAATAAAACTTTCGTAAGTTTATTTAAATTAAAATCATTAAAGTCATTAAATAAAAGTGTTGTGAACTAGATATTTCTGTATTGGCCTTGTTAAAATATTCTCAATCAGCTTTATAGACCCGTGACTCTACGATTCTCCGGTCCAATACAGCTTACATCAAATCTATAATAGGGTAAATACATAAACATCCAGTAAATATAACTATATAACAAATTAAAGGATTTGCTTGTGGTTTTTTGTTTTGTTTTGGTAACGAAATTCTTTACAGCATATGATAGATAAAACAAGTATGACGAATGTTATCGAAAGTCAGTCTCTAAATGTTTTCATGATAAAGATGAACTTTATTCCTTATATTCCAATATCAATCTCTTACTAGTCTGTATAGGAGGGGAAAACATATATATTAAGTTTTAGATGCATGATTTTTTTTATTAGTTGTTAGTGACTTTGAACTAGCTGTCAGATAACCGGAGTACTCTCAGATCTGTTCCTAGTGTCTTTTTGTTGTCGGGATGTACAAGTACCCGGCAATGTCCACTTGTATTTTTGTCCATCTGGTGAGTTAGGCCTTTTTCAACTGAAAAGTTCGTTCTTATTTTGTACTGTTATACCACTGTCCCAGGTTAGGGGAGGGTAGGGATCCCGCTAACATGTTTAACCCCGCCACATTATGTATGTATGTGCCTGTCCCAAGTCGGAAGCCTGTAATTCAGTGGTTGTCGTTTGTTTTTGTGTTACATATTTGTATTGTTTTGCGTTCATTCTTTTTATATAAATAAGGCCGTTCGTTTTCTCGTTTGAATTGTTTTTCATTTTCATATCGGGGCCTTTTATAGCTGACCATGCGGTATGGGCTTTTCTCATTATTGAAGGCCGTACGGTGACCTATAAATGTTAATTTCTGTGTTATTTTGGTCTCTTGTGGACAGTTGTCTCATTGGCAATCATACAACATCTTCTTTTTTTATATATAAACATAATTTTTCAAATACAAAATCTCTTAAACATTGTCGAAGCATAGAAAATTTCAATATTGTAACAGAATTTCACGACCGATACCCGACGAATTGAAGTCATATACTGATTGATAAGCAGATACAAAGGGGTGTTATTATATGTTGACGTTTAGTTAGCAAGGAAATACATTGTATAAACAGAAATACATGTAATAAAGTAAGCCTGATTTAACTGTTATGTTTCCACTAATGAATGTGGTAGCTGCACTTACTTGTAGTCAATCTGGTGTAATTTGTTTTTTCAACTTTTCGGTGAAATGAACTTTTGATTTTGTTCTCAGTATTACGTCTTTCCATTTTTAATGACATACCTTTTGATTTTATTTTTATTTTGTATTTTTTTGCCGTATGAGATATTTTTTGTTTCATGACATATTGGAAAGAAGACACAACATGATACTATACACTGATGACGTGTTCAGCATCTCTATGTAAACAAATACTTATTTAATTGATATGTAGACCTTTGAATATTTTTTAAACAATTGGATATTCATTTTCAAGTATTTCTGTTCATGTTATGAACGAGATAGGCTCTTGTTTAATGATCTATGCCATTACATTCCACAAAACAACAAAAAAAAATACTGGTACATGTGTATATAATAAATAGATAACAGGCCATCCGTCGTTTTTCATATCTTGTACTTAAACAGAAATCCTGTAAAAAAAAACATCAAAATGAAAATTTCGATTGAGAAAGATGATTTATTAGTCGCAAAATCAAATTGTAAATCGAAACAGTTTAAAAAAGGTTCAATTGTTAATTAAGAATGTTAAATACAAGGAATTTTATTTTAAATCTTAAATTAAGCTAATAAAATAAACGGCAGTATACTGTCAAATGTGTTATATTATCCTTTCTCAAACCAATAATCAAAAACCTCTTTTCTTTTTATGCATATTGAAGTTACGTTTAAGTCATCCAATACTTCGGATATTATAATCTTATATCCGAATAGTTTTGTATTTTTAATTATCATTTGACAAGCATCAAAGTTTTAGAATTTCTTTAAAATCTTATCTTTTAATGCCTTTTCAACAAACAAAATGTCTTTACAAAACTGTACAATATATAATTCAAAATCAGCTTGGTTTGTCCATGTGTCCTCATATAAAATGTCGCTCAGTCATTGAACAGTGAACAATGACACCTACTTAATTCTGCTGAACGATAATGCATGTAGAAGCGTGTTCAATTTTTGGTATGCTAAGCTGGTACATACTTGTAGATATCATCTTAATATTTAAAACATAATCTAAGTAACGATGATCAAATTTGATGGTTTAGTCCAGATGTACCATTGATTCATTGTTTATAATTTAACAAAAAGTAAGGTTTCAGACTTTCTTTCAAGTCTTATCTATTACTGCTTTTTCAACAAACAAAACTATTGAGTACAATATGCAATTCAAAATCAGCTTGGTTTGTCCATGCGTCCTCATATAAAATGAAGTCGAGTTATTGTTCAGCAAACAATGACACCTACTTCATTCCAACTGTTGAACTATAATGAAGGGTAGATAAATATTCAATTTTTGGTATGTTAAGCTGTTACATGCTTGTAGATTGAAATCATCTAAATATTTAATACATAATCTATGTAATGATGATCAAATTTGATGGTTTAGTCCAGATGTACCATTGT
Source organism: Mytilus edulis (assembly GCF_963676685.1). NCBI lineage: Eukaryota > Metazoa > Mollusca > Bivalvia > Mytilida > Mytilidae > Mytilus > Mytilus edulis. The sequence goes on along the minus strand of NC_092355.1, from coordinate 48,185,646 downwards.
TTCATTGTATACGACCATTTAATTTGAAACTCAAGTAGATATAATCACAACATTCTATAAACTAACCTTTATATAGATTTACATCAGGTACGTACGCTTGTGCGATCCTATAAAATTCAGACTTAATACAAATTTAGTTTGCAAATGATTTTTGTGACTTGATTGTTTTCTAAATATGTTGGCGGTTTGTTTTTGATGCACTTTAGTGATCATGTTGTTCCTTTGATTTCCTCCTATAGTTGATGTGTTTCCCTCGGTTTTTGTTAAGATTTGTAACTTTGATTTATGACTTTTAAACACCGGTATACTACTGTTGCCTTTTTGCTTCGCATCGCGGTGTGGAGCTATTAGCTTCAGTAGACATACACGCCATCTTGAAATAATAACTGATCCCTGATTGGTTCCTTTATGATGCGACTGGGAATCAGCAACAGCCATTGGTTTAAATAAGATAAAGAATTACAGACTTTTCTCGTTCAGGATAAGTCATTAAAGCCGGAAAATTAACTACACAGCTACTTTTGTATAGGTACTATTTCTGAACCAAAAATCTGTAGTACTGGAAATTTACTATTTTATTACTTTAAAATTATTGTAATATTTGGGTACCTGAATTTTACAGTACTTGATTTGTACTTGAAATTTAAGTACTATGTACAGATTTTTTATTGCACGGCCACGTTTTCAGCATTTTGAAAGTTTGCATATCCAACTAAATGAGACATCACGTGACTTTTGTGACGTATTCTGGTCGCCATTTTGTATTATATTTCCCCATATAAAATGCATAGAAGCTTCAATAAAGTTTAATTTTCTCATAAACCTGACCAGTTTTCTAAGTTTTGCAAATCAATCCTTGATATTCAAACATATTTCTATCAAACAATGTTGGTCCTAACAGTTTAAGTTTTGATTAAAGTCGGTCATTTTAGACTTGTAAAAACATGCACTTTTCTCGTCATTTCTCCGTTGCCTCCATGCTAAATTACCGATACCAATGTCTACTTGTACAACAAATAAAGAAATTCCGTAGTACATTAAAAACAAACTTTGCAAATCGATTAAACATATATCTGGCGAAAAATACTACTTAAAACAGTTTAATTTCAAGTCAAAGTCGGTCAAATATCGATTTAAAAAATGGAATTTTTCGGGATTATTCAAAATGGCGGATGATGAATATCCCTTAATATGGAAATGTTGCATCAAATCAAGGATTTGTATAGTAAGACTTTCCTAGATTATATTAATATTTTCATGCAGAATATCTGATGTTTCTGTTCTTTTCTTTGGTGATATTTCGGTATGATTGATTTCAAATTTTTTTGATAAAAAAAATATTTTCAGTGTGACACGGGAACATTTATTTGACAGATATCCAGGATATACTGTTACCAGAAAATAGTTTACAATAAAATTAAAATAATTTTTTTCTCTTCTTTTGTTAAAGGTGTTTTTCTGTATATTTTATCTTTCTTTATAAATATATTTATACATCCCTTTTAGAACAAAAAATGTTTTCATCCCAAGAGAAAAAAACCAATGCCCGAAAATTAATATAGATAAATATTCTATACCTTTAAAATTTCATCCCTTTACAGAACAAGTGAACTCTGACTTGGACTTGGGTTGTAATGTTACATAACAATATAGTGTCAGGTAGACGTGTAAACCAAAATCAACCAGGTGACATTAAACATCCTGTGTGTACATGTATTACCAGAGTTTAAATTTTGCGATATACAAAAGTTTTCATAAATGTACAAATAAACTTTCTCTTAATTTCCCGTTTCAAACCAGAAGAAGTATCTATCTTAATAAACTTTAAGAAAATATGAATATTATGAAAATGTCTTTAAAATTTTTTTCGCTTAAAAGATTTTCAAATATTTTTATTTTTCCATAATTATTTTAAAGAAATATTATGATTCAAATTTTAATTCACATGGATATATAATATATATATTTTTTTATTTTATAGGAAATTCAACGAGATTTCATTGCATATGATTATTTTTTTTTTATTCAATGCTTTAAGCTAAATCCAGGCATTCAATGAATCGATATAAAGTTTAACATTTGTAAAACATATTTTATTGTTTACATTTCAACAGAGACCTATAATACGATTGCTTTGATTTCAACAATATTGTATACTCTATAATATCTATCGACAGAGTTATCGGTCCGGATTAGGACTGATATAGTTGGGTATGGTCTTTTTCAAATCTCATAAAGTTATGATGTTCAAACATGGATTTTCCGCATACTGTGATCATTGCTGGTATTATTTTTGTACCAATATTTTAATTACAAATCAAGTACTGGAAAATACAAGTACCTAAATATTACAATTATTCTAAATTAAAGAAATAGTACTAAATATTAAAAGTATTTTCAGTACTACAGATTTTAAGTACAAAAATAGTACCTATGCAAAAGTGTATATCAGTTCTGATCAACTGTCATTAATTCATGTTCGTTATTATGCATACATTGTACTTGTTTACCTCTATTTGTATTCTATCGAAAAATAATGATATAAATATGTTTCTAACTTTTAGTACAATTTGTTTCCCTGTCTTTTAACAAGGCTATCTCTCATTTCTATAGCATGTTGAAATTATTTTTCTTTCGTAAAATAATTTTCCTCCGGTCAGAGAATTGTTGTTAACCTAAAATCAGAAGAAAACAATAACATAACTTGCAAAATTCAAACATTCTAATTGTAATGAACATTCAGTTTATTGCCACATCAACAATGAATCTATATTTGTCGTCATTCATTGCAAATAACAAGTTAAATTTTGAAATAACCTGTCAAAGCTTTAAAAAATAAAGTAAATGGAAAAAATGTACTTTCAAACATAACAAGGTTAAACAATTTTAGTTGCTATCCATATTCCACGCACAAAACCCGTTCATTTTCACTTACAGTCAATCTACATTCAAACGTCGGCAACTTGTATTGCAATTTTTCAAAGGTTATCTTGTCAACTATACACGTAGACAATTATTCATTCATTATCACAATTTAAGATGTTGGTCAAAGATCGTAAAAGAGGGACGAAAGATACCAGAGGGATAGTCAAAATCATAAATCGAAAATAAACTGACAACGCCATGGCTAAATATGAAAAAGACAAATAGACAAACAACAGTACACATGACACAACAAAAAACTAAAGAATAAGCCACACGAACCTCATAAAATACAGTATGCGGTGCTCAGAGACTGAAAATAAGTAAATTATCATTGATGTGAAACAGTAATTTGACCATCAATCAGTATGCATTGGGAACAGTTGGTAAAATGAAGTAAAATCTATTGATGAATTTGCACTATACAAGATCGAATTTTTTTATTATTTTTTCATCATTTATAATTGAATACGTAAGTCAGATATTTTTTTAAATGATCGATACCCATAATTAAAACTACGTTGTGTACAGATACTCCGAAAATCAATTGAAAACAATATGTCACAAAGTTATATCAGTTTCAAACAAGATGAGATGGAATGCAGTAGGACTTTGCACTGAGTTTAAAATGTTCACGCTATTAAAAGAGTCGTTCGTATGGATGGTAAAAAACGTAACCGTTACAGTATTATTTCTGTGTCTGCCTGCTACACTGTTGTTTTCGTACATCAGTCTTGTTTATGTTAATGTAAACAATGCTATCGCAGTTCAATTATGCGACGAATTATGTTGTCCTGGAATTGAATCTAAACCTGAGAATTGCTCTACTGAAACATTGCAATTTCTAGTGGATACTGAAAACTGTAGAGTTCCGAATGTGGATCTTTTCGATAAAAGTATAAAACATCTCCTTAATTTAAAATCGAGACACTATAGTTGCGACGATCATCAAGTTGTTACATATATCAAAGGAAACACATTGTTTCTGAATCAAACGAAACAGTCAAAACGTTTATCTTTCTGTCGTTTGGAGGCCATATATAGGAAAGGAAATTCTTTTAAATTTGGCGAGGAAAGTCAAGCATTCAATAGCTCTATTGAAATCAAAGACGAATTTATAAAAGTTAAGTGCTACAATTTTTCTGGATCTGTCATGGCTGAAAATTACCATATGCATTTCATTATGAAATATACAAAAAACGAAAAAAGCAATTATAGCAACCACCAGGTTAATGATACAAAAAACAATGAAACTCAAAATCCTTTATTCAAAATTGGTATAAAGTCTAATGTATTATCGCGTCAAAGTCGACAATTTGAAATAAAAGATCGTTTAAATATTTTACTGTTAATGATTGACTCGACCTCACGGATTAATTCTTTGCGATATTTACCAAAGACTCGACAATATCTTATAGAAACTCTAGGAGCAGTGGAAATGATGGGATACAACAAACTTGCAGATAATACAATGGTTAACATGGTACCGTTTCTGACTGGTGATTACTATGAAAATCAACCATGCCTTAAAAGTAAACATGGAGTGGATAATTGCACCTTCATTTGGCAAAATTATTCACAGTCGGGATATTTAACTCATTTAGGCGAAGATTGGCCTTGGGCTGGAACGTTCCATTTCGCTCTTAAAGGGTTTAAACGCCAACCAACTGATTATGATGACAGACCATTTCATGTAGCAAATGAGAAAGGTTCTAAGTGGATGACGGACACATGCTTTCATGGTAAGTCGTCATCTGAAACACTTCATCAGAGAATATATGACTTAGCATACAACTTACGGAATAAACATTATTTTTCGCTTCCAACTCATTCTAGAATGACTCATAACTATCTAGAAGCTCTCAGAAATGTAGATAACATGACATTTAACACATTCAAAAAATTATATGAGAATAATCTACTCAATAATACATTCCTAGCATTCTTTGGAGATCATGGCATGAGGTTTGGGAAAGTAAGGATGACATTTGTTGGTCAATTGGAAGAGAGGCTTCCCATGATGTTTATATATGTCCCAGAATGGTTCAAAACAAAATTCAGTGGCTTATTTAATACTCTTAAAACAAATTCTAGACGGCTCACGACACACTTTGATATGTTTTCGACTTTGCAGCATTTGTTAAACCTTGATAACGAAAGAACACATAGATATGGGAAGTCATTATTTCATGAGATACCACGTGAGAGGACATGTGAGGATGCTGGAGTTCGTCCGCACTGGTGCACGTGCAATTATCATTTATCAGCTACGGATAATAGTACAACAAGAAACGATCTAGCCTCCATTTTCATTCAACATTTAAATACATTGCTGAAAAATCACACACATAAATGTTCAACATTAACGTTAAAGTCAATAATATCCTCTATAAAACTACTGCCCCGTAAAATAGAGCATATAGAACACAGAGTAGTTATTGAAGCGGAACCAGGAGATGGTATTTTTGAAGCAACTATGAGATGTGACAGAAACTGTTCGACTTATAATGTAATAGGTGACGTCAGTCGAGTTAATAAATATGGAACAAGCACAAACTGTGTGAAAGACAATACATTGCGCAAAATATGTCACTGTATTAATACTGCCAATCGATGATAGGTTTAGTCTTGTATGATTTTTAATTTTAGTTTCTTGTGTTTAATTTGGGGTTTAGTATGACGTCCATTATCAATGAACTACAAATGTAGTATATATATATTTGTATAGGGGCCAGCTGAAGGACGCCTCCGGGTGCGGGAGTTTCTCGCGGCATTGAAGACATATTGGTGACCTTCTGCTGTTGTTTGTTCTATGGTCGGGTTGTTGTCTCTTTGACAGATTCCCCATTTTCATTCTCAATTTTATTGTACTTAATAAATACATCAAAAACATTCAACGCTTACTATCATATTCATTCTAATGAAACTCAGGCGTATAATCAATTATATTAATCTGACCTTGATTTTATATTCATGGTTCATTGGTCCATGTTATTTGATTCTTGTTTGGTATGTTTTTCAGATACTATAAGGAATAAATTAACTATATTTGTTTTATGGAATGATTGTAATGTATAGATATTTGGCTGTTCGGTATCATCTGACCTTGACTTTGTTTTGATGGTTTATTGGTTAATGTTAAATATCTCAGAATTGGTCTATTTTCAGATACGATGATAAAGGTATAGTTAAACTGTATAATATTTATGTACGTTTTGGCAACAAAGTTTATAGACAGGTTGTAGGTATCCCCATGGGCACTAATTGTGTCCCTTTAATAGCAGACTTGTTTTTGTACTGTTACGAATCACAGTTTATGACTAATCTCAGTAAAGTATCTTGATGATATTTTTTTTGTTAATTAATCAAGAATTTTCTCAATATACTGCTGAAATTTACCCCAAGGAACTTACTTTAAATAAATCAAATGTATTCGGTAATAACTGTTCTTTCCTGGATTTAGATATTTCGATTTTAAACAGGAAACTCCACACTAAAATTTACGACAAAAGAGACGTTTTTCGTTCCCTATTGTTAATTTTCCATTTTTAGATGGTGATGTTCCTTTGGCACCATCTTACGGTGTTTATATTTCAAAACTTGTTCGCTATGCCCGTGTCTGTTGCGACGTTTTTGATTTTAACGAACGCAACCTATGTATTACTGGTAAATTATTAAACCAGGGATATCGTTGCCATAAATTACTTAAAACCTTTACTAAATTTTTCCATAGATATAAAGATTTGGTTTTGAAGTTTGGTTGTACCTGTAGAAAACTTATTTCAAACGGGATAGCACATCCTCATTTTTACGGAAATGTTGTTAACCGTGCCCGGAAATTTAGAAATGATCCATGTAAACTTGTCGCTCCTTTAAATAAACTTATTCTAAAAGGTTACCTATTCAACACTGTAATAAGATCATTGAATATTGTTTTTATTGGTATAAATATTGATTTTGTTATCAGTAAATAAAAAGCTAACTAAATATTACACGTATTTTATATACATATTCATGGATCTACAATATGTCGATACCTGTAACTTGGCATTACACAAGATCATGTTTTTCTCTGGCTGTTTATGACGTCTTTACACTAGATCCATAGGATGTTGGATGTGTACGGAATGATAGTTTAGTCTTAGATGCATGATTTTTTTATTAGTTGTTAGTGGCTTTGAACTAGCTGTCAGATAACTGCAAGTACTCTCAGATCTGTTCATTGCGTCTTTTTGTGTCGGGATGTATAAGTACCCGGCCACGTCCACTTGTATTTTTGTCCATCTGATGAGTTAAACCTTTTTCAACTGATTTTTATAGTTCGTTCTTATGTTGTACTGTTATACCACTGTCCCAGATTAGGGGGATAGTTGGGATCCCGCTAATATGTTTAACCCCGCCACATTATTTATGTATGTGCCTGTCCCAAGTCAGGAGCCTGTAATTCAGTGGTTGTCGTATGTTTATGTGTTACATATTTGTTTTTCGTTCATTTTTTTACATAAATAAGGCCGTTAGTTTATTCGTTTGAATTGTTTTACATTGTCTTATCGGGGCCTATTATAGCTGATTATACGGTATGGGCTTTGCTCATTGTTGAAGGCTGTACGGTGACCTATAGTTGTTAATGTCTGTGTCATTTTGGTCTTTTGTGAACAGTTGTCTCATTGGCAATCATACCACATCTTCTTTTTTATATTTAATGTACAAAACATTATAAGGCGCGCAAATTATATAAGGTTTGTTTCTCAGATACAGTTGTTTCTTCAATACAGCAAGAAAAAATCCCGCACCCAAACTTAGTGCTTCAGCTGGCATATATAAACAAAAATATGGACTAGTTCAGTGATAATGGACGTCATACTAAACTTTACAGTTGTTTCTCGTTTTTCGTTTTTTATATAGATTAGACCGTTGGTTTTCCCGTTTGAAAGGTTTTACACTAGTAATTTTGGGGACCCTTTATAGCTTGCTGTTCGTTGTGAGCCTAAGATATGTGTTGAATCCCGTACCTTGAACTATAATGGTTTACTTTTATAAATTGTGACTTAGATGGAGAGTTTTCTCATTTACACTCATACCACCTCTTCCTTTATCTATCCAAAGTATGTACAAGAAACTAAAATTAAAAATCATACAAGACCAACAAAGGCCAGAGGCTCCTGCCCTTTGATAGGCACAAAAATGCGGCGGATTTAAACATGTTTTGTGAGATCTCAACCCTCCTTTTATACCTCTAGCCAATGCAGATAAAAAAAAAAACACACACATACAGAAATACCGACAGTAAAGAAGCCCGTGTCCGTTGTCAGAATAGGTAACAAATGAAACTTAACAAAATGACAATGATACATAAAATAACAAGGACTACTAGCAGTTTCTGACATGCCAGCTCCACACCTCAATTAAACTGATTGAAAGATTATGGTTTAATCATATGAATGTCAAGCACAATCCTTCCCGTTAGGGGTTGAGTATCATACCATCATAAAAATGTATGAGAAGAATATAACCCGTATTTGTATGAGCTATGGTGTACATGTATATAGTTGTCTCTTTGGCAATCGCATCGATCGCGGTCAATCGGGCCACAAGGTTTTGAATAAATGATACCCCAAAACGGACCATATTTGGTAAAAATGGATCATAATTGTTTCGTTTGTTTTCAAAATATTCCACTGAGGAATTTCATTGACTATAATTCCTAAATTGTTTCGATAATGAATACGAACAACATACTGTAAAATTTTATAATGAAATCGATGAAAAATAGATACTTTAAGTGACATCTTGTCCTCTCTTCTATTAATCAGAATGAAACTATAACTTGACCTGAAACATACCGCGCACAAGTACGTCCATTATTCATAGTTCATTATTCATTATTCAATAATGAATAATGGAATAGTTCACTATTCACTATTCAATATTAAAAAATGAATAATGAATAATGAAATAGTTTAAACATTTGTATACAACGCTTAAAAATTTAAATCATAATAAGCATACTGTTCTATGTCGGGAGCTAGTTATTCAGTGATTGTCGTTTATTGGTCTGTTTATCGTTTTGTTATAGTCATGTTGGGCCTTTTATAGTTTGCTTTTTGGTGTGAGCCAACGCTCCGTGATGAAGACCGTATTATAACCAATAATTAAAATTGAGAATGAAAATGGGGAATGTGCCAAAGAGACAACAACCCGACCATAGAAAAAAAACAACAGCAGAAGGTCACCAACAGGTCTTCAATGAAGCGAAAAATTCACGCACCCGGAGGCGTCCTTCAGCTGGCCCCTAAACAAATATATACTAGTTCAGTGATAATGAACGCCATACTAATTTCCAAATTGTACACAAGAAACTAAATTTTAAATAATACAAGACTAACAAAGGCCAGAGGCTCCTGACTTGGGACAGGCGCAAAAATGCGGCGGGGTTAAACATGTTTGTGAGATCTTAACACTCCCCTTATACATCTAGCCAATGTAGAAAAGTAAACGCATAACAATACGCACATTAAAATTCAGTTCAAGAGAAGTCCGAGTCTGATGTCAGAAGATGTAACCAAAGAAAATAAACAAAATGACAATAATACATAAATAACAACAGACTACTAGCAGTTAACCGACATGCCAGCTCCAGACTTCAATTAAACTGACTGAAAGATTATGATTTCATCATATGAACATCAGGCACAATCCTTCCCGTTAGGGGTTTAGTATCATACCATCATAACATATATGAGAAGAACATAACCCGTGTCATGCCAACAACTGGTTTTTGAATAAATGTGTTTAGTTCCGATGCAAAGACCCTATAAGTGAATCAATATTAACGCCAAAATATGCAATCTTTAATGACCTAACAACAGTATCGTAACTATATCCCCTCTTAATAAGTCTATTCAAAGGTTTTGTTAGTTTTTGAGGTGAATACTGACACCTTTGTGCTTTATAAAGAATATTTCCATAAAAAATGGATGTGAAATACCTGAACGTATAAGAAGTCTGCATGTTGAGCTATATTTACGAATGATGTCCTTATACCGATGATAAAATTTGGTAAATGTTTTGACTAGTTTGTGATATCAAAAACGCTGGTGTAATAATTTTTCAGTAAAACATAAATTTCTCTCGATTGTTAACTTTTAATAAATTATAACTTGGATGGAGAGCTGTCTCATTGGCACTCATATTGCATCTTCTGCTTTATATATGTACCCAGTTTTATCTTTATTTGATCACAACTTCATGGTGAATTTCTTAGACTGAACACACCGTCACATTTCAATAACGAACAGTACATTTTGGGTCAAAACCGTACTTAATCATGATCAAACAAAGTCATCTTTAATGAAAAAAAAACAACAACAATAAAACAACTTGTACGTGTATTCAGTTTTCAGTGGATTTGACTTACTCTACACTTTTACAATGATACCTTTTAAGAAACCACATAATTCATTGAAGTTGGTGACACTAAAACTTCATCATAAACTATAACCAAAACATTTACAATAAACAGAGACGGACGGATGAACAAACGTAAAGACTTTTAAATATAATGACCATCTCTATCGTCGAACAGGGTAAGAAAATCAAAGTCGTGAATTGAGTAACATGTCAGTCTTGAGTAAATCAACATAAACAAAATCTTGAGATTATTAGACATAAAGTATAATGCATTAGAGCAAAAAGTACTTTTTTTTATATTTTTTAAAAGAAAACAGGTAAAGCCATAGTATCAAAGTCTACATAAGTTCGATAGTTTCCTCGCTCTTTTGCCAAGTCTGTTTCAAACCGTTCCAATAAACTCTGATATAAAGTGGAGGCTTCCAACGCATTTGTTGGTAAACCAAGTGTCTCACGAAATAAACGTAACTTCTTCGGTATTCCTGTCAGGAGTTGATACAAATGCAGTGATGAATATTTCCTTGTATTCTAGCCCCATTTCAAAAGAAAACCTTATGCATTTCTCCAATCTGTCACTTTAAAAAGGAGACATTGAAGACCCGAACCATGTGTAAGACAAAGAACTTAACACACACTATATTATTTTGTGCGCAAAATATATTTAATTTGTGCGCACAATATATTTAAGTTGTGCGCACAATATATTTAAATTGTGAGTACAATATATTATTTTGTGCGCACACTATATTATTGTGTGCGCACAATTTATTTAAGTTGTGCGCACAATATATTTTTTTGCTTTGCATGTCCCTAGCAGGACTCCGTAGTTTTGAGGTTGAAAAACACGCATTCAATTTGTCACAATTAAATCAATCATTCAAACCTTCATTAACTCGCTAACTCAAAAAATATGGTGGAACATATGTAATTCTAAAACTGTTCATGTTGGCTGTTAATAAACTTTTACATTTATACCTAGTGATAATTTTCAGTATTTTACTAGGATACATGTATGAAAATCCGTATATACGTTAAAACTTACTAATATTTGATAGTGGTAAATGACTTCTATGATCCATCGTCTCAAGAATTACAGATTTAAATGATACGCCAATCGAATGGTTATATATATGACAATACTTTTTTGTTATAGTCATTATGAGTTAGATTTATTCATATAACAAATAGAATGTTATTGTCCTGATTAAATGGGAAATATTTGCAACTGGAAGCAAATCACCGATTTCGACTCATTTAAAATCACCCACTTATTGACGATCCAAAATACCTTTCAACAGTATTTCAATGGTCTTGAATAGAGAGTTGAAAGAGACCGTTTATCGAAACCAAACTAACAGTGCCATAGCCAAAATAATAAAAGCAGTCAAAAGACATTCAGTAGACAAAACACAACATTTAAACTAAGACTGGGCAACACGATCGCATACAAATCCAGGGGTTGATATCAAGTTCTAGGTAAGCATATCCTGTTCCACATGCTGAGTGGTTAGTATGAGGTTACAATGTTTATTTCATTATTCTAAATAACGTTATTGTTTTCTTATATTTAAAATAAAGAGAGGTCGAAGATACCAAGGGAACAATCAAAATCATAATACTATGAAATACAGACAATATTGTTGCAAAAATAAAACTACAAAAACTAAGCGGCGATCTCAGCGTGATCGGTCACGGCTCATAAAAAGTAAACTTTAGGTGATAAGTCCTGCATTCGATAAACAGATGACATGATTGTGTTCACATGTTGCTATCGTTAGAATACTTCAAAAAATGGTTCAAGTTTAATAACTCCCCTACAACTAATCTTATCAAAATGGCGATATAATATGGTTAACTACACATGATAGCAAACAAAAGTACCAAGAATGAAGGCATGTCAAGAAATCCTCGCTCAAAACTCCGATGGATCTCCTACGGTACTGTCTTTTAGAACACAGTCATATATATACCACATGTGCAATAAAAATCATCCGTGAAATTTGCTCTATGGGATCTTTTCAAAATTTCAACGGAGGCAATTTCTTGGCCTGGCTTTCTGTGAGATAGTTACAGAGGAGGGACAATCACAATATGTACATGTATACACTAACTTTTAGAATAGTCCCATAACTCCCCATAAAAGTGGTCGGATCAAAATTATTCTACAATGTGGTCATGTTCACAAAAACACAATCCTTCAAATTAGGAAAAACTTTAATTAAAACGGTATCAAATGAGATGCGTTCGAAACTAACGTAAAGGTGTTATTTTTACAACAACCTATCATAGTTTGCAAGCGCACACCAAACAGTGACAGGATAGTCAACCTTATGACGGTGGTCACTTAGAGGTAGAAGTAGAAGTATCAAATAGTCAAAGCTTCATAACTCTTGAATAGGAATAGGAACATTCAGTAGACAAAACACAGCATTCAGTAGACAAAACACAACATTTAAAACTAAAGACTGGGAAAAACGATCGCATACAAACCCCGATGTGTAGTTGTGTAGTTGACCATATTAAAAATCAATTCCAAATGTTGGGAAATTTGGTCTTCCTCACATGGTGGAAAACAAAGAGAGTTTTGTGTGAAATGGTCTCAAATAGTTATCATAAAGTGTTAGGATTATAATTTAATACGCCAGACGCGCAAAGTCGCGTTTACAATATTGCATAAAACAGGTAAGGCCCAATAACTCTCATCTCGCTCAACAAAACAATACTATGTAATTACTGAATTTAAGAATACTTTTTTTAGTTTCACAAAGACAGTTCAAGGATTTAGATAAAGAAGCCACGAGTATGCTCGATCTTTTCACATTTGATGTTCCCTTGTACATTTATCAAATGGCACGGTATGTACAAGACTATTTCAAACAGTATTCTTGACCTGGGTAAACATGAAATTTGAAGTAACTGCACTTGAAGCATACCCGTGTTTTGTGAAGCGTAAAATTCCAATCATCTATAATTCTATATGTACCTTAACTATATGTCATACTTACTACAATACATTATAGTATAGGTTATGCTTGTAATTGTTTGAGGTGTATGGTGACATATAATTGCTTAAGTGAACGTCATTTGACCCTGGCCGATTGTTGTACCAATGACCAATTCCTTATTTTTATTCTAGCTAGGAAGCTACCATCTCATCCGGCATCTTTTTTACTCAAAATTCCTGTCCTGCCTTTTTTCAAAACTCATTTTAGTTTAAACAGTATTTATTAATGGAAAATCACAAGATAAAATATTACAATGTTACATAAAGTTCAAATACGGGATTCGAAAACAAGTTTGGAAAACTTATATAAATTCGTCTCCCACATCTTAGCCCCGCGCCGCCCCTCCAACCCCCATCCCACACTTTTCCCCTCGAAAAAAATTCAAATGGTAAAGAATATGTAAGCAAGTGTGAGGTATTCCAAATCATATATACGCAAAAGTTCGCAATTGTTTTATAGTAAACGAAATATGCACAGTGTTTTTTTTATGCAAACAAAATCAGTTAATAATGATTTGAATTACAATGTCTGCCCCAAGAATACAATATTTTTTTCACAATGTATAAGAGTTGTTCAAAAGATATAAGGAAGCTCTTTTTAAACTTTAAGATTATTTAATTGAAATGAATATTTAATCTTTTTGATCTACAGGTTTCACAAACTCATGCCTAAAAAAATTTACACACGTAATAGTATACGGAAGATGAAAAGACTAAAAAAGATAATTAAAATCTTGTACCAAGTACAGTCTATTCAAATATTTATGTTGTCCGGGTTCTTTGCTAAATTTACCTTTTATACATGAAAAATCGATGTTCTTACTACATCAGTACATGAACTAAGTACTCGCACATTTAATTTAAATACTTTATCAGATATACTCAACATCTAAATAAAAGCAACACTTAATTGTTATTACCATAATCATTATTATAACAAACTTGTCGATTCAAATGATAATATAAGATAATGTTTACTCTAGCCACAGCATCATTTTGGAACATTTTGAAAAATTTAAGGTAATCACCTTTCTGTTTTTGTTTCGATTTTCTCCCTATTAGTTACATATTTTAGATGTAACAAAGAGATTTTTAGTAATAAATAAACATACAGAAGGGTGTTTAACTTTAAAGGTCGCAGCTAGCCGGCAGATTTCATTTTTTAACAACTAAAACCAAGGGGGAAAAATTATAACAAGATGCTTTGGTTTTTGTCGCGTCATTTTAATTGTATGCTTAAGGATGTCCTCTACACTGTTTAAAAATAACAAGCCTTTTAAAAGACTTTTATGAATTGAAGGTATATTAATAAAGAAAACAATAAAAGCAGAAAAGGTGGAGGTTCCGGGTGCTTGTTTTCGAGATATAAGCCATAGAAAATTTTGAGGGAAATAATTCTCTCTAGATTTTTCATATATTTTAAAATTGGCATCTTTTTAAGCCCCATTTATGGGCATTGTGTTTTCTGGTCTGTGCGTCCGATCGTTCGTTCGACCGTCCGTACGTTCGTTTATCCGTCTGTTCGTTTGTCCGTCTGTCCGGCTTCGGGTTAAAGTTTTTGGTCGAGGTAGTTTTTGATGAAGTTGAAGTCCAATCAACTTGAAACTTAGTTCACATGTTCTTTATGATATGATCGTTCTAATTTTAATGCCAAATTAGAGATCGTTTTAACCCCATTTTCACTGTTCACTGAACATAGAAGATGATAGGGCTGATGGGGCATCCGTGTACTGGGGACACATTCTTGTTTTATTTCAAAACTGCGAAAAAATAACAAGGATTTTATAAGATTTTGAGATACGACTTTTTGAACTTTATGTGATAAAATTATGAAAATAAAAGTAAGAATAAGTGGGCAATTTTTTTTAATAGCAATACATGAATCTGAAAATCTGGCAAAAATTCAAAAAAGGGAGGAGCAAACATCCTTTAATAAGCAGTCAGTTTCTGCAACAGCATCTCAAAATGATGTCATCGTTATTTGCGGCATTCTACAAAATAAACACACTAGAAAGTTGGTATAAAAAAAGGTTCAATAAATTTACAATTGAAATACATGCACTGTAGAAAGTGTAAATCATAATAAAGAAATTGTTAGCCTATCATTTCTAGGCCTTTTATATCTGACTATGCGGTGTTATTTTCTGTGTCATTTGGTCTCGTCTCATTAGCAATCCTACCACATCCTCTTTTTGGCTCACCTGGCCCAAAGGGCCAAGTGAGCTTTTCTAATCACTTGGCGTCTGGCGTCCGGCGTCGTCCGTCGTCGTCCGTCGTCGTCCTGCGTTAACTTTAACAAAATTCATCTCCCCTGAAACTACTGGGCCAAATTTAACCAAACTAGGCCACAATAATCATTTGGGTATCTAGTTTGAAAATTGTGTCCAGTGACCCGGACAACCAACCAAGAAGGCCGCCATGGCTAAAAATAGAACATAGGGGTAAAATGTGGATTATGGCTTATATCTCTGAAACAAAAGCATTTAGAGCAAATCTGATATGGGGAAAAAATTGTTCACAGGTCAAAATCTATCTACCCTGAAAATTTCAGATAAATCGGACAACCCGTTGTTGGGTTGCTGCCTCTGAATTGGTAATTTTAAGAAAATTTTGCCGTTTTTGGTTATTATCTTGAATATTATTATAGATAGAGATAAACTGTAAACAGCAATAATGTTTAGCAAAGTAAGATTTACAAATAAGTCTACATGACCGAAATGGTCAGTTGACCCCTTTAGGAGTTATTGCCCTTTATAGTAAATGTTTAACCATTTTTCGTAAATCTTAGAAATCTTTTACAAAAATCTTCTCCTCTGAAAATGCTGGACCAAATTAATCCAAACTTGGACACAGTCATCTTTGGGGTATCTAGTTTAAAAAATGTGTCCGGTGACCCGGCCAACTAACCAAGATATATAACTCAAAAACCAAAGCATTAGAGCAAATCTGACAAGGGGTGAAATTGTTTATAAGGTCAAGATCTATCTGCCCTGAAATTTTCAGATGAATCGGACAACCCTTTGTTGGGTTACTGCCTCTGAATTGGTAATTTTAGGGAAATTTTGCCGTTTTTGGTTATTATCTTGAATATGATTATATGTATAGATAAAGATAAACTGTAAACAGCAATAATGTTCAGCAAGTAAGATTTACAAATAAGTCAACATGACCGAAATGGTCAATTGACCCCCTAAGAAGTTATTGTCCTTTATCATGTTTATAGTCAATTTTTAACAATTTTCATAAAATTTGTAAATTTTTATTAACATTTTCCACTGAAACTCCTGGGCCAAGTTCATTATAAATAGAGATAATTGTAAGCAGCAAGACTGTTTAGTAAAGTAAGATGTACAAACATATCACCATCACCAAAACACAATTTTGTCATGACTCCATCTGCTTCCTTTGTTTAATATTCACATAGACCAAGGTGAGCGACACAGGCTCTTTAGAGCCTCTAGTTTATATTTAATTGGCAATTACACATTTCCTCAGAAGTGTAAAAAAATAACACACATTCAAATATTGCAAACCAAGGATGAAAAATATTTCAAATTACTTGTATAAAGCAGTGCTGTTTTCTTGCTGATGAGTATAGATTATACATATATTTTGCGGTGTTCTATAAATATGTTATAAACTTTGTTAGCCTTCACAGGTGATACATAAGTAACCTTTGTACATAAAATGGACATTTCACTATTTATATATTTCCTTGCTCTCTACGTCCTCAATGTAAGTGAAGCTGCATCTTCAACAGAGCCGCCATGTGTTCCGGATACATCACATAGGGATAGTTGGCGGAAAGAGGATTTTCCAAACCCTCAGATTAACATTGATAAATGTGGGAGGAATTGTAAAAAGTCGTGGATTTGTGACCCGAGTCATATTTTATCAACATCGGCAGGTATATAGTACTGATTTTATTAAACTAAGTGTACAAGCTTACTTGAACAAAAATATATGATATCAAATTTTGTTTAATGTGCATTTTTTGATATTCAAGATTTTGTGCTTTTTTTTTTTTTTTAAATTCAATACAAACTTTAATACATGGTTTTTTTAAAAGAAACTTGACCACTCATATACCATGGTATAACACACCGAGAGTGGAACAATTTTTCGAACGTCCAATTGTTAGTTTTTTTTTAATATTCTTATGCTTTCAGTGAATGATAATGAAATATAACTACATTTTTTATGTATGACCTCAGAAATGTAACTTCAATTTATGTGCATACAGTTTTTTATTGTATATATATATAGTATGAACTTAGTGATACGTGTACTAGCCCTAAAGCTTGTTAGTCTCCACATTTAATAAGTTATATTTTTATAACACACATTCTTTACTAAATCATCCACATCTGGAAATTGTAAATCTTTCAGGTGATGAGTTAGACGAGCTTATAGAGAGAGTCTCAAGATCCGGTAAATGTAGCTGTTCCAATTGTTCCTACCCAGATGGTTACAATATCGCTGTTGCTATGGTTCCGTCTATGAGTTATTCTGGGTTTGTACTATAGTATGAGATAGATGGCACTTTTGTTATCCATTCTCTTCGAATTCATCATTATAGAGGTCAATGTGACGGACGATTAATTCCATGTCAGTAACCACTATGCAACCGGAAAAAAAATTGTTTAAAATATACCACTGTCTATGTTATCTCCATCTTATGCTCGAAATAAACTATATGTAATGCAAAAAAAATATTACCAATGAGAGCAACAATAAAAAATCAACAGGATTTATACGTAACAGCTACAACTGTATAAGATCAGTTTTGCTTAAGCGCTCAAGTGTTAGTGTGTCTGCAAAGAACTGGAAATTTGAACACAAAACTTTTTAGGAATAATCTTTGAGTTCTTGCAAAAATTGAAGTAACGTATAAAGACAAATATAATGGGACTTAACGTCCTTGCTTCATCGTTGACATTTAACTCACGTAACATTTTTTTTAAATATTCAATAAATTTATTTTTTTACTTTAAGAAAGTTATTTTAGTTTGTGATATTACAGAACCAGAGCTGCGGCACAAAGTTTTGCACACTATCTCAGAGTGAGTTGGGACTTTGAGCAATGTGACAACAATGTAGTTATATTTATATCACGGGACGATAGAAAGGTAAGAAATAGTAAGTCAAATTTGTTTGCTCACTCGGCCAAATGCCATTGTAAGCTTTTGTCATCTCTGTGCTTGTCGTACGTATTTTAGTAATTATCAAAATCTTCTTGAAAACAGCTTAACAGAATGAAACCAACCTTTCAAGATATGTTCGTGTGAAGGGTCTTACCAACTGTTTTACTTTGATGCCGAGCGAAAAATTGATATGGCCTTCAAAGGAAAAAAATGTTCTAATCGAAAAGCACAGCAATGACATTTACTATTTATTGAACAAATTAAATCCAAGTGAACAATTTGGCTCCAATAGAAGCCTTTGTTTTATTTTATCTACACATGGTCTGGTTTTATCAAGTCGATTTCTGATATTTATGTTGTGATATTAATAAAAGATTAGGGAGTAATTAATTCGAGGTCAAGAATAAAGTCAATACTCGTGTATTGATAGAAATATAGGACATTGCGATACAATCTATATTTAAGAACAGAGGAAACAATGAAAACAAATCATGAAATGTTTGGCAGAAGGTACTTTCAGTTTTTGTTTTACTTTGGTTATGATCTATACAAAAACATATATTTTCTATTTTCTTCATCCGAATGAACTATTCAAATGAACTACTCCAGGGAGCCTCTAGTTTTATGTGAAATGTATAACTTGTGTAGATGTTGTTATGATATTTAGAATAGGGAGTAATTGACTCAATGTGTGTGTGTATAGAACTTTAACCAACAGTTTGGTGTACTCAGTGATGGTAATGACATTATTTCACTATTGACAATGTATTAATTTTCGTTGGGGGCGAATCGACCTTTTCTATTTATTGATATAATTCCTTACAATTGATTTTTTTTGTCATTTACTCAGTTCAAAGTTACTAGTATACATACACTATTGATGTGCTGCTGTATGCGTATCTTAGTTGTCCTTTACATGTTATGTAGGTATACACACAATCAAAGTGTTTTGCTCTGTGTATATCTTGAATAGATATATTATTTACTTTCCATGTAGGTATACACAGAATCTGGACAAACAGCGTATAAGATCTTAACAACAGAGTGTACAGAGGAAGTCTATAATAGAGTGAAACCCAAGTTATCAGAAGGAAGATATAATAGCGCATTAGATGAAATGATAGGGTATTACAAGTAAGTACAAACTACATGTATAAGTTCTAAAGGTGTAATTTATTATACAACAATGGACCATACAAACTTCAAATATTAAAAGCACAATGTGTTGTCATATAACTGACGAAAAGTAATTCACATACACTACAAACCATTAAAGTCTGAAATGGCCTATATCTGTACTCGACTGTACTGATTTTTATTCGACCAGTCTGAATTAGTCTGACTATTACTTGTCATTACTTGACCCCAGTCTGAACCATACTCGACTGTATTGAATCGTACTTGACCCTTATCTTTGCCGTTGAAAATAGTCTGAACTATTACTCGACCAGTCTGAAACAGTCTTAACCCATTCTTGATCTGTACTCGACCTATTTTTCCAGTCTAAACCATACCAAACCAAAGGTCTGAACAATACTCAACCAGTCTGAACTATACTAGACCAAATAACCTGTACTTTTTTAACTGTTCAAATAAATTTCTTTTTAACTGACATATATAACAACAGCCAACAAAACTTATAAATTGTTTAACCTTATATTAGAAATATATTTATTATTATATTTAGGATAAAAAAAATAATATATTGTATATAATTTATATCAAAAAGGGATAAAATAAAATAAATAAATAAAATTGTTTTTCTGAATAGTGGTGAAATATAAAGTATAGCCTCTGCTTGGGGCAAACTCATAAATAAGATCACACACACCTGGTCAGAGGTATTAAATTCTTAATAACATTTATTCAAAATTGCATCATCCTGTTTAACTTTAAAAAAAAACCAAGGCCTTTCGAATATACGAGATAAGTAATACACGAATTTAAGAAAATAGGGCTTTCTTTTTTACCTACAGGTAAAACACACATGTACTGAGGCATTTAGACCATATTAAAGTGCTTAATGAATGCCATGTCTTAAATTTGACAAAAAATACTCAAATCAATTGAAATAAATTTTTTCTGTTACTTTGGAACACATTTCTTTTTTTTAAAAAGGTTATCAAGGATCGCTATGGAAATTCTATTATCATGATTATATTAAATTCTTGGTTTAATAAAACAAAATAATTGAGGTCTCATTTTTTTAAAATTTATTAAGTTTTTTATATACTATTTTATATAGATATTGATAAAAAAAAAACATTCACTGCATTATTAACTAAAGTCATCTGGCAACATAAATCTATACTAGGCTTAAGTTAATGGTGAAAAAAGTTCAGTTACCATAAAATACTTCAGAAATATTCATAAAATTTTGAATAATATTGAAAATATTAGTCACAATTCATTTTTTTAAAATTATTTGATCAGCTTGTTTTATTTGTATTTTAAAGTTGATATATATTATTATGTAAGTGTTGATTATTATCTTACCTCCTATACATTTCTAGGAATATGATTGGTTAAAAGAGTCCGCGTGCAAACCGTGTATATTCGATATTATGTTAGTAGGGAGGCGGGGCTTATCTCATACACGGTTAGTAGTCGTGTTACGTGCCTTTATATACCATATAAGGTAGTAGGGAGACGGGGCTTATTTCATACACGTTAGGAGTGGTGTTACGTTCCTTTTTAAAAACCGTACGGTACTGAGAAAAAATCCTAAAAGTTTCAACAGACGAAGAAATTGATGATTAAGATTGTAATAAATTCATAAAACACATTTAAACCTAACAAGTTGTTATTGTTGGTATCTGTTTTGTAGAATCAATGGACGTAGATATAGTTTCTAAATGCTAACAGTATTGAAGACTTGCTCATTTTGATAGGTCACTAGTCTAAATTTCACACGTTAAGATAGTCGGTAAGATAAATTCGTTACATAGTGTGCTAGTGACCTAATATTGTATATATGGGGTCAGTAAATTCCATATGGGATTTACTGACCCCATATATACCGTATTAGGTCACTAGCACACTATGTAACTAAAAATATTGTGTTGAAGTTATATTATGATTGATTATTGTGAAATTTTAATTTCAATACTATATTGAATACATTTTTAATATCAAGTTGTTGTTCAAATTTCATTTTTATTAAAAATATTTCCTAAATTGATAAAATTCAGTTGATAGATACAAAGAATAGGTCTAGATTGGTTAAGACTTGGTCGAGTATGGTTCAGACTTGGTCGAGTATGGTTCAGACTAGGTCGAGTACGGTTCAGACTAGGTCGAGAATGGTTCAGACTAGGTCGAGCATGGTTCAGACTCGTATAAAATGGTTAAGAACTGGTCAAGTACAAATTCAGACTGTTAAGTATGGTTCAGACTACAGTCGAGTATTATCAAGTAAATTTCAGACAAATTCAGACTGGTCGAGTAAAAATCAGTAGTCTAGTACAGATATAGGCCATTTCAGACTTTTACTGGTTTGTAGTGATATGCTAACAAATGTTGGTATTTTTATATAGTTTTCATCCTTTTTCGCCTAGTTTTGACCTTGTTTTTAGCCTAGTTCTAGCCTTTGAGTACGAAATATTTCACGATAATGACAGTTTTTGTCAAACTTGAAAGCCCTACTTTTATATAGTACTTAATTTGGGGAAATAAAATGTTTTCGATAAATTTGTCGTGTATAAAATACAAAACAGTTGCTTTTTTCCTCAAATTGCCTGCACCAATGGTACGCTTGATTTGACTTAAGATTACCGAGGTTTCTTATTTAGAGATAAACCTTTAGCAGTTTGCAAGTCCACTATAGATGAGTAGTAAAAACAAATAATTTATATTCAAAGGACAATTAGAGGACAAAATAGTTATCAACAAAAGACATGTGTCATAAAAATATCATGAATATGTCAAGCTGTAAATAAAAAAAAGACGTGTGTCTATACAATTTGTATAGTTCAGACGAGATTCCTGACTCGGGACAGACATAAGACAACCATTGATGAAAGTTCTGACTTAAAAGAGACACATGACATATGACAACCATTGCTGATATTAATGAAATGGGACAGACACATGACATATGACAACCATTGACGATTAATGACATGGGACATACACATGACATATGACAACCATTGACGAGATTAATGACATGGGACATACACATGACATATGACAACCATTGACGAGATTAATGACATGGTATAGACACATGACATAAGACAAACATTCACGAGACTCCTGACTTGGGATAGACACATGACATAAGACAACCATTGACTAGATTGCTGAATTGGAATAGACA
Source organism: Mytilus edulis (assembly GCF_963676685.1). Lineage (NCBI taxonomy): Eukaryota > Metazoa > Mollusca > Bivalvia > Mytilida > Mytilidae > Mytilus > Mytilus edulis. The sequence goes on along the minus strand of NC_092355.1, from coordinate 48,162,845 downwards.
CATGACATATGACAACCATTGACTAGATTGCTGAATTGGAATAGACACATGACATAAGACAACCATTGACTAGATTGCTGAATTGGAATAGACACATGACATAAGACAACCATTCACTAGATTGCTGAATTGGAATAGACACATGACATAAGACAACCATTCACTAGATTGCTGAATTGGAATAGACACATGACATAAGACAACCATTCACTAGATTGCTGACTTCGAACAGACACATGCCACTTCTGTGTTGACTTGAGTTATCATTGATATGTTCATAATTATAAATTAACTAGTACTGTTAAAAAAAACTTTGATTTTTTTAAATATTAAGGCTTTTCTACCTCATGAATAGATTTCCTTAGCTTTATTTGGCAAAACTTTTAGGAATTTTGGTCCTCAAATGCTCTTCAACTTCGTACTTTATTTGGCCTTTTTAAGATTTTTTTATTCGAGCGTCACTGATGAGTCTTTTGTAGACGAAACGCGCATCTGGCGTAAACATAAAATTTCAATCCTGGTATCTATGATGAGTTTAGGTCATAAGACAACCATTCACGAGATTTCTGACTTCGAACAGACACATACCATAAGACAACCATTCACGAGATTTCTGAATTGGAACAGAAACATATCAAAAGACAATCAAAGAAACATGACAAAAGAAAACCATTCACAAGATTTCTAACTTGGAACAAACATGTCATAAAACAACCACTGACACATGGCATCAATAACCATTCACGAGATTTCTGACTTACGACAGACACATGTCATAAGACAATAAAAAAACACATGACATAAGACAACCATTCACGAGATTTCTGACTTGTAACAGACACATGTCATAAGACAAAAATTCACAAGATTTCTGACTTACGACAGACACATGTCATAAGACAACCATTCACGAGATTTCTGACTTGGAACAAACACATGTCAAAACACAATAAAAAAAACATGAAAAAAGACAACCATTCACGAGATTTCTGATTTGGAACAAAAATGTCACAAAACAACCACTGACACGTGGCATAAACAACCATTCACGAGATTTCTGACTTACGACAGACACATGTCATAAGACAATCAAAAACACATGACATAACAATTCAGGAGATTTCTGACTTCGAACAGACACATGTCAAAAGACAACCACTGACACATGACATAAGACAACCATTCACGATATTCCTGACTTAAGAGAGATGACTCATGTCAGAAGACAACCACTGACAAATGACATAAGACAACCATTGACACATGTCATAAGACAACCACTGTTGCCGTGATTCCAGATTTGAGAGCTAGACACATGGGTAATTTATAAATAAACGGGTAAATCTTCTCCCTTGACAATCGATGACACTATAAAATCGTTTGTTTGTTAATTCCACTAAATTCGTATTCGGAAAGGTAAATTATTAAATGAACAAAAACAACCATTTGTCCTATTTTTCAAAGACTCATTTAAGAAAAAACCTGAATATTTGTATGGTGTTTGCAATTGTAAAAAAATTGTATCAATATCGAACACATGCTGAGATTATATATTTTATTGTTTTAGAACTATATTTGAACGTGGTAACTGTGAACACATCAAAGATAACAGCTTAAGTACGGGTGCTATAGTAGGGATCGTGATAGGTGCTTTATCAGGTGTAGGAATCATAGCTATTATTACTTGTTGTTGCTGTGGATGTTGCTCCGGTGGTTCTAGTTCCGGAGGTGGTCGAAGTGGAGGACATCGCAGTTATTTTCATTCATCAAGTAGCGGAGGTGGAGGTGGTGGTGGTGGTGGTAGTGGGTTTTTCGGAGGAGGCAGTGGAGATGGTGGCGGCGGAGGAGGAGGAGATTTCTAGAAGAAAAACAGCAGCCATGTATTTACTGATATATAGATTAAAAGCGATGTTTCAAAAGTTTTTCTCTCAAGAAAATAAACTAGAAATATGAGATTTTTGTGGAAACAATGAGAAATCAGGTTATAGATGCTATATTTAAAAATTGGAGAAAACCCGACAGATTCTATGCATGAAACTGTAATAAGAAAAGACCCGCCTGTTAAGTACAAAATAACATGCGATATATATTGTATAAAATTAATGTATATTTAAAAATACACAAAAGAGGAAATTTTGTTGATTATTTATCTAATAGAATATTTTATATAGCAATACGTTTTAAACTTTTTGATTACACTGATATCCTTTTCATACATATATTTATATACTGTATCCGTTATCTCAAGTTCGATGGGATAGATGCTTCCAACATATTCACCAAATTTAGAATTATTCAGTGAGAGAACATCATCAATATAACGGAAAGTAACATTAAATGTTACTGCTAACTTCGTTTTTTATCCTTAGAAGTTCTTGTATGAAGTCAACCTCATAAAAATAAAGAAATTAGTCGCCAAGAATATGGCACACAGTTGTTTCTCGTGGGAATGCCGATACTTTGTTAACACGTCCTTTATAGTAAAATAAATGTTATTAATGAAGAAAACAAGCAAAGTTTGTCAGAAGTGTTCAACTGTTCTTAAATGGAATGTCCAAATAACGCTGCCACTGCTAAACAAAAATATGGCAATTGCTCTAAAGAATTGGACGGATATGCGTGTTCGATTAATAGGGTACCGGAAACCACATCCAAAGGTAACGCTTTTTTTAACGAAATGTCTTGGTTAGTCTATAAAAGGGTATATACTATAAAATTAAGAGAGTGGGACCGTGCCCAGAGCTCTTGATTTTATAGTATTTACCTTTTCTCAGACTATCTTATGTAGCACATATTTGAAAAACTGAGCTCATTAACGAAGAATTGTAAATCTACTCATTAGCATCATTGTCAAATATGAGATTACAAAAGGCTCTTGACTTCAGAATGACAAGATGGTTGCTGCTGCTGTAAGAATGTTTAATGATATAAAGCAGTGTTTTCTATACATGAATTTCTTAACATGGTAAGATGACAAAAATAATTGACCAAAAGCCGGCAATAATTTAATTGCTTTGAAGGCTTCAGATTTTTAAAAACATTTTTCAATTTCACAGTTAAACTCAAGCTATGATAAATTTGAAACAAATAGATGATATATGCAGTGGCGGATAAAACAAAGAGGGGTTTCCGGGGGTTGGGAAACCTTATTTGTTTTTCTTTGTTGCATAGTAAAAAAATAAAATTAGAACATGTATCTATATGCGGCTAATTTTCTACAGACATGATCCCAGTTTTCCAATTCCCATCGGCTTGACATGACATATTTGCCACTGAACCTTAAGTAATCAACAATCAATCAATTCATGATGAAATAACTCAAAGTTGCCTTAATTTCCCTTCACAAGGTTTCGTAGTACACACTCTTTTGTTTACTAAGTAATTGCATGGATGATATTAAAAGATCAACATTTTAAGATGGCACTATACACTAATCAAGGTATAAAGAACCATATGTGTTACACTTTATTTGAATCAAAGAAACTTGTAATCGTCAAAAACATTAATTTTTTAGATCCAAAGATTTAAATAATAAAATATTTAAAAATCAATGTAAAACAAATTACAAACTATTAAATTTAATTTGAAACACATCATTTTATTTCAAAATAGCCAGTGGCAAGTTTTGTTTTAGTATCTTAATTACTATACAATGGAATCCTACCCTTGTTGTCATTTGTGTGTAGCTAATTAGTACACGGAAAATAAAAAGGCAATTTCAAGCAATTTGATTGAACGAGAATAAACTCATCATAGATACCACGATTAAATTTTGTATTTACGCCAGTTTCGTCCACAAAAGACTCATCAATGACGCTCGAATTCAAAAAAGTTATAAAGTCCAAATAAGTACGAATTTGAAGAGCATTGAGGAGCAAATTCCTAAAAAATAATTGCCAATTACAGCTAAGGTAATCTAATTTCAAAAAAACCCTCATCAGTGACTTTCGGGCCAAAAAAACAGTTAAAAAGGCCAAACAAAGTACGAAGTTGAAGAGCATTGAGTACCACATTCCTAAAAGTTTCGCCAAATATAGCTAAGGTAATCTACTCCTGAGGTAGAAAAGCTTAAGTAATACAAAAATTCAAAAGTTTTGTAAACAGTTAATTTATAAATATGACCATATCAATGATAATTCATGTCAGCATGTGAGTGCTGACTACTTGGCTGGTGATACCCTCGGGGAATAAAACTCCAACAGCAGTGGCATCGACCCAGTTGTAAATAAACGAATCATAGATACCAGGATTAAATTTTGTATATACGCCAGACGTGCTTTTTGTCTACAAAAGACTAATCATTGACGCTTTAAACCAAAAAATTTTAAAAGGCCAAAACAAGTACGAAGTTAAAGAGCATTGAGGACCAAAAGAAGTTGGAAGTTGTAAGTTTGTGCTAAATTCGCAAGAATATTGTTGATCATTGGCCACAAAAAAAACTGAACAATACTTATAGTTATAAAGGATTATGACATATCAATACCAAAAAAATGATTATTGTTAACCTATATATTAAGGACATCCTCCACCTTATAACGAGTGGAAACCAATTAATTAAAATGTGAAATACCTGTAATTATTACAATAGCAAGACAACAGATGGGTAACATAACAACACAAGCTTGCTCTGAATAAAAGTGTTTGTCTGTACTGTGTATATAATTAAATCTGATTGACTACAACTAAATAAAGGAAAATGCAATATGAGTGTCAATAAACAACTCTCGATCAAAGTCACAATTTTTAAACCATCTTAGGTCAATGTATGGTATTCAACACGGAGCCGTGGCTCACACAGAACAGCAAGCTATAAAGAGCCCATAAAACTTGACTAGTATAAAACTATTCAATCGGAAAACCCAACGGTATAATCTATATATCAACGAAAATCATTTATGAACAACATCAACAAACGACGACTACTGTACATTAGGTTCATGACTAAGGACAGGTGAAAACAAATGCAGGGGGTTTAAACCCATTAACACTCATATCACTATTAATACGAAGGGAATGGGAAATGATATCATGACAAAGCAATGATGTGAACTATAACAATAAACCACAAAATAATCCATCCCAATACCGTACAATTAGCTTTATGATAAAGTAACAAACAATTCAATTCCTACTATAACAATGAAAAAAAAGGTCATGACAAGCTACAACCAAAGATAATCACTAGATTTCAAGTTCTTTGGTTTTGATAGACAAATATCGAATGCAGCAGTATTATCGTATGCCCTAACATACCATAGTAGTATAAAGTCATAATGAAGATAACATATTTTTTGATAATGAATATCCTTGATTCTCTACCCCATCCAAACAAGGATCCATGAAATGATTCAAATAACTTTAATGATAAAAACTCTGCGAAGCTGTGAACTGTTATTTGAAAACATTGCTATCGGTTATGTTTAAATAGAGATGAAATCATATAAGGATAGATTGGTAAATTGTGTTTGAAGATATTTTAGTTAATTGTAAGAGACCACCATATACAAATAGGTATTTGAATACTGATACATCGTTTACGTGAAAACCTCATATTAAGGTTTCAACAAGTTTCCATGAATTGTGCATTACTGTAAGAAATCAAAAGTAAAATCACCAAAATACTGAACTCCGAGAAAAATTCAGTAAGAAAAGAAAGTCCCTTATAAAACGGCAATATCATAAGCACATCAAACTAATGGATAACAACTGTCATATTACTGACTTGGTACCGGCATTTTCTTATGTAGAAAATAGTGGATTAAACCTGGATTTAAAGATAGCTAAACCTCTCACTTGTATGACAGTTGCGTGAAATTACATTATATGACAACGACATGTGAATACATTTTTAAAACAAATAGCCATAATTGGTAAAAAGGTCAAAAAGGGTATAGCAGTCAACATTATGTTATAATCATAATCACTATAAATCAAACAAACATGTAACAAAGAAGCACAAAAGTTACCCTCGAGCTTTTGCATTCATTTATAATTAAAATAAAGTCATTAAGATATTGCTCGTAATATCAAAATGGTTAACGTTCATACAGCGAATATACCCGAATGAATAATAAAAATTGTGTTAAGCATTGTCTCAGAAATCTATGCTGTCACTAGCTTTATTTGCTTTAATATGAAAACTAGAGGCTCTAAAGAGCCTGTGTCGCTCACCTTGGTCTATGTGAATATTAAACAATGGACACAGATGGATTCATGACAAAATTGTGTTTAGGTGATGGTGATGTGTTTTTAGATCTTACTTTACTAAACATTCTTGCTGCTTACAATTATCTCTATCTATAACAGTACTTTCTGTGGAAAATGTTATTGAAAATCTTACAAATTTTAAGAAAATTGTTAAAAATTGACGATGAAGGGCAATAACTCCTTAGGGGGTCAATTGACTTTTTTGGTCATACTGACTTATTTGAAGATCTTACTTTGCTGAACATTATTGCTGTTTACAGTTTATCTCTATCTATAATAATATTCAAGATAATAACAAAAAAACAGCAAAATTTCATCAAAATTACCAATTCAGGGGCAGCAACCTAACATCCGATTATCCGATTCATCTGAAAATTCCAGGGCAGATAGATCGTGACCTGATCAACAATTTTACTTCCTGTCAGATTTGCTCTAAATGCTTTGGTTTTTGAGTTATAAGCCAAAAACTGCATTTTACCCCCATGTTCTATTTTTAGCCATGGCGGCCATCTTGGTTGGTTGGGCGGGTCACCGGACACATATTTTAACTAGATACCCCAATGATGATTATGGCCAAGTTTGGTTAAATTTAACCCAGTAGTTTCGGAGGAGAAGATTTTTCTAAAAGATTACTAAGATTTACGAAAAATGGTTAAAAATTGACTATAAAGGGCAATAACTCCTAAAGTGGTCAATTGACCATTTTGGTCATGTTGACTTATTAGTAGATCTTACTTTGCTGAACATTATTGCTGTTTACAGTTTATCTCTATCTATAATAATATTCAAGATAATAACCAAAAACAGCAAAGTTTCCTTAAAATTATCATTTCAGGGGCAGCAACCCAACAACGGAATGTCCGATTCATCTGAAAATTGGAGGGCAGATAGATCTTGACCTGATAAACAATTTTACAACTGTCAGATTTGTTCTAAATGCTTTGGTTTCTGAGTTATAAGCCAAAATCTAAATTTTACCCCTATGTTCTATTTTTAGCCATGGCAGCCATCTTGGTTGGTTGGCCGGGTCACGCCACACATTTTTTAAACTAAATACCCCAATGATGATTGTGGCCAAGTTTGGTTTGATTTGGCCCAGTAGTTTCAGAGGAGAAGATTTTTGTAAAAGATAACAAAAATTTAGGAAAAATTGGTAAAAAATTGGTAAAAAAGGACTATAAAGGGCAATAACTCCTTAAGGGGTCAACTGACCATTTTGTCATATTAACTTATTTGTAGATCTTACTTTGCTGAACATTATTGAACATTATTGCTGTTTACAGTTTATCTCTATCTATAATAATATTCGAGATAATAGCCAAAAAACAGTAAAATTTCCTTAAAATTGCCAATTCAGGGGCAGCAACCCAACAATCGGTTGTCCGATTTGTCCGAAAATTTCAGGGCAGATAGATCTTTACCTGATAAACAATTTTACCCAAGTCAGAATTGCTCTAAATGCTTTGATTTCAGAGTTATAAGCCAAAATCTACATTTTACCCCTATCTTCTATTTTTAGCCATGGCGGCCATCTTGGTTGGTTGACCGAGTCAAGCCACACATTTTTTAAACTAGATACCCCAAGGATGATTGTGGCCAAGTTTGGTTAAATTTGGCCCAGTAGTTTCAGAGGAGAAGATTTTTGTAAAAGCTAACGCCGGACGACGACGGACGACAGACGATGGACGACGGACGCCGGACGCCAAGTGATAAGAAAAGCTCACTTTGCCCTTTGGGCCAGGTGAGCTAAAAATACGTTCGAGTTTTATGCTTACTTGCTTCAAATTATCTTTCTATTTGACTACTTAACCAAATTATTTATATTTACTTAGAGGAAAGCAGTATTTCAAACCATTTCACGATTGAAACTCAAAATCAAACAACCAGAAAACCAAATACTGACACTTCAAATAAGCAGCAAATAGGTCACGTAACATTAAAGCAGATTGTCAGTAATCGTGAATCAAAGACAACAATAATGAACATTGCGACGCCAGGAACATTGGAAAAGTTAGTAAAGAAACATTCTTATACTGGTACGTTCATGTTCTTTTTAAGTGTTTTTGCAGTTTTGTACTGATAAAACTCAACGCTACCACACTTATCATTTAATTCGCCATACGCGCGTCTCGTCTACACAAGACTTATCAGCATCTCTTGAATCAGAACAGTTGAAAGACCAAATCTTATGCGAAATCGATGGCCATAAAAAAGAACACACAAAACTGTTCCAATTCATATCTTGGAATAGAAAGGCGCTAGTGCATTCATAAATTTGTAAACAGAAAACTAATAGAAAATGAACATCTCATAGATATGTTATGTCAACCCGAAATGCTGACTATCGGACTGGTTATACTCGGGGGCGAAATGTGAAAATAAAAAATTGAGCCAGTTGACTGATTATAGTAAGACACTTAATCAATATTGTTGTTAAAATGTGCTTACTCTGGTCTGTGTAGCACACCTTTAATTTTAGAGAAATTGACCAGTCCACATAGTTGGTGAGCTTCCTTAATTGGGAAAGGCTTGTGTGGATGAGGCGCGTTTTTGACGTATTGAATTTTAAACCTGATGCCTTTTGTTATCTATTATTCATGTGTTTCTTTGCCTAAAACGTTCTCCTATTTATTTGTAGTGTAGTCCTGTATTATTATGTTGTCATTTTAATGTTATATTTAACAATGCAATTAAAGTGCGAGGTTTGGCATGCCACAAAACCAGGTTCAACCATTTTTTTTTCTTTTAAAAGTGTCCTGTACCAAGTCAGGAAAATGGCCATTGTTATATCATAGTTCGTTTCTGTGTGTGTAACCTTTTTACGTTGTGTTTCCGTTGTGTCGTTTGTTTTCTCCTATATTTGAGTGTGAATTCATATTACTATAAAACGTGTCACGGTACTTTTCTATCCCAAATTCATGTATTTGGTTTTGATGTTATATTGGTTATCCTCATCGGATTTTGTCTAATGCTTATTCCGTTGATGTGTGTGTTGCATTTTAATGTTGTGTCGTTGTTCTCCTATTATATTTAATGCGTTTCCCTCAATTTTAGTTTCTTACCCCGATTTTGTTTTTCGTCCATAGATTTACGAGTTTTGAACAGTGATATACTACTGTTGCCTTTATTTAATAGATATATAGTGGGTTTTTTTAAAGGGGGCATTAGCTGTCAAATTATGTTCATCGCTTTGATTAAATTTTTTATATTTGGTTTGACACATACTTAAACGTATATCCATATAATGAAAGTCTAAAATAAACAATGTACAATCCATACAAAAATATTTATCGGCGTTTGGTGGGTATTTTATTCTAGACGTCTTCTTATTAACAACTGAGACTGTTGACAATCATATAGTCCGAATTAAAAACATAGATTAAGATATAGCTAGATAGCAAACACGTGCCATTTGTTTGGTTTCATATCAAAGGTTAAATAACATGTAAATCATTATTTTACCTGTATCAGATCTATTGATAGAATCAGTCAACCAAATAATTAACCCTTTTTTCACTTTAAATGTTGACATTCTATTCGTTTCATTGCTTAACACGCCTTAATTATGAGTAACCAATCTCTATATATAAGGGATTAGATTGAAGTTCAAATGAATAAGGATTCTTCAGCAATGGTTTGAACACCTAAAATAACACAATTGAACTATACAGTCTGCTACAATTTAATTATTATCTCACTTTTTCACTTTCGATAAATGATTAAACAAAAACAAATTATATGTGTGTATGTTTCGTAGCGTATATCCCGTAGAGAACGTTATAACAATAATATTTTTTAAACATTGAAAAACATATACATTATGTCTATGTGTAGTTCAACATGCTTGATATACATAAAAATAATTTAACTTTAAATAAATAAACTTTTCTTCCAGTTTTGATATTGGCTTTAACAATTGTTGCGGTTGCAATTATATCTATTGGAGTAGTGCTGGCCATTTGTCGAGTAAGGTAAGTGTGTTCTGTCTTACTAATAGAATAAATAATTATGACTGATATTTCAGATAATAAATTGCATGAACACTTTCAGAGTACAATATAAACAACTTAAATAAATAAATAATATGTACTGTACACTTAATGCCCACTATCACGATGCGATGCTTTTGCTTTTGGTAAACTTTGATTGTATTCAACCGAAGTGTGTCAAAGGATGAGACAGTTTACCTCTTCAAGCCACTTTTTTTCGATTTTCTCTCGATTTATATTCCTTTTATTCATTTAGCATTTTGTTTCATATTACAGACGTCAAGGACCATTTAAGCGTAACGAACAGGAAACAGGTTCGCAAATGAAGGAAATGCACGATGTAAACTACCATGACTTTGAAACTGCTTCTCATAATGCATCCAGTATGTCGAATAGTAATACGGCTTATAATACACATACTGATGAACGCCATGTACTTTCAGATCAGACTTCGGAAAACATGAAAAGCGACACAGTGTCAAAAAATGAGTACAGTGTCGTTGTGAAATATAAAAAATCAAGTCAGGGTGCTAACGATGATAACTTTGACCAAAAAGATATAAATTCTTCTGACCTTATGGACAACAATTATGAAAGGCTTAATCAAATTCGAATTCCTAGTGATAACTCCAAAAATATTTATGATAGCTCTTCCGGTTTAAGAGATGAATACGATCCAACGTACAACACGACTTCTCCAATTTCTGGAAGAAATAAAGACGAACATTCAGTATATGATCACACCTAAACCTTGGCAAGCGTGTCTTTAAACAATAAAATATGTTTATATCAGTGTTGTCAAATCGTACAGTCTTGTCTAACCGGTTACTCGGACAATCGTTCGACCGATTAACCGGTTAACCGGTAGTTTAGGTTGATACTTTATAATTTTATAATCCATTACACAGTATCTACATTGGCGTTTGTAATAATTTCAGATTGAAAGAAAATATAAACTTCTTGATCTCGTCGAATTAAAAAAAATTGAAACCGATTATTCTTTCATTTTCTCTTGATGTCTCAGACAATAATGTGGAGTGTTTCAATCTGAAAGAAATAAGTATGTTACTCGTACCATCAATAAAATTGAGAATGGGAATGGAGAAGAGACCAAAAATCAGAAAACAGACAAAGGCCACTAATGGGTCTTCAACACAGCGAGAAAATTTCGCACTCGGAGGCGTGCTTCAGCTGGCCCCTAAACAAAAATGTGTACTAGTTCACTAATAATGGTCGTCATACTAAACTTCGAAATATATAAGTGAACTAATATTAAAAATGTTTCCAAGTATAAAATAACTACATTTACGCTGATTTGAATTTCACAATTTTTTTGTAGGTATTTCGTTTAAAGTATGACAGAGCTTTGCACGATGGATGTTGCACATTCAGATGTAGGAATACGCAATATTAAAAATAAATTAGTGAAGTAAATCGTAAAATTTATTTGGATTACTGAATTAAAGTTACTGTTTCAAAATACATAATTAAGTTTTCTTAAGATCTTGCCCCGAGCATGATTATAGACAAGTTGGTTAAGTTCCAATTAATTTTATCTTGTTTTTTTTTATTAAACAATAGCAATCAATATACTGGACAATTGAACTGTAAAATTAATTACCACGACGATGAATTTCAAACAAAACAAAATTATTTAATGATTTCAATACACATTGATATCAAATATATCTAAATTGAAAAAAATACGGTTAACCGGTTAACGTTTTTGGTAATCGATATTCGGTCCTTCCGACGGTTAACCGGTTAACCGTTGACAACACTAGTTCCTATAGTAGCTGAATATATTTATAATCTAAACTATGAATAAAAGCTTCGCATCCGTAGACTAGAATTGTTTGCACCATAACAAATCAGTAACACCTGTAACGTATGAATGATAATTTCAGGTAATATATTGTATGTAAATAAGTTTCAGACGCATTCTTCGACTTTTTATATATTTGTATTCTGAATTAATTTTGTTTAAGGGGAGTGAAGGGGTTTGAAAGAAAAAGAACTAGCTTCACTTTCAAATACACTTTAATATATTATTTACATTATGTTAAGCATAAAGTATTATAAGATTTATTGTAAATATGTAGTAATTGGTAATTATTTAGTTTTTACTCCAGCTTTATCTGACGACAGTGAGGAATAATGTATTATTTTTGAGTTACTGACAGTAGACTATACTTAGTCCATCATGACGACATTTTTCGTTTGTTCTTCGAATGCAACAAATAAATACCGGGAATATGAAAGAGTTAGTAGTTTACATGTGACATTAAGTATTATAAGTTGATATAAGAAGATGAGGTATAGATTTCAATGAGACAACTCTCCATCCAAGTCAAAGTTTGTGAAAGTAAACCATTATTGATCTAAGTACGGTCTTTAAACATTTTAATACGTATTAATCTGTAAACTTACCTAAAACAAAGGGCATGTTACATGGAAACAGAGGAACGAGCATCCATAAATTTAAACTCAACCTATCCATACGTGTGCGATTAAGAAGCAGCCATTGAATTTTTTAGTTAGAGTTAAATACATTTTTATTCACTTTACGGAATTTCAGTTTTGGTGTAAGAATAACGAATAGGATATTTTTCAGTTTTTTTAACTAATTGCTCCGCTTCGGATTCTCAAAAGATGAGCATTGTTTAACATAATTGACAGAACTTTGTATTTTAAACAAAGGAATTTGTTTTATTCCCTAGACATGGAACTTTGATGAGGATTGTTCACATATTCGTAAAAATTGTTTCTTGTGTGGTTATGCAAATGACGTATCATCATGATATGCATCACCTTTCTCATATGTCTCAGTTTGCATACCTTCTAAGTATGACTATAATTGATATAAAAGACGGACGAAAGATACCAGAGGGACAGTCAAACTCATAAATCGAAAATAAACTGACAACGCCATGGCTAAAAAATGAAAAGGACAAACAGACAAACAATAGTACACATGACACAACATAGAAAACTAAAGAATAAACAACACGAACCCCACCAAAAACTAGGGGTGATCTCAGGTGCTCCGGAAGGGTAAGTAGATTATAACAAACATCAAGATATTACAACATAATGTTATGATATATATCCCAAACTTCCTACTAGTTAGAAAAGTGAAAAGTGACATGTGAGAAACGCGAAGACACTTAAGTTAAAAAAGAGGGACGAAAGATACCAAAGGGACAGTCAAACTCATAAATCTAAAATAAACTGACAACGCCATGGCTAAAATGAAAAAGACAAACAGACAAACAATAGTACACATGACACAACATAGAAAACTAAACAATAAACAACACGAACCCCACCAAAAAATAGGGGTGATCTCAGGTGCTCCGGAAGGGTAAGTAGATCCTGCTCCACATGTGGCACCCGTCGTGTTGCTTTTGTGATAATAAATCCGGTAAATAGTCTAATTCGGTAGGTCACATTCATGAAAGGGAAGGGGATTGTAGTTACGACGTAAGGAACATATCCGATATCATTTGTGAAACGGTTATTCCACAACGGTCAACCAACTCGTGATGGCGTCCGTAAAATTTACGAAGGGATGATTTCAACTTCACCATTTAAAAACTGCTCGAATTATTTTGAAGACTGTTCTTGACTAGTCACACTTATTCTGCTGTCAAGTTTTGGCTTTAAACACAAAAAAATATTCAACAAATTATGTCATTTGGATGATCGTGCTTTGTGAATTTTAAAGATAAAGGTCATCTGAATTTCTAGAATGGTTGGACATTGGACTAGCCGCTTTAAATACATATTTTCGAGTGACGGTAAAAAGTACAACGCACATTTCATGTTTGGTTTGAAAAATCCTGTACTAAATTTGTATTCAGATATCTTTGTTTTCTTAACTATTGTAATAAGCAATACTTATCTTGTTGTTAATTTAACCAGAAGTAATCAAGGTTTCAGAATTTCTTTCAATTTTTTTTCTTCAAACAAACGAATGTCTTTACAAAACTTTCGATGTCAAATATATATTTGAAAATCAGTTTGGTTTGTCCATGTGTCTTTATTTAAATGAAGTCGATGTTATTGAATAGTGAACAATGACACCTACTTCATTCCAACTGTTGAACTATAATGAAGGTAGACAAATATTCAATTTTTGGTATGTTAAGCTGTTACATACTTGAAGATTCAAATCATCTAAATATTTAATACATAATCTATGTAATGATGATCAAATTTGATGGTTTAGTCCAGATGTACCATTGATTCATTGTATACGACCATTTAATTTGAAATTCAAGTATATATAACCACAACATTCTATAAACTAACCTTTATATAGATTTTCATCAGGTACATACGTTTGTACGATCCTATAAAATGCAAACTTAAGTACCGGTCTTTGTAAAAATCATGCAGAAGGTGATTCATGGCATGTCACAGAAGTAATTTTTTTTGCCCTATATCATAAGAACTTTGGTAGATGGTCAAAATTCTGTCTTTATTTTCCCTGTATTATGCCCGTTGCCATGGTAACCATCAAATCAACATTTTGCCTGAAAATGTGAAAAAAGACCCTTTTTGAAAATATAAAATAAGGGAATTTAAAGTCCCATAGAAATAAAGTTAATCAATACAAAAGATATGTATATTTACAATATTGACAAACAAAACCCAAAACTATAAAAAACGTTAAAATTGTGAATTTACTAAATAGTTTGTTTCCATAGCAACCATTTAAAAATGTGTTAAAATTCGAAAATGAAAAATTTCAAAAACTTTAAAATTTTAAATCTGTCTATCTCCCAAGACCAACAATACCATGACATGTCATTGACAAATTTTGAAAGACCACATTCTATATATTCAGAAAATAAAAAGAAAGTCGTGTGTTTTTTTTTCTTTAAAAAAAAAATTTAGTCAAAAATTGTCAATTTTCACCAAAATTCAGATTAACAATCAGATGAATAATCAAAAATTTTGAACTTAAAAAGCTAAAACATTCCATTTATATGTGCAATTCTGACACACATTTGTTAATTTTAAAGGAGAATATATGATAAATGAAGATATACTTGTACAAAATGAAAAATCATCACTCTGGGTATGGTGCACCCCCCTTTTTTTCAATTTTTTTTTTTTTTTTTTTTCAAAATTATAAAATTTGTTGAAAGAAATGTGGTATCTCATTGTGTTTACTTGTGAACTAAGTATTTTAAGAATTTAAGCATAACACAACTTCTAAAGTTGAGGGCAGCATATGTACCCCCTCCCTTCAATCTTATATGTAAGATTTCTCAGAAGTTTAAAAAAAAATGGTAATACGCATAACCCGTTGTCGTGTCTAAGACTGATGCTGTCAGTGAAAAAGAATAAAGTTGAATCCAAAACTTAATTACTAGTAAGTCTATGTATAAAGATAAGAGGATGTGTTGTAATTGTCAATGAGACAATTAACTCTCAACCAGAGAGAGCAAAGACATAGAAATAAACAACCACAGATCACCGTATATCCTTCAACAATGAGCATGACATGATTATCTATAAAACAAATCTTAATGAACATTTAAAAAAAAAATAGCTCAGGATACTTTCTCTTTCAAAATGGCTATAAAGAAGTTACAGTAACAATTTAATGCAACTCATTGTTGGTTTTTGAAACAGATTGATGCTTTAAAAACTTTAACCCTAGACTAAGATCTGCTAAACAAGAACACTCTCCTTGAAATGTCTGGTTGGTTTTATTTATAATTGAATTACTTTTAAAACTCTGTAAGTGTTATTGTAAAGATTTTAATACAAGTATCATATTAACTTAACATTATCAATGTTCTAAGAAAATGAGGTCAGGGTAAGATGAACTATGTCAGACAGACAAAAAAAAGAGAACGGAAACGGAAAATTCAGCATTTTTTCCATTGTTAAAGGGGCATAACTTATTGACAGTACCTGTTACACCAATGACATTCTACCTATTCTGAATTTTATGGAAATAAGCATTGTGTATAAGTTTCAAAACATTTGGTTGTGGCAAACTTAAGTTAGAGAACGGAAACAAAAAAGTCAGCATTTTTTTTCCATCTGTATAAGGGTATAACTCTGGAACGGACGTACTTACAGACAAGGGTACAACTTAATGCCCCCTTTGCTACAGTGGGGGCATACAAATTCTACATGTTCTATCTTAGGAAATATATACCAACGATCTACATTAATTGTGCAAGAATTTGTCAATGTTTCTATTGTATATGGTGGAAAAGGACAGCTTGTCTATTATTTTTTTTAAAACCTAACTGAATTATTATTTGTATACCGCAGAATAATCGCGTTTTTTTATGGTTCTCAAAAATATTATCCTTGTGGCCCTGAGGAAAATTTGCTGGTCCGAACTATTGTATACTGTTTTGATTCTCAAACCTTTATGACAACCATGTGCAATGGCCATTCTTGAATTTTGCCTAATTTAATCAATTGTTATATTTACATATTTTTATGCCCCCGCAGTGGCGGAGGGGGCATTAAGGTTAACCCTTGTCCGTCCGTCAGTATGTCCCAATGTTGGTTTCTGTTCTCTATCTTTAGTTTGCCTCAACCAAATGTTATGAAACCTAATCACATTGCTTATTACCATAAAACAAGACTAAGTTTGGTGGTGTCACTTAAACCGTCCAAGAGTTATGCCCCTTTACAAATAGAAACATTGCTGAATTTCCGTTTCTGTTCTCTAACTTTAGTTTGAATTTACCAGATGTTATTAAAATTATACACAATGCTTAAAACCACCAAATGCAGATCAACTTTGAATTTTGGTGGTGTAACTTTCACTGTTCTATGCAATGCCTCTTTATAGAGGGAAAAAGTTGCTGAATTTTTTGTTTTGTATTTCTTTCTTTAGTTTGCCTCAACCAAATGTTACGAAACTTTTACACAATTCTTATCACCATAAAAGTTAGTACACAATTGGTAAGTGTCTTCAGTCATGTCCGTTTATGACTTTTATGATATGGAAGCAGGAGCATCATCTGTGTCCAATGGACACATTCCGCATTTATTTCAAATCTTTTAGATAAGTTAGATTATTATATATTAGAATAAAAAGAAAGGTTCTGTAGTTCTTCTTCAATTTCAATTTTAGCACAGTTAAATCGACATAGTGACAAATAAGTGTTTGCATAAAGGTTTCGATACATGTCGATTTACATGGGAGGTAAATAGTAACAGCCATTATATATGTACATACTCTGACTCTGTGCAATAGTATACTAGTCCACAAAAGAAACGATGCAAGGCAATGTATTTTCCATAGATAATGAAATTGGAAACACTGTACCAAGATTAAAACTGTCCCATTTGTCTAATCTTTACAGAGTGTTATTATCTTATCAAAACCACTGATTTAAGACAAAAAAAAATATTTTATTTTTTTATTTTTGTTATATCAAAAATAGTATTTTTATAAATAAACCAGATGCTCCGCAGGGCGCAGCTTTATACGACCGCAGAGGTATTGCACAATACTTAACATAATAATTTTGGACCCCGATTTGGACCAACTTGAAAACTGGGCCCATAATCAAAAATCTATGACCATGTTTAGATTCAGCATATCAAAGGACACCAAGAATTCTTTTTTTTTTGTTAAAATCAAGCTAAGTTTAATTTTGGACCCTTTTGATCTTAATGTAGACCAATTTGAAAACAGGACCAAAAAATAAGAATCTGAATACACGGTTAGATTTGGCATATCAAAGAACCCCAATAATTAATTTTTTGATGAAATCAAACAAAGTTTAATTTTGGACCCTTTGGCCCCTAATTCGTTGGGACCAAAACTCCCAAAATCAATCCAAACCTTTCTTTTGTGGTTATAAACCTTGTGTTAAAATTTCATAGATTTCTTATAACTTATGCTTAAGTTATTATGCAAAAACCAAGAAAAATGATTATTTGGGACCTGTTTTTGGCCCCTAATTCCTAAACTGTTGGGACTAAAACTCCCAAAATCAATCCCAACCTTCCTGTTGTGGTCATAGAGACCTTATGTTAAAATTTTATAGATTTCTTTTTACTTATACTAAAGTTATTGTGCGAAAACCAAGAAAAATGCTTATTTGGGCCCTTTTTTGCCCCTAATTCCTAAACTGTTGGGACCAAAACACCAAGAATCAATGTCAACCTTTCTTTTATGGTCATAAACCATGTGTTTAAATTTCATAGATATCAATTTACTTTTACTAAACAGATTTTTAAGAAACTAATACTTTAGGTTATTATAAGCAATATCTCGAACAAGTTAGATATTGGTGGTCAATCGACTTTAATAAAAACATTTATAACCCTTGAAAATAATAAATTTATGGAAAATAGCCCCAGGTACAATTCAGATTTTTAATAAAACTTATACACTAGATTAATATCAACAATATCTCGGATGAGTTCTATAATCATGGACAATTGACTTTTTTAA
Source organism: Mytilus edulis (assembly GCF_963676685.1). Classification (NCBI taxonomy): domain Eukaryota; kingdom Metazoa; phylum Mollusca; class Bivalvia; order Mytilida; family Mytilidae; genus Mytilus; species Mytilus edulis. Next base: position 48,144,200 of record NC_092355.1, on the reverse strand, counting down.
AAGAGTTATGACCCTTAAAAATATTAAAATTTATGGAAAGTTGCCTTGTAAGCGCTCTCGATGGTACAAATTTTTTATTTTTTATTTTCAGTTTATTTCTGATAGAACGGACGTAGTTTTTTTAGGTCACCGTTTCAAAGGAACTGTGAATTTTGCCATCACTTTGCTTCCGTTGTCGTCTGTCCGGTGTAAAATATTTGAAACATTTCCACTGAAACTACTTAACCAATTCCAGTAAAACTTATAAACTGAATGATCCTTAGGATATCAAGAATTAGGTTTGTGTTCTATTTTCTATTTTGTAAAAAAACATGGCCGCCATGGGTAAAATAAGAACATAGGGGTAAAATGCAGTGTGTAGCTCATATCTCAAACACTAAAGCCTTTTAAGAGCAAATTTTCAGATGAATCTAACAACCCATTGTTGGGTTGCTGCCACTTAATTGTTAATTGTACGGAAATTTTGCAGTTTTGGTTATTATCTTGAATACTATTAATGACAAAGATAAACTGTAAACAGCACAACTTTCAGTAGGATCTACAAATAAGTTTATATGACCAGAATTGTCAATTGAATCCGTATGGAGTTATAGCCCTTTAAAAAAATTTTTCACAATTTGTTCATCTAGTTTGCTTCCTTTAAAAAAAAATCTTCTTTTGATATTGAATATGCTTAATCAATTTCAGCCCAACTTGGGAGTTATAATCTTGTATAACTTTAGTTTTTTATTTCCTTGTACTTCAAGAAACTTAGCCACTATGGCTAAAATGGAACATAGGGGTAAAATTTATTTTTTGCTTTTAAAGAAAAAACGACAGATACAAAGAACATTTAAATGGAATTGTTAAGCCACTCATTGATATATATTGAAGGGACAAATAATCATTGATGCAAGATTTAACCAAAAATTCCAGGTGATTGATTCAGGTTCTTTAGAGTCAATTTTAAAGACCATGAAATAGAATCTAAAGATTTTAAATTTCTGTTTGGGTTGTTCTCTCTTTGACACATTCCCCATTTCTAAAAAAAAATCTAATATATAAAAATGGTGTAGGGGGTTCTATTATTGCCCTCACCCTTTGAAGAAATTTCATGTTTTAATGCTCAAAATGTTCACAATTGAATTCCATCTTTTAAATTTATTAATGATTTTTTTAATTTTGAAAAAAAAGGGGGGGCACCATACCCAGAAAGAAAAAATGTCCTTCTCTACAAAAATATCTCTATCAATCATATATTCTCATTTATAATTACCAAATTTGTGTCAGGAATGCACGCATAAATGGAATGTTTTAGCTTTTTAAGTTCAAAATGTTTCAGTATTCATCTGTTTGGTAATCTGAATTTTGGTGAAAATTGACAATTTTTGACTAAAATTATTTTTTTAAAGAAAAAAAAAAACACACGACTTTCTTTTTATTTTCTGAATATATAGAATGTGGTCTTTCAAAATTTGTCAATGACATGTCATGGTATTGTTGGTCTTGGGAGATAAACAGATTTAAAATTTTAAAGTTTTTGAAATTTTTCATTTTCGAATTTTAACACATTTTTAAATGGTTGCTATGGAAACAAACCATTTAGTAAATTCAAAATTTTAACGTTTTTGTATAGTTTGGGGTTGTGTTTGTCAAAACTGTAAATATATATATTGTTTGTATTGATTAACTTTATTTCTATGGTTCTTTAAAATCCATTATATTTCAATTTTCAAAGGCTACTTATGGACGTATTTAGGCAAAATTTTGTAAGGATGGTTTCCATGGCAACCAAAGTTGAAAAGAAAAAATTAATACAGAAAACTTATTTTCATACCATACCTTCATCATAAACAAAATATAAAGACATTTGAAGAGGGGTCATGAATCGCCCATCAACAGGAACCTGCATGATTCTTACAAAGACCGGTACTTAATACAAATATATTTAATCAATGATTTTTGTGATTTGATTGTTTTTTATGTATGTTGGCGTTCTTTTTTTTTTTTTTTTTTTTTTTTTTGCGCTTCAATGATCATGTTGTTCCTTTGATTTCCTCCTGTAGTTGATGTGTTTCCCTCGGTTTGGTTAAGATTTGTAATCTGGATTTATGACTTTTGAACACCGGTAATCTACTGTTGTCTTTTTTACCTCTATTTTTATTCTATCGAACAATAATGATATAAATATTTTTCTAACTTTTAGTACAATTTGTTTTCCTGTCTTTTTACAAGGCTATCTCTCCTTTCTATAGCATGTTGAAAATATTTTTCTTTCGTAAAAGTATTTTAATCCGGTCAGAGAATTGTTATTAACCTAAAATCAGAAGAAAACAATAACATAACTTGCAAAATTCAAACATTCTTATTGTAATGAATATTCAGTGTATTGCCACATCAACAATCTGAAAGTCAAAAAGTTTACATTTGACATAACCTGTCGGAGCTATAAAATGTAAAGTAAATGGACACAATTTACTTTCAAATATAACAAGGTTAAACAATTTTAGTTGCTATCCATATTCCACGCACAACACCCGTTCATTTTCACTTACAGTCAATCTTCATTCAAACGTCGGTAACTTGTATTGCAATTTTTCCAAAGGTTATCTTGTAAACTTACACGTAGAATTATAATTCATTCATTATCACAATTTAAGATGTTGTTCAAAGATCGTAAAAGAGGGACGAAAGATACCAGAGGGACAGTCAAATACATAAATCGAAAATAAACTGACAACGCCATGGCTAAAAATGAAAAAGACAAATAGACAAACATAAGTACACATGACACAACATAGAAAACTAAAGAATAAGCCACACGAACCTCATAAAATACAGTATGCGGTGCTCAGAGACTGAAAATAAGTAAATTATCATTGATGTGAAACAGTAATTTGACCATCAATCAGTATGCATTGGGAACAGTTGGTAAAATGAAGTAAAAGCTATTGATGAATTTGCACTATACAAGATCGAACTTTTTATTATTTTTTCATCATTTATAATTGAATACGTAAGTCAGATTTTTTTTAAATGATCGATACCCATAATTAAAACTACGTCGTGTACAGATACTCCGAAAATCAATTGAAAACAATATGTCACAAAGTTATATCAGTTTCAAACAAGATGAGATGAAATGCAGTAGGACTTTGCACTGAGTTTAAAATGTTCACGCTATTAAAAGAGTCGTTCTTGTGGATGGTAAAAAACGTAACAGTATTATTTCTGTGTCTGTCTGCTATATTGTTGTTTTCGTACAGCAGTCTTGTTTATGTTAATGTAAACAATGCTATCGCAGTTCAATTATGCGACGATTTATGTTGTCCTGGAGTCGAATCTGATTCTGTTTACAATTGCACTACTGGAACATTTCGATTTCTCGTTAATACTGAAAACTGTAGAATTCCGAATGTGGATCCTTTCGACAAAAGTATAAAACATCTCCTTAATTTACATTCGAGACACTATAGTTGCGACGATCATCAAGTTGTTACATATATCAAAGGAAACACATTGTTTCTGAATCAAACGAAACAGTCAAAACGTTTATCTTTCTGTCGATTGGAAGCCATATATAGGAAAGGAAATTCTTTTAAATTTGGCGAGGAAAGTCAAGCATTCAATAGTTCTTTTGAAATTAAAGACGAGTTTATAAAAGTTAAGTGCTACAACTTTTCTGGAGCTGTCATGGCTGAAAATTACCATATGCATTTCATTATGAAATATACAAAAAACGAAAAAAGCAATTATAGCAACCACCAGGTTAATGATACAAAAAACAACGAAACTCAAAAATTTTTATTCAAAATTGGTATAAAGTCTAATGTATTATCGCGTCAAAGTCGACAATTTGAAATAAAAGATCGTTTAAATATTTTACTGTTAATGATCGACTCGACCTCACGGATTAATTCTTTGCGATATTTACCAAAGACTCGACAATATCTTATAGAAACTCTAGGAGCAGTGGAAATGATGGGATACAACAAACTTGCAGATAATACAATGGTTAACATGGTACCGTTTCTGACTGGTGATTACTATGAAAATCAACCATGCCTTAAAAGTAAACATGGAGTGGATAATTGCACCTTCATTTGGCAAAATTATTCACAGTCGGGATATTTAACTCATTTAGGCGAAGATTGGCCTGGGGCTGGAACGTTCCATTACGCTCTTAAAGGGTTTAAACGCCAACCAACTGATTATGATGACAGACCATTTCATGTAGCAAATGAGAAAGGTTCTAAGTGGATGATTGACACATGCTTTCATGGTAAGTCGTCATCTGAAACACTTCATCAGAGAATATATGACTTGGCGTACAACTTACGAAATAAACGTTATTTTTCACTTTCAACTCATTCTATAATGACTCATAACTATCTAGAAGCTCTCAGAAATATAGATAACATGACATTAAACACATTCAAGAAATTATATGAGAATAATCTACTCAATAATACATTCCTAGCATTCTTTGGAGATCATGGCATGAGGTTTGGGAAAGTAAGGATGACATTTATTGGTCAATTGGAAGAGAGGCTTCCCATGATGTTTATATATGTACCCCAATGGTTCAAGACAAAATATATTGGTTTTTTTAATAATCTAAAAACAAATTCTAGACGGCTTACGACACACTTTGATATGTTTTCGACTTTGCAGCATTTGTTAAACCTTGAAAACGAAAGAACACATAAATATGGAAAGTCATTATTTCGTGAAATACCACGTGAGAGGACATGTGAGGATGCTGGAATTCGTCCGCACTGGTGCACGTGCAATTATCATTTATCAGCTACGGATAATAGTACAACAAGAAACAATTTAGCCTCCATTTTCATTCAACATTTAAATACATTGCTGAAAAATCACACACATAAATGTTCAAAATTAACCTTAAAGTCAATAATATCCTCCATTAAACTACTGTCCCGTAAAATAGAGCATATAGAACACAGAGTAGTTATTGAAGCGGAACCAGGAGATGGTATTTTTGAAGCAACTCTAAGATGTGACAGAAACTGTTCGACTTATAATGTAATAGGTGACGTCAGTCGAGTAAATAAATATGGAACAAGCACAAACTGCGTGAAAGACAATACTTTGCGCAAAATATGTCACTGTATTAATACCGCCAAGCGATGATAGGTTTGTACTTTCAATAAATGCATCAAAAGCATCTTAGACTACTATAATTCAACAGTTACTATCATATTGACAATTCATTATGATGAAACTCAAACTCATATTTAATTAGTGAAATACAGTTATTCACAAAATCAAGGAATAAATCTTTTCACATTTAGATGAATAAAAAATTACTTATAATGAACCGATTTTCATACAAACGATATTAAACGTCTGCTAAGCCAAACTAAATTAATATAGAAAGTTAACTTCAAGGTTGAAATGACTTAAAATTACATTGGAAGGTCAATGTTTGTTGCATTTTCATAAATATCATCCAGGCTCGTTCGGAGTGATTCAAAAAATATTTAAAAGGGAGTAGCATTAGTATTTAAATTGATTATAATTACAGAAATCATTTACATCTAAACGTAATCAATTTAGATGAGAGAAAAGACAAACAGGAAATTAATCAAACAATCTTTTATTAGTAGACAATATAGAAAACTTAAGCTTCCACGAGAAAATAAGCATAAAACCAAGTGCATATTAGAGGAATAATTAACTGATTGATTGATTGGTTGATTGATCAACGTCCTTTGGTAAATATAGCATGCAAATTTAGGATGAACACAATTATGAAAAAAACAATAAGACAAAAGACAGTGATAATGGGTCCAATTGGATGAACTGATACCATTTTTATTTCCAATGGAAAAGGATAACATGCCGAATAGATGTTAAACATGTTGTCTGCAAAATGCATTTACCAGAATTGTTACAAATGGTTCTTTAACGTGAATACAGTATTGTCCATATTCCATACGAGGGGTCTAGTTCAACGTTCACAATTCCGACCAGACATGGTTACATATCATTACATCACGCAAAGCCAAACGGACGCAAGGGTTTTACTGCTGGACGGGAAAAGTCCAAGGGATTCTCATATTTCTACAACTTTATAGTCAACTATAGACATGCATATGTACACCAGGCTGCATGAAGGATATCTTTTGTAGTGCAATAAAAAGTAAAATCACAAAAATACTGAAATAGGAAAAGTCAAAACGGAAAGTCTCCAATCAAATGTAATTCAGTGGTTGTCTTTGATTATGTGTTACATATTTGTTTTTCGTTCATATTTTTTGTACATAAATAAGGCCGTTCTTTTTCTTTTTTGAATTGTTTTACATTGTCATTCTGGGCCTTTTATAGCTGACTATGCAATGGCAAACACGCTTGTCCAGTATGGAGCTTTCGATTCAAAAGTCTCAGATGAATTACGCTCACAAGGTAGAAACTGTTACAATACAACAACATAGCCGTTAGAGTCAAAGTTAATACATGCAATTCCAATAGAATATTTTCATATAGATTAAATCTTTTAATATAATCACAAATCTTATCACGTTTGGCAGCTTTCTGTGAAAACAACTTTAGTTGCGTGCACGTGGTGCTATCGTTGGAATACTTCAAAAAAGGGTCAAAGTTTAATAACCCGCCTACAAATAATCTACTGAAAATGGCGGGAAAATATGGTCAACTACACATGATGGCAAACAAAAGTACCAAGAATGAAGGCATGTCAAGAAATCCTCGATAAAAACTCTGATGGATCTCCTACGGTACTGTCGCTTAGAACACAGTCATATATATACCAAAATGGTCAATATAAATCATCCGTGTAATTGTCTCTATATATTTGATCTTTTCTTCAAAATTTCAACGGAGACAATTTCTTGGCTTGGCTTTTTGTAAAATGGTTTCAGAGGAGGGGCATTCACAATACGTATACACCAACAAATAGTCCCATAACTCCCCAGAATAAGTTGTCGGATCAAATTGATTCTACAATGTGGGCATATCTTCCGCTTCCGGTATGGCGGTTAATCAATTTTTTTCCTGAGAAACAAAATTACCAGTGGCTAAGAAGAACACATCTTAATGATATTATTATAAGTATAAGCAATGTCCAGTAAACTTTTTTATAGTGTTGCAAGAGGAGTGAGACCCGCTATCTACACGATATGGAGCAAATGTGAACTCAATGTACAGAAATTCCCCCACGCTGTTTTCAAAGGATTTCACACGATAGACCAAGCAGTGGCATTCTTTATTGCCGGTAGTGCATTTCAGAATTGTCATAATATTCCCGTCTTTGAGGATATTGAGACAACAAAATATCCCATACATTATGAACACGAAAGTAAAAACCCACCATGCTCTGTTGACACAATTGATGTCTCAACTATCAATGAAAATGAGGCCAATGACGAAAATAATAATGATACATGCAGTAGTAAAAAAAACTACACCCCAAGACCAGATAGATAAAGATAATCTCACTGATAGCATCATTCACACACAAGATATATTACAATCAGAGGATACTGTCCCTAAAGAAATAAAATCACAAGGTGAATCCCTCGAAATCAACAAAATAGCATGCACACAGTTGTGCAATGACAATCAAAATGCTTTTATGGTACAATGTTGTAAATGCCAACTGTGCACTCACTACAAGTGTACTCGCCTACCAGTTTATCAAATCTATCTATTAACTAGTACATCAAGGCGGTATAATTGTGAAACATGTACAACTGTCCCACCATCTTTTTTTAGAAAAGTGTAAAGGCTCATTCGTACAAATACAGGGCCAGGGAGATGATAAAGGGAAAAAAAACAGGCATTCAGACACTACAGAAAATGATAGAACACTTGAAATACTAGACAGAATAGAAAACAGTGTGGTGGACGCTATTACAAAAACACATGAAAAGAATCAAGATGATATGATTGTCCAACTAAAATTAGTTTTACAAAATGAGAGAAATCACAAGGAGCATATGAGTGAAATCTCAAAAAAAATTGAAGAAGTTAAAGGCACAATTTCCACCACCTCAAGTGAAATAAAATCTGAAACTAAGAGCATAATGAAAGAAGGTTATGACAAAGTGTCAACAAAAACAATAAATCAGATAAGAGACTTTACAGAAAAACTCAACAAGAGTGTAAACGAAAATATATCAAAAACTCTGCAGAATAAAATAGATCCCATTGCAGAAACTTTGCAGAAAACATCATTGATAGCGCTTTCGAAAGAGCAAACAAAACTAGTCGCCAAGAACTTCTTGAGTACAAAGATAAGAATAAAGCAGCTAACAGAACACCCCTTGTACTCACTTACCATCCTAATTTTAAAAATGTGTCATCCATTGTTCAGAAGAATTGGAAAATAATAGAAAATGATTTAAATCTAAAAAAAAAAAGTATTTTCATCACCACCAGTCATGGCCTTCAGAAGACCTAAAAACATCCGTGACAAATTAGTGACATCTGTATTAGCAAAGCAGCCTAATCCATCGCCCGGTTGCTACAAACAATGTGGTCGAAGGAATTGTTTGTGTTGTAAAGCTGCCAATACAAGCAGTTCTTTCATCAGCTCCGTTACTAAACAAAATTATACCATCTACTCTAATTCCAACTGTAAAACGGAGAACTCAATTTATATATTAACATGTGACACTTGTGGCATTCAGTATGTGGGAGAAACAATGGACAAATTTAATATTCGGCTCAATAACCATCGTTCATCTTACAAAACCAACAAAAACTGTCCTCTCACAAGACATCTTCGTTCAACGAAACATCCTTTTGATAATGTTACTTTCCAAATTATAGAAGTCAACACCGAGTGGGACACCACGGCGAGAAGGAGAAGAGAAAACTTTTGGATCCACCAACTCCACACTTTAGAACCTGATGGTCTTAACGAAAAGGACGAAAAAAGATACAGGAAAGATAAAGAATAATTTAAAACAAAGCATCGTCCTTTTTATCCCGTAATATTGACCAATGGACGTTGCTAACTTCAACTACCAATTATGTATTTTTAAGGTTGCTAAATCCAAGTGCAACATATACATTGAGCTGCAAGATTTTCTTATTTTCAAAGCAGCTAAATTGATAAAGCTAGTTGGTCTAGCGAAATATTGCGTTCATTTTGTAAATATTTTAAACATTCTTATATTTACATGCTAAATAGTGTGTTAAAATTACATTGTTAGGCAATCTATGACACACATGATAGATATAATAGGGAATTCACACATGACAGATATAATAGGTAATTTACTAATGCAAGACATACTGGTAATCAATATTCAAGCTACATGTATAATGGGCCTGGGTAGAACAATCATGAATAGAACAAAGAGGTGCAGTTTCTATGTTTTATATTCAAGATATATTGTCATGACTCTACACACTAAATATGAATATATAAACAGTGTTTAAAGAATCACATGTTGAATTTAAATTTGATTATTTATTATTTGTTTTGCATATTTTTTTTTTTATATTTAATGTCATGACTGTACTGATTGACTGTTATAATTTAGAAAGGAAATTCACTCAACTAAAAACACAAGTTTTGCCAAAGAATGTTAAAAATTAAGCATGTTTGGTAATATAATGATAAATGTTATAACTCATAAGAACTTTTAGATAGATAGTCTATAAAAGTATTTAAATAAGTGAAAAGCTTAGATGTACAGTGTAAGAAGTTTTAAAATTTTAAAAAAATAAAAAAATTCTTTGATGATTATCAGTACAGTCAGACAAGTCAATATATATAAGATTACAAGAGTTATCTTTCTTATCACATGTTATATACATTGTAGTTGTAATTGTTCTTTTTAGCCATTGGTATATATAATTTTCTTTGTACATAGTATAAAAACATTGTGTCAGTATAAAAAATGTGTATATTCACAAAGAAATCGAAATTACATATCAGTTGCTGGAATATAAATGGTTTTAAAAGTAAAGGGTACAATAAATATCCGGACTTTAAATTTTTAAGAGAAATAGAAACAAAGGATATTGTTTGTTTATTGGAGACACATTGTACCCAGGAGGAATCATTAGTTATTAATGGGTTTAAGTCAGTCCATTTATCAAGAGCAAAATCCAACAAGTCCAATAAAATATCGGGAGGAATTTCAGTTTTTGTAAAATCAAACTTGAAAGCTGGAGTAAAATTTTTAGAACACAAAACTAATGATTACATATGGTTAAAACTTTGTAGCACATTTTTCAGCACAACTGAGGATATATATCTTTGTTTCATTTATAATCCACCCTCTAATTCTTCTTACACGCAATCTCTAGATGAGGAAATTTTTGACCTTTTGGAAACAGATATTGAGAAATATTCAAAAAGTTGAAGTATAATTTTAGCAGGAGATTTAAATTCTAGAACAGGTACTAAACAACCAGATTTTATTGAGGGGGATAATAGAAATGGTGTAAACCAGATTTTTAATAACTTTGATCCAGATATAACTGTACCTGTACGTTATAGTATGGACCAAACTATCTCGTCTAGGGGTACATATTTAAATGATATCTGTATTGAAACAGGTCTTAGAATTTTAAATGGACGAACTACTGGAGACTCTGTTGGCCAATTAACATGCTATACTCCAGATGGATGTAGTGTTGTAGATTATTTTATTGTATCAGAAAATTTATTATCAAAGGTATGTTTTTTTAAAGTCCATAACTTATTGGGCGATCTCTCTGATCATTGTCAAATTTCTGTGTTATTGAACATACAGTGTAAAATAAAAGGAGATACAATGTCAAACTCAGATGTCTCTTAAAAGTTATAAATGGAATGAGAACTCTACTGAATTATTTCAGGAAGCATTATCTTCAGGCAGTATGCAACAAAAAATTTTGAATTTTAATAAAACTGAATACCATTCTGATATAAATAACATGATTAAAGATGTTAATACTATATTCTATGAAGCTGCAAATTTATCATTAAAACAAAAGCCTACTAAAAAATCAACAAGCAAGTTAAAACAAAATGTAAAGAAAAAAACCCAATTGGTTAGATGATTCATTATCTAAATTAAAAAATAACTTAGATGATAAAGAAAAATTATTACAAAAATATGCTTGGTTTTCTTATTTTTAAAATTTAAATGAAAAAGACACTAATGCATCCAGTGATTATTTAAAAGATAAGATAAAAGACATGGAAAGAGAAAAAAATATTTACTGAACTTGATAATTTGATTTCAAAAGCAGAAATAGAAAAGGCGATTAGTACACTTAAAAATAAAAAAAACCAGTGGTTTTGACTCAATTTTAAATGAAATGTTAAAGTCCAGTCAAATATATTAAGTTTCTTGTTTTCAAAAATTGTTTAATAGTATCTTAAACTCAGGAACTTTTCCCAAAATTTGGGCAAAAGGATATAATAGTTCCTTTATTTAAAAGTGGTTCAAAAGATGATCCTTCAAATTATAGAGGAATTACCATGATTGGAAGTTGTTTAGGCAAGTTATTTGTGAAAATTTTAAATATTCGTTTAGAGAAATTTTTGACAAGTAGAAATATTATTAAACCGGAACAAATTGGTTTCTGTAAAGGCAAGCGCACCAGTGATCATCATTTAGTTTTGAGAACTCTTATAGAAAAGTATACTCAACAAGGCAATAGAAAATTATTTACATGCTTTGTTGACCTACGAAAAGTCTTTGATACTGTTAATCATGATGGACTTTTTTATAAACTGAGAAATATTGGAATCAGTCAGTGATTTATTTTATAACACTCTAAAAGATATGTATAATAATATTGAACTTTGTGTAAAGGTAGACAAATATTCTATGACTGAGAACTTTACATCTAACATAGGAGCCAAACAAGGGGATAATTTAAGCCCCACTTTATTAAATTTTTTTATAAATGATATTCTTGACTCTTTTGATGAGACCTGTAAACCAGGGGTGGTGTTCTCGAAGCTATCTTAGGATTAGGACGTGTCCTGTCTTTGTCCTAAGTCGTGTTCTCGAAGCTCTCTTAACTTATGACATATCTCATTTTTCGTCCTAACTTTAAGTCACCCAATAAGGTGTCTTAAGATCATCCTATCTTCATTCTAGCATAATATAGTTTGGATTTCGCTCTTTGCTCATTATTTTACGTGAAAATGAACATGAAATGAAATGCATCATCGGTTATTAACTCGTATATAAAGAAATTGTGAATGATTTTAAACTTTGAACTTCGTGTTTCACGATACGATTACACTACAAATGTAATTCTCATTTCAAAACAAATTGTTTTTTCAGTTTAAATTACAATCCTTTTTAATATAATTACATTGGTAATTATGCATTTAATTCTTTTCATGTTATTATAAAATTCGTAATCAATTTTATTAAATAATTTCGTCATCAATAAATTTTTTATCAAAAATTTCTTTAACGATTTAAAATTTCGACTTACGATATGTTTAGGACGTCCTAACATAAGATTCGTCTGAGATAGCTTCGAGACACAACTTAAGAGTGTCCTAAACTGGTCCTAAGTCCATCCTAAAATTGATCTAAGATGTGTCTTAGGACGAAACTTAGGATACTTTCGAGAACACCACCCCTGCTATTTTAAATTCCTTACAGCTTAATTGCCTATTGTATGCAGATGACTCAGTATTAATGTCAGAAACAGCTGATGGTCTACAGAGGTGTATTCATAAACTATATAATTACTGTGATAAATGGGGACTCCAAATAAATATAAAAACTAAATCAGTAGTATTTAATAAAACAGGAAAACTAGATGAAAAAATATTCAATATTAATAATATACCTATTGAAAGGGCTATAAATATTTAGGAATTTATGTGAGTGCAAGTGGAAGCTTTACAGAGGCTAAAGATGATTTATATAAAAGGGAACTGAAAGCTTTATTTAAATATAAAAAAAGTTTTAACTTATATAAACCTAAAATTAACACACTTTCACATATATTTGATCATACTGTGAAACCTGTGTTGTCATATGGGAGTGAATTATGGGGATCTTCAGTAATAAATAAACTAAATAAAAATGAACATAATCTTTTTAAACTATGCAAGGACATGAAACAAGAAAGTATTCATGTCAAATTCTGTAAATTTTCTTTGGGTTTAGGTAAAAAATCTACAAATATAGCTGTGTTGGGTGAAATGGGAAGATATCCCTTATTTCTTGAAGTAATTTTAAATATGTTTAGATATTACAAATATATATTAAAGTCTGATGATATCCTTCTCTCTGAAGCCCTGAATGTCTCTAGATCACTAAATAGTTTAAACAAAAATAGTTAGTATAGTTGTATTGCTATTCTTATGAAATATCTTGATATAGATCTTAAACTTGTTAAAAATTCAGAGATGGATTTAAAATCACTAATTTACCGGAAATTAAAACAGAAATATTCTTGTATTTGGAAATCTGAACTTTACAATGATAGACAAAATAAACAGCATGGAAATAAACTAAGAGCTTACAGATTATTTAAAGAAAATATTTATATGGAAAAATACTTATTAATTTTAAATGAGGATGAAAGGCGACTGCTCACTAAGTTCAGAGTCAGTGCACATAAATTAGAAATTGAAAGAGGCAGATATGTGGGGCTTCGAGTGGAGGATAGAATATGTAAATTATGTAACACTGAAGTTGAGGATGAAATTCATTTTCTTCTTCAGTGTCCTGTTTTAGAAAATAAAAGATCTGAATATAGATTACTTAAATAAAGGTTAACAAAAACTTTAAAAGCCTCCCAAATAAATCAAAATTAATATGGTTAATGTCATCTGAGGATAATGTTATAATTAAAAAAGTAAGTTTATTATTGTGTACTTTATTCAAGGAGAGAGAATTAATTCTAGATACAGTTTAGTCACCGGTAGTTTGTCCATCTATATTATATTGTAAAACTATATATATATATATCTTTTCTGCAGAAATTATTTGGTTGAAAAAGACTTGACTTTGTTTAATTGTTAAATAATCAATGTAATCAATATGTAAGCACTTGTATGAAATTGAACTTAATTGTACTGCTCAAATTATTGGGCGTCATAATTGAAAATAAAAAACTTTGTATTTGTATTGTATTTGTCCACAAAAACACAATCCTTCAAATTAGGAAAACTTTCATTAAAACGGTATCAAATGAGATGGGTTCTAAACTAAGGTGTTACTGTTACAACAACCTATCAAGTAGTCGAAGCTTCATAACTCTTGCAATTAATTGGTCAATTCAAAATGGTTGGAAATTTGGTCTCCCTCACATGGTGGAAAACTAAAAGAGTTTTGTGAAATGGTCTCAAAAAGTTGCGTTCACAATATTGCATAAAACAGGTAAGGTACGTCCCATAACTCTCGTCTCGCTCAACAAAACAAGTATTTACGGTCTGCTCAATCTATACACATTTTATGTTCCTTTGTACATTTAACATATAGCACGGTACGTACCATACCTATTCAAACAGTGTTCTTGTCCTGGGTATACTTCAAATGTGAACTAACTGCTCTTGAAGCAAGTTTTGAATGTAATTGTTTAAGGGTGTAGGGTGACACATAATTGCTTAAAAGAACGTCACTTGACCCTGGCCGATTATTGTACCAATTGCCAATTCCTTATTTTTATTTTTGCTAGAGAACTAGCATATGATTTTTTGCATTTTTTTAGTTGTAATCTATTTCCTGCCTCCCCCCCCCCCCCCCCCCCCCCCCCCCCCACTCTAATTGGTCTTGCCTTCTATCGTTGTTAGTTTATACTTACTTTTTTACATGAATTGTCATCTTGCCTTATTTTTGCAAAGTTGCTCATCCGGCCTTCTTTTTTATTAAAAATTCCTGCATGTCCTGTCTTTTTCAAAACTCATCTTAGCCCACACACCCCTCCCCCCAAAAAAAATCCCACCCCCTTTTCCCTCTAATATAAATCAAATGATAAAGAATATGTAAGCACCAAGTGTGAGGTTTTCCAAATCATATATGCGCACGAATTCGCAATTGTTTTTATAGTTAACGAAATATGCACCGTTTTTTTCTTATGCAAACAAAATCAGTTAATGATGATTTGAATTACAATATTTACCCCGATAACACAATAATTTTTCACAATGTATAAGAGTTGTTCTAAAAATATTTATAAGGAAGTTCTTTTTAAACTTTCAGATTATTCAATTCAAATGAATATTTAATCTTTTTTTGATTTACAGGTTTACGAAACTCATGCTTAAAATATACACACGTATACGGAAGACGATTGAAGTATAATCTTTAGACAGACCATAAAAGATTATTAAAACTTGTACCAACTGATGAAGTGCACGGTCTATTCAAAAATTAAATTGTCCGGGTTCATTCCCTAATTTACCTATTATACATGAAACAAAATCGAGGTTCTTACTACATCAGTACATGTCCTGTGTCACTGGTATTAAAGAGATAATCGTAACTGAAATTACGATTATCCCAATGTGGAGACGGTTGATATAGGTAAAATCTTTACACTCATTTTTCTTAAATGTAGCATGTTTTTGTCAACAGTTACTCAGCTGCAAGGTTTATCTATACCATTACATCATATTTGAGTCGTAACAGTGCACTTGAATTGTCTAAGCGCTTTGAAAATAGCCGTTGCCATATTGGGATACTCGTAATTTCAGTTACGATTATCTCTTTAATACCAGCGTAGGTACTCGCACATTTAATTTGAATAATTTATCAGATATACTCAACATCTAAATAAAAGCAACATTTTTTTTAAATTTTTATTACCATAATCATTATTATAACCAAGTTGTCGATTTCAATGACAATATATAATAGATTGGAATAGAATTAAAATAAAGTATGTTTTTAGTTTACGGAGAGTTTGTTTTAAAGCTGGATGATAAAACTCTTATGAATACCATGAAATAATTTTACTATGATCATATACAGTACTCACATTGGATGACTATAATTTTATTTTTTAGGGGGAAACACTCCTGTTCAGTCGTAACCTTTTATAATCAAATCCCCAAAATCGAAATGAAAACTTAAAACTTGAATTATATAAAAAGGAGTAGTGTAATTAATTGTATTTTGTTGTAATGATAAGTTGCTTCATTAACACATGTCATACTAGCTTACATCACTCCAATACGATCAAAGTCAATTCAATAGAAAAATCTCAAAGGTAAAAAAGAAAAGTAAAATTGTGTTTAAATATAGCTATCTGTATCAAAAATACAGAATGGTTACTATATATATAGGCTAGCATTAGCATCATTTTGGAACATTTTGGAAAATTTAAGGCAATCACCTTTCTGTTTTTGTTTTGTTTTTTCTCCCTATTAGTTACATATTTTAGATGTAACAAAGAGATTTTTAGTAATAAATAAACATACTTTAAAGGTCGCAGATAGATTTCATTTTTTAACAACTAAAACCAAGGGGGAAAATGATAACAAAATGAAATGTTTTTTGTCGCGTCATTTTAATTTTATGCTTAAGGATGTCCTCTACACTGTTTAAAAATAATAAGCCTTTTAAAAGACTTTTATGAATTAATAGTATATTAATAAAGAAACAATAAAAGCAGAAAAAGTGGAGGGTCTGTGTGCTTCTTTTCGAGACATAAGTCATAGAAAATTTGGAGGGAAATAATTCTCTCTAGATTTTTCATACATTTAAAATTGGCATCTTTTTTATTTCTAAACTGTTAAAAAATAACAAGGATTTTACAAGATTTTGAGATATGACCTTTTGAACTTTATGTAATAAAATTATGAAAAGAAAAGTAGGGGTTAGTGGGCATTTTTTTTTTAATGGAAATACATGGATAACACCAGAGGAATCCGAAAATCTTGGAAAAAAATTTCAAAAAAATGAAGAGGCAAACATCCTTTAATAAGCAGTCAGTTTCTGCAACAGCATCTCTAGTTGATGTCACCGTTATTTGCGACATTCTACAACCAAAAAAAACACTAGAAATTTGGTATAAAAAAGTTCAATAAATTTACAATTGAAATGCACTGTAGAAAGTGTGAATCATAATAAAGAAATTGTCAGCTTATCATTTCGGGGCCTTTTATATCTGACTAAGTGGTAGGGCCTTTGCTCATTGTTGAAGGCCGTACGATGTTCTGTTATTGTTAATTTCTGTGTCATTTGGTCTTTTTGTGGAGAGTTGTC